>NC_090934.1:1444685155-1444988186 GCF_040938575.1 Ambystoma mexicanum | reverse complement strand
TGCCGCCAGGGCCTAAGTACAGTCACAGCACAGAGAAGGGGCACAAACCCCCGAGAGCCCTTACAGTCAAATTAAATACCATCCTGAAGTGAACCAATTTTAAACATGTGCCTTTGCGTTTCTGACCTCTGTGCACACTTCCATTATGCGCTCTGGTTGCATTGGCAACCTATGCCTTGCATATGTTTGTATTTCTGCATTTCTGAATAAAACCCACACTAAAGTTACAGGTGCATGCTAAGCTAATAAGCCCCTGTAATTCATCCAAAGCCCGCAGCTATTCAGAGCCCCCCAGCGACTCCTACAGAGGTCAGCCTTCACTAGGTGGCGCATGACATCTTCCATAATGAATGACCAAGGTACATTGAAACATTTAGAAATGTTTATTAATTCTTTCTTTGAGATGAATGGATGTTCAGCCAGAGTTAATTGTTTGGGACAGTTTTAAAGCGACTGTTCGTGGGGAGTTGATGAACCTGACATCTTGTGCCGGGAAGTCAGATTGGGAAAGGTGAGGTGTTTGGAGAATGATCTTAGAGGGTTGCAAAAGAAATATCAAAAAGTATGGAGGACAAGACAAGGATGGACAGGACAAGAGAAACCCTGAGATGTGAAATAGATTTGCAGGCAGAGAAAGGATTGTTTTATGTGAAGCAGAAATACTGGGAGGAAGGAGATAAAGGCAGCCAACTCTTTTCTAACAAGTTAAAAGGCTCTGTGGAGAGGACATATGTTCAAAGAATTGTAAAGGAGCAAGGTGAAGTAATGGTGAAAGGGGAAGATATATGTGAAAGCTTTCAGAACTTTAATAAGTCTTTGTACCCTGAAACTCAAATTCCATCATGGACTTGTTTAGAGAATTTCTTTAGTAAAATTGAAATGCCAAAATTGACTGTAGAGATTGCAGCAGCCCCTCACCAGCCGATGAGTGAAGCGGAGATACTACTTGCTATTGACCAGCTTAATACGGGTAAATCTCTGGGTCTGGATGGGTTACCAGTTGAGTTTTATAGAGTTTTTGGTACTCAAGTGACTCCATTCCTATGTGGACTATATAACATTTTTTTGTTGGAAGGGTTATATGTCCATCCATGAGGGAAGCAGTTATTACTGTGATTCCAAAAACAGGCAGCGGCCAAACTAAGTGCACTGACTACAGGCCAATCTTGTTGTTTAATGTGGTTGCTAACATCTTTACCAGGGTCCTGACTAATGGGCTCGATAACTAGATTGGTGGCTTTAGTCATCACTCCTAGGTTGGGTTCATGCGGGAGAGATACGTTATGACCACATTAGAACCATCTTAGACATCTTGGTACTCCCAAAGAGTGAGGTGGAGAAGATCCTATTGATTCTTATGGGTGCAGAAAAAACATTCAATCATGTTAACTGGAAATTCTTAGACTATACATTAATCAAGATGGGGATTGGAAATACATTCTTGAAGGCAGTTGGAGCTTTGCATTCATCAATTAGTGACAGGGTGTGGGTGAATGTGGAGCTTTCAGCCCCCTTCCCTTTGTCTAGAGGTACTAGGGAGGGATGTCCACTTTCACCCTTTCTTTTTAATCTGGCAGTGGAGCTTCTTGTCACTTATATCAGACAGGAACAGGGCATTCAAGGCCTATGGGTGGGAGATAGTGAAATCAATGTTC
The DNA here is from genome assembly GCF_040938575.1 of Ambystoma mexicanum. Lineage (NCBI taxonomy): Eukaryota > Metazoa > Chordata > Amphibia > Caudata > Ambystomatidae > Ambystoma > Ambystoma mexicanum. The sequence goes on along the minus strand of NC_090934.1, from coordinate 1,444,986,531 downwards.
TGTGCTAGGCGGATGATACAACCATAATTCTGGCTAACCCAAAAGAGGGAGAGGGAAAACTAAGAAGCATATTTGCAGAAGTAGGTCTCTCATCAGGCCACAAAATTTACTGGGAAAAGTCGGTGGTCTTCCCACTTGATATTCACACCCACATGGAGACTTGACTGTACATAAGTTGCCTATGCTGAAGGTGGCTCCCGTAACATTTTAGTGTTGGCTCATTGGTGCCACAAATAAACAATGCGATCCTAGACTCTAGGATGATACAATGCTATTCTAGGCTCTAGGATGCTAAGAGCATGCAACCCTAGATACCAGGCCCCAGCAAAGTCAGAGACTTTAAAAGAGGCTTCAGTGGTGTTATTAACAGGTACACCACACAACTGATGATAAGACAGCTATCAGCCCCCTGTTTCAGGTGCAAAAGCACTGTGTTCATGGTAAACAGGTTCCAGTTGAACCTGCAAACCGGTTTGCCAAAAACGTAAACTTCAAAAACAGATGGAAAGAGCAAATGAAGCTCTGGAAATATCTCTAATTTATTTTCCTGGAATCCAAGAATAGATATAAGTGAGGAGATGAACAGAGGAGCAGGTGGAAGGACTCATCAGAATCTTAGAACGTGGCCACGTTCTGGCTAATAAAACCTGCCATTCAAGCTTCCGATTTCGTTTTATCGTGTATTCCTGTATTAATCTCAAAACTGTGATCCACACTAATAGAGTTGGCCATCACTGTTCAGTGAGATCAACAGCAAAGAAAGGAAGAATTCACTGTGGCGGCCAGGCACAAACAAACATGCATTAACAAAGCCACCAGTGTTGGCTTTGGTAAACACAACTCATTGGTTTGCACAGGTCTCCACCGGGGTCACATCCGGGGAGGTAAAGAAGGTGGCCTGTACTCGAGAAGGAGAATTGCCACAGGCGATGAGTTTATGAGAGTAGATGCCCTCGCCATCATGGAGTGGAATGACCCAACTTCACCTGGGGGCCATGTTGGTAAAGGATTTTACGCATGCGGCCTCCCGTTGTAGGAAGGAAAATCCTTTTTTTTGTTAGCACTCGGCGTTGCCGCTTTGGTAACCCTGGTTGCTAATGGCCTTATGTTCCCGTTCCATGGGCAACAACGGGGGCAACAGCCCGTGGCCCTAGTTAATGGCCCTCACTTTTCTCAGGACGTTAACTGGGGTCGCGGGCCATTACCTCCCCCGATGTTGCCCGTGGAACGAGTACCTAACACCACATTATGCAAAGCTACAAAACAATGGAATGGAATGCTACATGAAGGTTACATTAGATCAATCATTTCCATCCATGTATAGCTATATTGTATAAAATTACCTATTCATTGTTCTGTGAAACCAATCAACCATTGTGGAGGGATGGTCATCAGTGGCACGAGAATCGCAACGTCACATTGTTTTTATTTTGCTTCAAAAAAATAATTATAGAGGTGGCACCATGGTGGCGGCTTTGAAAGCTTATTGTGATGTGTAAAGAATGTTCTGTCTCTGTTGATTGTAGGCAAGGCAATATCTAAAATGAATGGGGCCTCATTTACAAAACGTTTTTCAATGGGACTTTCTCATGAGAAAAAACTTTTATAAATCAAGCCCAAGATCTCTTACCCAACTACATCATGCACAGTGAAAGCCTTTATAATGCCCCTCCTTCCAGTGGGTCCTATTCCTATCAAACTGCCCCTGCAGAAATGCATTACTCCCAACTCTTATTTGATTTGGTGCATATTTTGCCCATTGAAAAACCCAATGAAAAAATAAAACAGTATCAGTGCAAGTGTAGGCTTCAAAGCCTCTGGTGCCCAATTGCTCGAGGAAGTCACCCCATGTGGAACCAAAAATACCTGGCCCTTCTCATCAAAAAAACGCGAATAAAGCAATTCTCCCAAGTAGCAAATATGTAACTTCTTTGTTCAACCTTATTTAACGCTTGCTCGTCAGCTTGTCACATCACATTTGCACTGTATTTCTATCACTGTGAACCATACAAGCGATTTTGGATTGTAGTGCAGTTGTTGGCTGCCTCTTAAGCGAGCCTTCGGCGGATTAAAGTCAACCCCGTTCCAAGGGCAGCGTCCATGGCACGCAGCCACTGTTGCTGAGCTTGGAATAATGGGAGGGGAAGTCCAGCTGACTTGCAGAGTGATCTGCTTGGAGCAGGAGCCTGTCAGTGGCGCTGCTATTTTAAATTGGCAGGGTGGACTATAAAGGGCAATCTTGAGAAAAGCACCTATACAAGACGAGACTGGAGTATGGCCCAGAGAAAATGAGCATTAGATGAATGGTTTAGAAATAAGCAAGGCAAGCAATAGAAAGAGCGAAATGGAATTATAGTTGCACCATACCAGTGTGAAGGCTGACACACACGCCAAATGCCCTATCCGGATTGTATAGGATGTGGGCTGATGCTACATAGCTTAAGCACAGCTCTAACAAAGGTATCTGCAACCAGGGGTTCTGCAGATATTATGGACTACAACTCCCATGATCCCTCGACATTGACTATTCTGGCTAAGGCTAATAGGAGTTGTAGTTCAAAACAGATGGAAAGCCAAAGTTCGCAAACACCGGCTGCAGTGCAATTCACCTCTTGTGGGAATAAGATGAACCAAAGTTTGATATTCTGGTTATACCGACTCAGACCTTCACAAGGCCAGCTAATTGAGTTCTAGAAGAGGTAATGATATTAACACTGATTTTTATATGTGCTTTGAAGCTGGATTGTAATTGGTTATTTATAACGCACTTAATACGCAGTGGTTTCCAAGCGCTTAAGACCCAGAGGTTTCCAAGCGTGGATGCAGTGATCCGCGTCATCTTGCTTCAAAGGCCAGCGCTTTGCCCCTGAGCTATCCTCCTGCGATGAATGAATCCGGCATGAAACGCTATATACATTACACAATAATAATTCGTATTATTACTATGCGCAAACCACACTTTTGAGAATGCATTCTAACAACCAGAGCGTACGTTTATTAACTTACCTCAATGATTCACTGATAAATCTATGGACCACTTTGCGTTTCAAAAAAAGATGGTATCTACATAGAGGCCACAAACTAGTGTCATTCTTTGTGAACTGAGGGTGTGCAAGCAGAGGCGTAGACATGCTAGTGCCTGAGCGGGCAAGGCCCACCCAAAATCTGTAAATGCCCACTCAGCAGCACTGTCTTGGCATTTACAGATGCCAATGTCACTGTGGAAGGCCCGACTACATTAGCTTCAGACCCCACTTGTTAGACAATCCTGGCTACCCCTCTGTGTGCAAGTACTATACGTTTCCTTTCTGAAGGGTATTGCTTTCCCTGGAACACTCTGATGTTGTGCCCAGCTAAAATCAGGGGGGCATTTACCCTGAAAGGGAACCAAAGTGTGATAAGGACATTCACCGGATAGGTCTTAAATCTCCACTCAGGAAAATTAAAACTGCGAGAAAATCTATGCAACGGTGAATGTAAATAATGAGGCCTTACATATAACTGTGTGTTTTTTTAAACTTAAGGGGGGGGAAACAGATCATTAAAAACAAAGTTAAAACACACATTCTTGGCGCAGTGTCTATGTAAATAGTCGACAATCGAATAAAAGAAACATCAATGGTGCTCGGCAGGTAAAAAACATATACTTTGTTCTTCAGGGCAACACGCCATAGACGCGGTACTTGAGGGGAGCCCACGAGCATCCATGGAACTCAGAGGGGTTTCTCCCAGCCACCTTCTGAAAGACACCTGCATCCAGTCCTGCAACACAAAGGAATGTGGAACCCAGAACCCTGTAATTGCTTTGCTGAGAACTTGAGAGACATGTACACTCTTTGACCTCTACCCCCTACTACCAACCCTTAATCCTTCCTCTTAATAGAACATATACGGAAGAGGGTCACCCTATTTCTTGCAATTTCCACGCTCAGTGGTACCCAATGGATTGTTCCATTTAATGGTTTGGCACATGCCCTAACGGGGAATAGTGACAATGTATGGCACAGTTGAAAGGGCAATTCTCTGTGAAGTCCTGTCCTGCACTTGCCTCCGGGCTTCTGCACTCTGCCTGGCACTACTGCAATATGGTTCATGAGAGGAGCACCCTCTCTGCACTTTACCCAGGCCTCTGCTGGATTGGGCACACTTGTCCCCCATCCCCTCCCTCGCACTTCCTTGAACTTGAACTTTCTAGGCGCGGCAGGTCTGTCTGTCCGGTCCTCCCACTGTTCTCTCTTCCTTAGCTTGGGCATGCGTGAAATACTCATGCAGAAGAGCATTGGTTTACCAACCACCAAGCAACCTGAAATGTCACCAGGCCAGTACTGTAGTTTATTGATCTGTATGCCCCCCCCCCTTCTCTCCTCACTCTTTTGTCAAGCACCTCAATAGAATATATATATATGCCTCCGACCTAGCACGCTAGCTATTGTTGTAGATCATTTGGAATCTTCAAATCCTAAGAATGACGACTGTACTCCCTTGTACCCTTCCCGCCTTAAGTGCTTTGAAGCACTTCACCTGTGTATAAGCGCTTTACAAATAAACAATTACAATTGGAAGGGCTAGAGAAATCGAATACTGGGAAATTCAACAGTCCATGAAAGAAAGAAGCTGCCAATGAGAACATCTAAAACAGGATACCAAGATCAGGGGAGTTGCTAGGTCTGGAAAAGACCCGGGGCTAAGCTGATGTCGGAACTGGTGGGACTGGGGGCTGGCTAGACTTTTGGCTGTAGCTCCTGGGATTCTATCCGGGGCTACAACCAAAAGATCAGGGGCTATAGCCCCTTTAGCCCCCCCCTAGCAACGCCCCTGACCAAGATTACAATAGAACTGGCGGGCACAGGAGGTGCTATAGTGATAACTAACAACGAGGATTATAACAACATTCTGAAACAGTGTTTCAAGGGAAAGCAATGCTATGAACCCCCACAAAGAGACCATAGCACTGACATTCAAGTGCTTATTGTCCCAGTTATTCAAGACTAGCTAGATGAGAAATGTCTTTCTCAGCTGTATTTGTGGAACCAAAGTGGCCACCGGAGTAGCCATTAATGCCTGGACTAGGTTGGCTACTGGAACCTTCAGATTTATTTGTAATGTAAGTTAGAAGCAGAGCTTGGAGATTTACAAATCAGGGGTCTGGGGAAATAGGTCAAGTATGCCAGTCTCAAATAAAACCATGCATCAAACATCACTGTTGGGCATCTATCATCACAAATCCTAGTGGAAGAATTTGCCCTTTGGTTAATTTTTGTGTTTTCCATGCAAGTCCTGATCAGTTGTACTTACCGTCAGAAGACCTCAGCATGCAACTTGGAGGAAGAGGTAATCCAGCCAAACTGATCTAACAAGCATGCAAACAACCAGGACATATTCCAAGACCCCCCCCCTGACAATACAAATGAAGATGCTTGAGTCAGACACTATCACTTGTGTTCTCACCTACTTGCCAATGGGTTTAAAAGAGACATTCTAAAACACGGTTGCATCCTATATGTAAGTATAGCACATCTTAAGAAACCACAATTCACATCTGCGGAACACATTGGTAAAAACCTTGGCACCTCAAAAAAGTGGTGCAGCTCCATCTCAGCCAGTCCTTCAAGGACATTTATTTTATTTATTTGTATTTATTTTTATTTATTTTTATTTACAGAGCGCTCTAGCAGCCCAGAGGCATCTAGGTGCTGGTCCAATGAAAATAGCTTAGTTACATGGCAGACAGAAGTTGCTACTTGTTACAGAGTTTGTAGTGCTACGGTACGGACAGTAAAATACTTTCCTTTAGTAACTTACATTATTTGTGGAAACAGTGAGTAGACAATGAGTATTATGACATCGGGGTCAGAGGGTACATACGAAGAGCATGGTCTTGATTGCTTTGATGAAGGCTAGGTGCAAAGTAATACCTGTAAAATGAGGTGGTAGAGCGTTCCAGTGGTAGGCTGCAATGAATGGGAAGCTGGCATCTCCCGCATGTGTTCTAAGGACCTTAGGTACTGTGATTCTGATTGTGTATGGGGGTCTGGTGGGTTTGGCAGTGTGTGGTCTGGAGACTCTTGGAGAGAGATACAGGGGGGCTGTGTTGTGTAGGCATTTATGTGTGAGGGCAAGGGTTTTGAAGATGACCCTTTGTTTGATGGGGAGCCAATGGGCTAGTTTCCCGGCAGCTGTTATGTGGTCTCTTTTGGGGATGCCAATGGCCACCCTGAGCGCGTTGTTTTGGACAACCTGGAGTTTTTCAAGTTCTGAAGGTCATATGCCATGTAATATATAACATTGTACATGTCTCTGCAGACAACAACAATTTACACAGTACAACACTTCTAACCTAGCCTAATTGATAACTTGCCCCTGCAATTTGAAAGACATTGGGATGACCACTCGCCCTGCCAACATTTCTGAACATAATATATAATACATGCATTTCAAATAAATATATTGACTGTCCCAATGGTGGACTACCAATATAGAACACACACAGCTGAACAAGTAACCTGGACAATTGTTCAACAGGTACAAAAAATCCCTGTGCTGATGGGACATGGAACACTTTCTCCTGCTGAGAGAACCGTGATGGGGGTTTAGTCAATAAACATATTTCTGTGGTCTAAATATTGCATCAAATGGCAGTCCATTAAATACACTTCTAGTCAAACCATATGAATGCACTAGCTGCATGCAATACGAGTCGTGGCCTGCCACCACCTACAGATAACTTGCATTATACATAGTCTTCAACTTCTCTCGCTGTCACTGTACTGGTAGAACACTGGGAACGTGAATCTAGCAATACCAGTGGCAACCTGACTGGCTAATGTCTACAGGTATATCCAGTTTCATCAGGAGATATACGCCTCACAAAGATGTATGAATACCATGTGCACTTCCGACAAGGCAGATGCAATCCTGCAACATATGAAAGAGACACACAGCAAAACTACCTGATATCCTTGACCGATTAAACATTCTGGAAGTGACATAATTGAGATTAAGTTCTCATAATTAAATGGAGCAACTTGTAGGCGTTTCAAAATGACTTCTGAGTGATGGTAGCCGCTGAAGAGTTCTAAAAACGAAAAAATGGCATATAACCGTGAGGTGAAGAGTTGACTAAACAACATTTCAAAATGGCGGATTTCGTCCCATAGACTTGGTCATTTGAACATGCAGTTTTTGAGTTGCTGTTGCATTGGGCTCCAATAAGGAACATACCATCAATGCATCCCTCATGATCATACCTGGTCCAAGCCATCAAGAAGCAAAAGAAACATTGGGTTAAAACTAATGCAGAGCACATAAGATTCTTTAAGAAAAACGACACAAGGACTGATAAAAATCATTCAGCAACTAATACAATCTTATATCTGGAGCTTATTCTAATCCACCTATGCGCTAAGCCAAGTCAGCGTCATAAAAACATCCCACCATATTCCACCCCAATTTTCTCAGCTCCCTCTTTCTGATATGAGCAGGTTTGAAATCTTTAAATACCCAGGTTTCTAGCTTGTAATTAGCTATAAAAAAAAAAAATAGGGCAGGTCTGCAATGTCTAAAAGTCTGCCTTTTGTCTCAACACATTATATATTGGGCAGAAGAGCATACAATGCAACAATGATTCTTCCGTCAGTGGGCAGAATGGGCAGCAAAATTTAGCAGGATGAGAACCGGATCAGCCACCAACCAATGCTTCCAATTGCATGCATTGCATGTCTGGCTCTAATAACATAAAATCGCTGGTTATATTTAATGCACCACTTGAGATATAGTTGTAGGCCTAAAGAAACTTTAACAGTGGCATACCCTGGGGTTTAGCCATTTTAATGTTACCTCTCAGTATCAGGGCCTATTCAACAATAAGACCTTCACCATATGTTTAGCATTCCCGTGGATATTATCCAGACCCCGAGAACAGGCCTCACACTTAATTGAACGGAGGTCCCTTTTATCCTTCTTCAGGCAGGGAATTCGAAGAGGGTATGTGCTATCATTTCAATCACAAAGCAGTATTCCATGCGGGAAGTTTGGTCTTTTTTCCACATAACCAGCCAGCCCCAATTCTGAATTCCTTGTAAGTACTACAGATGATATTTGAATATTCAGAAATGTTCCGTATAATTAATGTTCAACTCTTTTAAATAGAGCCGATCCTCAAAAACTCATTTATCCACACCATAAAGGGCCAAGGACTGAGCTTTACCCTATATGCTCTAAGAATGATGTCTGCTGGCTGGCACACCACCTTCTTCATCGGCCATGCTAGACAATCCAATGCTGGTGCCATTCTTGCAACTTGCTTTGCAATATTCCATTTACCCTTCATATTGGATGAAAAGCTGACTTCTACATGATCAAACTCAGGTACAATGGGCACTACCACCATATCGCAGTAGAATCCAAATGTTTCTGCTCCGGCACCTCTCACTAGGATTTTCATGGATTTCTTGGAGTAGATCTTCAAAGGACTCTCCTGCATACATGATATATGTTTTGTCCATGTATAATTGTAAGGCCCTCAGTGTATGTCAACACATCATCAGCAAATGCTAGTATGGGCTTCCTACATATTGCAAGTTGAGTGACATTTTGTTTTTTTATTTTCTTGGTATCTTATATACAGGCATCAGATTGCATGAGTCACCTCGTCGCAGCCATGATTTAAAGCATGTACAGATCATTGATGTTTGATTGGGTTAGAAAACAAATACTTCTAAGGCACACAAGAGTATGTTTCAGAATTGCTAAGGAGACATACATGTTGGAGGGGGAGTAAGTTGGCGGGGCGAGGATGGATGAAGAGAGGGTAGGATTGAATTGAATCTAAGTGCAGTTTACTGAAGAGGCAAATGTGATATAGGGTCTGAAAGTATGGGGTCAGAAAGGGCACATCAGGCAAGTGTTATTGTGGTGAAAGAGAGATGGAATGAGGGAGAGAAGGAGTGGCAGGCAAAGGGTTAACCAAAGTGAAGGAGGGGGAATAGGGAGGGGGATCTTGGGTGTCTAAGTGCTTATATAATTCCAAAATGGTGTGTCCAGATGAATGAGGGCGTGTACTCATGCAGGTGAATCTTTAGCTTAATGACTATTGAAGCAGGTGGTGTGTTAGGTTTGGGATTGAAGGTTGGTAGTGTACCATTGCTTGGGTAGTTTTTTGAAGGTGTTGAATGTGGGTTCTTGTGAGATGCAGTCTACCAGTTTGTTCCGCAGGGTGGCGGCAATGGAAGAGAAAGACACCAGGAAGCACTTTCTGCAGGATCCCCTCTAGGCCATTTGTATACAGATTAGACAATAGTGGTGGACACACACACACACACACGCACGCACGCACGCACGCGCGCGCGCGCGCGCGCGCACACACACACACACACACACACACACCCCTCCCCCCCACTGGGATAGGGGGTGTCACTGTTGAGGCTGGGAATCCTTTCACGGGCAAAGGAATTAGTATGTACCCAAAATAGGACAGTTCACTAGGTGACTTGATGTGTTCAGTAGTATAAGTAATGCCAAATCCTCAAGAGGAACCAAGGGTTGACGTCACAATAGGAGGCAAATCTTTGGTAGACATGGGTGCATCTCGCTCATGCATATGGGAGGGAGAATGTTTACTATCAGGTAATGCCATGAATGCTCAAGGTTTCACAGGAGCTACAAGTAGAGTTCCTTTTACTGAAGAACTGCCAGTCTCTATAGGAGAATGCAATATGTCTGTTCCATTGTTGTATTCAAAAGAGAAACCAGTTATTATCGTGGGTCGAGACCTAATGACGAAATTGAACATGATGATTTATTTTACTGATGAAGGCATTGTGTGTTCAACACCAGGAATATATTATTGAAATGTGAGCAAATCATTGCTTTTACAGGGCAAATAGCCATATGAGTGGTACCGTTAGAACCAGAAGTATTTCATTATCGGGTACGCATTTTGTTAACATGGCTGCCTGGTTTAGTGGTTAAGACTATGAGAATATCTGATGAATTTCTCTTTAGGCTAGAAATTCCCATGGACAGAGAGGGGGGGATGGATTTTTCCCCTAGAGTTACAAGCAGCTGTGGTGAGTGGGCTCTTGGCTATGCTTATAGGATTTGATGATAAAAGCACATCATGGAGCACAGTAATTGTTATTGGAGAGGGTTACAGATTAACTGAAGTCGCTGATAAGGACATATTTAAATGAGCATTACATATACGGTTAGGGCAGAAAGTCGCAAGGTTCCACAGAGAATGATGATAGTGTGACAGCGTCCTGCATTTTTGGATGAAGACATGGCGAAAGTGCCAGTTTCATTATGGACTACGGGTTCTTATGACATAGGCCTATTAAAGGGGGTTGGAGAAGTTAAGATTAAACTGAAGCCAGGAGCAATTTTACCTCGAGCACGACAGTATCCCATGTCTCGAGAGGCAGACAAGGGTGTTTTTAAGACAATATCTGCCATGATGGATCAAGGCATTTTAGTTATGTTGAAGGGGGGTCGTGGCATTTCATTCAGGACATGTGCCCAATTATTCAGATTGTAGATGCTGAGTTTCCTCTAGCTCATAATCCAGCTATGATATTATGTAGTATCCCAGTTGAGGTGCGATACTTTACTGTGATTGACTTGAAAAATGCATTTTTCTCAATCCCATTGTGTAAAGATTCCCAAGATCTGACGTTGTTTACATTCAGATGGACCAAGTTGAAAAGCACGAGATTACCCGAGTCTCTATCGATTTTCAATAGAGTCCTGCAGATGAATTTAAGCAATATTGATTTGCCAAGTGTTGTGCTGCAATATGTAGATTATATTTTGGTCTGCAGACGCGACTCAGTTCAGCTAATGATTGTTTTAGCTGAGAAAGGATATAAGATGGACAAAGAAAAATTGCAGTATTGCCAAGAAGAGGTGTCATACATAGGTCAGTTAATTTCGCATGAAGGAAAGAAAGTTACACCTGAAAGGGCTGAGACAATTTTGAAAACAGTGAAACTGTGCACAATAAAGCATATTCAGCAATTCCTGGGACTATGCAAATATGTAAGAGCATGGGTATTTAATTATTGTTCATACACAAGGCCATTGTTGCAGGCCCTGAAAAAAGCACAACAAAGCCAGGAAAAGATTGTATGGACTGAGGAAATGGAGGAAGGTTTTGAGTTGAAAAAGTCAATTTGTACAGCTCCAGTTTTAGGCATTCCTAATTATTCTGAGGAATTCTTTTTATTGTTGCTCACAAATGGAACAGTCATAACAGCAGTATGCATGCAGAGAACTACGTTGGGGTAAAAGCCCTTAGCATATTACAGTGGGATTTTTGACCCGGTAATGAGGGGTCACTTTCTTTGCGAACAACCTTTGGCCTTTTGCCGCGTTCGCCATTGAGAAGTCTGCTAGCATAGTAATGGGTGTTCTATGACGATGTTTGTTGACCATGCATTATTTGCTGTTTTGGAAAAATCCAAAGGTACATTGACGTCTCAAAGAGCTTCTGCCTATGAGGTGGTTATATCGAATCCAGCGATTAGAATAATCAGATGTAAGACAGTGAACCCTGCCACGTTTGTAGCTGATCCACTGGCAGAAGACAAGCATTTACATGATTGCTCAAAATATGAGGAATTCTATGATGAGATTCCGAGAGCGAAAGAAAATGCTTTTTTCTCAGTTGGGGAGATTCTGTTTATTAATGGGCCTTCAGAAATTGATCAAACTGATGGGCAAAGATATTCAGGCGCTAATGTGATAAGGCACACGGCAAGCAGCCAATTCGAAGTAATGACAAGTGCATTACTACCTTCTCAATTTTCAGCACAGGCTGCAGAATTAGTTGCACTGATTGTCACACTCGAGAAACACGCAGACCAGGAAGTAACCATGTACAGTGACTCCACCTATGTGACATTGACAGCACACTCAGGGCTAGCACGTTTGAAATGAAGGGGCTACCTCTGAGCAGGTGGCATTCCGATGCAACATGCTGCTTTATTGGACAGACTTATTAAGGCACTACAACTCCAGTAGCCATCGCAATAGTTAAATGTGCAGTGCACACTAAGAGAGCAGACTTTATTTCACGCAGAAACCAAGCCACAGATGAAGAAGCAAAAAGAGTTGCATATTCAACAGACAATATGAGCCTAATGTGAATGAAAAAATGGTGGTGATGATGATCAAAAATGAAAGCTTTAATAACGTATCGAAGACACAATTAATGGAAGTTTAAGGTGGAGCACCATAAAATGAGAAAGATCTGTGGACATGGAGGGGGTGTTCTTTATCCCCTTCTGAGGCATTGTGATAACAGGAAAGCACTGGTAAACCAGTGATGCTTGTAGCCTTATTAAGGCTGGCGTTGGAACAGCTACACTGCCATGTGCATGTCACTAGGGAAAGCCCCACGCAACTATTGCAGAGGACTGGTTTGTACCAAATTTGTTAGAACATGTTGCTTTCTATGTAGTAAATTGCATCGCATGTCAAAAGTGTTTTGCTGGGCACACACTGCAAACAGTCAGAGGAGTTATTCCTCGACCAAATGGTCCTTTTCAGCATTTACATATCAACTATGTTGATATGCTGCAGGTCTGTATGGATATAGGTATATGATAGTGGTGGTGTGACCCTTTTCTAGGTGGATCGAGGCTGGTCCATGCAAACACACAGACGCCACTTGTGCTGCGAAGTTCTTAATCTGAGAAGTATTTCCTAAATGGGGAATATGTGAAGTATTGAGATCAGATAATGGGCCACATTTTGTGAACAAAGTGTTCGAGCAAATTAGTTTATTGCTCAGCATAAAACATACGTTTTCTTCTGCTTATCATCTGCAAGCGAATGAGATATGTGAGAGACTCAATGGTCAGCTCAAGGAACGGATAGCTAAGCTAAAGTTAACTTTGAAAAAAGGATGACTGCATTGCTTGCCTCTTGAATTATATGCACTGAGGTATCGACCAGGCTCTGAACATCACCTCATGCCCCACGAACTAGTAACGGAGAGGTGAATGAGAATGCCTCTCACTCGCCATCGAGGACTAGAAGTGATGCCCAGACATCAGCAGAATTGTTAGGAGATGCGTTACGTGCATACTTAACACGTATGACTACTAGTATCTCTGTCTTTTCAGAACAACTCAAGTGGACAGGGTGTCTGTATCAGAACACAGATGAAGACCATAGAGAAACCGGATTAAATGTACTATTGTTGCCTAAGTTATTTCTCCTGGAGATCAAGTTCTGATCAGGAACTTTGTCCGCAAATGGCATCAACCCAGATTTAATGTTCCTTTTATCACAGAGGACGTCACATCATCGGCAGTGAAGGTCTTAGGGAGACGCACTTGGATATTCCTCTGCGATGTGAAGATCTACACCGGTGAGACCGCTTCACCCCCACCCCATTCAAAAACAAGCCACAGAGAAGAAGTTGAGCATGTGCAGATTAGGAAGAAGGACGCAGAGACTGTCCGGTAGACAGATAAAGAGTTCATTGGACTGTGGTTCATTTGAGACAATCTTTGTAGCTGCTAAACAAGTAGTGAAAAAAGCTATTGGTTTTTTTTTATTTTTATTGTGCAATTAGTTTAATTCATTTAAAACTTTAAGCACATTTTATATCAAAATTATCTCAAAGAAATTATCAAAATACATTTCATTAGAACACTTGCGTTCCATAAAAAATTGTAATTTAGATACTATAAAATTACCTATCATCATAACTCAATACATCTCCAAACACTTCCACTTATTACATCTTACCATTCAAATATTTGATTAACAATTAGCCTTTTTTTTGGACCAGCTTCCATATGTCATGTGCCGCAGCGCAAACAACTACAGAAGTTGCCCCATAGATGTGTGACCAGAATTGATCTACTGAAATGGCCTCCTGGTTATGCAAAATCTTCCCGTAACCCTTAACATACAAAGGCATCAAAGAGTTACATCCCGTCAGAATATGCCTAATAGATTCGATCTCAGTGTTGCAGCATCTCCATAATTTATCTGAGATGGAGCCATCTGACCACACTCCTAAAAATTACCTTCTGTGCAAAACATTCATACGCAGATGTAATATGAAACGCTTGAGTTTGATGCTGTTTAACTTTGTCAAATAAGAGGACAGCCTGTGTTAGGCAGAATCCTGTGCAGTTCCCTTGGGGAACACTGCAAAAAGATTAAGACTACAGGAGAAAGCAGTAAACCCAATTGGTAGCAGTCTGCACCACCCAGATTTACCTGGAAGCTGTGGCTGAGCAGTCAGACTTCTCTCAAGAAGAGTAGGGCAGTATGTAGAGTATACAGAATAGGGCCGAAAACACAGTAGAGCAAACAAACACTGACCAGAGCTTTGTAAAAAAAGTATATAATTATTTATTTAAAACACACTTTATGGTATATACTAGCACTCTTAATCAAAATCAAGTTAAAACACAGTCAGGTAAAGTATGCCCACCTCCCTTAATGATCATCAAACACGTCTAGGTCAAAACACCACTATTTGTAAAAACAGATGTGAGCGCGTACCCTAGATGGCACTCCAATAATTCAGTTAAAGGGAGAGAAAAAGACAGAGCATAGAAATAAAACAGTTCCCAACACTTTTAAGAGTTCAGAGCAAGTTATACCGTAGAGCCAAAGTTCATAGGCCAGGCCCACTTTAAATGGAGCAAAGGGAAATGTGCCCAGGATCACACAGTTTAAAGTGCACTGAAAGTCTTTGCAGAGTGTTCAAAAGAGGTTGAGGTGATTCAAAAGATATAGTTAGAAGGCCTGGAGCCAACCCAGTTTAGAAGCCAAGGATTTAAGGGTCACCTTTAGCAATCTGTAGAAAGGGAGGCCAGCTAGGACACAGTACCTTAAAGAGAAAGGAAGCTCCAGCGGGGGCAGTTGTTCCAGGCAGTGGTTGAAGTTTGTAGTTCAGACCAGGTGAAGAGAAGATCTCATTGAGGAGGAAACGTGGAGTCGTTGCACTGCACAGGGATGAAACCAGCTGCAGAGTTCCCGATTAAAAGGTGCAGTCCTTTTATTTGCGGTCAAAAGTGGTGAGCTTGGCTATCCGGCCGCCTGGGTGCTTGGCACGGGCGCTTCGACCAAGAGACGTCTTTGGAGGGCGAAAAGGGCCAACTGTTGATCCCACCAGCTCAGGGGAACAAGACTCGTCCAGCAGAAGATCTTCTCTTGTCGTCAGGAAAGTGGTGAGGTGGCTGCAGCAGGGCTTCACTGGGGTGTAGTCATTGCAGATGGCTCAGCATCTTCTCTCTTCCAGATTCTTAGTTCCTGTGGTGACTTCTGAAGTTCCAGTCCCAAAGGCCCTGCTTTTATGCAGAAAAAAACCCATTCATCAGCCTAGCTGTCAATCACACATGCTAAGTGGTGAGCCAGGAGGCTCACCACTGGGCCAATCAGAGTAGAGTGCAGCTTGGGTTGCCGAGGCAACGCAGTCCAGGGTGCCAATTCCCCCCTCCACCCTTCCTGTGGAACCCAGAAAGAGTGGCACCATTTGGGGGGCTTCTGTGGAGAAGCCCGCCAAAATAGTGGAACAAAGGGCTCGACCTTGGTCAGAGTTACAGAGACGGACACAAACGCCATTTTAGAATCGAGTTCTGGCAAAAAGACCCAACCGGAGATTTAATATTAAATAAATAAACCAATGGTATCTTTAACATTGCACCAAAAAGTGGTACGTTTAAAATCAATGGGAAAATCCCATAGAGAATATTCCGGGGGAATATTTGGCGTGGTAACCACTGCCACCAGCCAGAAACCCGACAAGGGGGGACGGGACAGTGCCCCCTTGAAAACAGACCCAGGGGTAATCGAATTGCCCCTTACCAGTACTTCCACAATATGATGGTTTGTACTGGTTCTGTTCACAATTTTGGACTAGTAAATCCAATGGTGACTTTACATGCCCTGGGAGACAGCAGTCAGTCCCAGGGTATGGAGTCTATGTTTGGGGGTCACTGTGACACCCCTGTGTTACTGCACTGAGGGTGCCATGTAACACACATACCAAAAAACAGATGATACCCTATGGAGTAAAAAGAAACCCCATAGCCCATAAGCACATAACAAGTCAAAGACCTACCTAAAATCATGCCTAAGAGTGGGAGTAAAAGAGTCTCACTCTTAGCAGGAGAAAAAAAAAAGAAAAAAAAATCCAGCAAAGCTGATGGGGGACTCACTAGGTTTGGGAAATTAGCCTTATAAGAGAATTCTCCCCAACAGCATGTGACCTATCCAGCCCTGTCAGGCTACGTTCTGATATTGCTTCTTTGTATGTAAGGTGTTCACATTATTTGCCATGTCCCAATCTTTTGCCTTCTTTTTTATTTTCTTCTCAGCATTAGGATCTTCTTCCAACGTTTCCAAGTCTAAATTCAATTGAGCAATGAAACTCTCAGCCGAATCTCTAAGTAATGTGATGAAACAGTGTTTACTCCGGTTATCTAATGACTTCCCCATAAACTTGTACCAATAATTTGACTCACCACTACTATTCTTCACTTTTACGTATAACAGCGTTCTTTGCACAAACCAAGTAGTTCTTACTGAGGACACATAAAGCGTCCACAGGTACAGATCTTGTAATATGTTTAACGGTTTGAAGCATTTTTCCTTCCACTAGTTCTAACCAACTTATTTTGTCAGAGTTCAATGCAGCCAATCCATACATAACAGCAGGTGTTATAGTAACTCTGTATATGTCTATTAGGCCCTCTATATTGTTTCCCTCATGATGTCTTATGTAATGCTTTATCGCTAACCATTTCTTCCAAACTTTTCCCCATACTTTTTCATAATAGAATTTCCCAGCAGTGTTAGTTGTTATGAAGAATCTCAAATAATTGTACTCTGAAACATTTACCAGTGGGCGTTCGTGAATATGCCTGGTGAATTTATTTTTATTGCCAATATTCTTTTTACTTAGCCGCAATGTTTTTGTTTTATCTATGTTAATCAACTTTGCGTTTTCTTTGGCGTATTTTTCCAAGGAAGACAATGATCCCTGCAACCCAATCTGGGTACGATCAAAGATGATTATATCATCGGTGTACACCAGCATTGGTATCCTCAAACCACTAACACTTGGAGGGACATATTTTTCCTCTACAAATACTTTTTCCATGTCTGCCATAAATAAGCTGTATAATATGGCCCGCGGACACACCCTTGTTTCAGCGCAGTGTTTGTTTCTTGAAATAACGTAAATCTCCAACTACATTTAACCTAACAGCAATACTTGTATTTTTATAAAGAAGTTGTATGTAATATAGTATAGTTCTATCAATTCCCCAGTCTATTATTTTTTTCCACAGAAAAGTGCCTGCCACTAGATCAAACGCTTTTGAGAAATCGACACAGAAGGCGTACAAGAAGGGAGTGTTTTTGTTTTCGGCCTCTGCCATCAGATATTGGACCATTGATATGTTTGTTAAGGTATTGTACTTCTTCCTAAATCCGGTTTTATATTGACTCAATGTTTCCTTTTCTTCAACCTATTTTGTCAATTTCTGTAATAATACACTAGCAAAAATGTCCTGACTAGTGTCCATTAACGCTATCAACCTGTAATTTTGTGGCTCTTCCCTGTTATTTTTTTTAAGGATCGGAACCAATATCGCTTTTTGGCAACTTTTTGGCTAGGTCCCCTTTTTTTCAATATGTTTAAAAAGTTGTACTAGAAGCCGTGCCAATAGCTCCGGTTGCGCCTTAATTACTATATTTGGTATCCTATTGGGAACTGGTGCACAAGAGTTTTTTAGATTTACTATAAATGTATGTATGCCTTCTTCATCGATCTCTAAGTTTAACATACTGTGAAGGGATGTATCTACAACAGTTGATTGTTTGCCTCCTCAGGTACAAAGTACAACTCTGTTATGTACTCTAACCATTTGTCCTCCGAAATGGGGTTCAATTACATTGGTGATATATCTTTTTTATATATACTGAATTTAGACCAAAATGATTTGCTATCATGGGACCTTAGCCAGCTAAACAATAATAACCAGTATGAATTTTGTTGACCCAGCCTATGTTGTTTATGCCAGTGCCTGTAGCCTGTCGCTAATTTTCTTAGCAGCAAATGTTTTTCATTGAAGTCTAAAATTACGTTTTTTTAAAATTCATTCCTCTCCGTTCTATATACCCACTTTCTGTCTGCAATTTTTACATCATAGGGTTGACTTCTATTCCTTTTCTTATAATACCTTTCTCTACTTGTATTTATTCCATGAGATTTTGCACAGGAGTGGAATAGATGTGTTATGTCACCCTGGAAGTCTTCCAAGTTTCGATAAAAGGCACTTTTTTTGTTTGTAATATTTCGTTTATGCTCTTAATCAGTTCACAAAACCTATTTAATCTCAAGCCCATGCTATCACAACCGACTCCCACTATGGGCTTCTTACCTGTTTTAATCCCTTTTACAAAGTTAACCGTTTTCAAACATAAACTTGCATGGTCACTCAATGTATTTCGGTGTATCTCTACCTCTTCACATTTCTTGAATGTGTCTTTATCTATTATTATCTGATCTATATGTTGTGATGCTTGAGCTAAAACATGGCGCTGGTGCGCAGTGCATTCTGGGGGCACTCAGAGCCATAATGGATATTTATTCCAAGCCTCAGTGAAAAGCTGCACTTGCTTTGCTGAAAAACATGTTTTCAATGTTATTCGTTGCTGAGCCTGGTATGCAGGCCTCAGCCAAGGACACAGCGCTGGGAAATCTGGGATCCACATAGTTGCCGACTGGTACCAGATATAAAAAAAGGTTTTATTATGGCTTGCTATGCTTGTGCCAAGGTCTCAGGATGAGTTATGGAATTGTTTTCAGTGGTGCTTTAGGAGAGGGAAGCGCTTTGCTCCTTGGGGTTACTGTCGGCTGGCCCGGCCGGCAGCCAACGGTCACTCATCAATGTACAAGCGCTAATGCCAGAAGGATCGAGAAATTGCCACCCCTTTTGAGGAGTGCATATATGCAGAGCTCTGGAAAGGTCATGTGGGAAAAACACAAATACCTCAGTCGGAGGGGGGACGCATTGTTCCGACCTTCCTGTGGACTGTTGTGCTCTCGGCCTGGCTGTTACCGGTGTCTTCCAGGCGTTTCTGGAGAGATGAGGGATTCAGTTACGCCCATGGTGATGTATTCTTTTTAATTCACTATCTTTTCTGTGATTTATTCCTGTGTTATCACCTGTTGCTTGTGTATGCTTAACTATGAATAAATAGCCATATAAGTGCTTATTATCCTCTAACTGCTTGTCTCGTTTTGAGTTATTGTTCCGTCTACCTGCGTTCAAAGTATTTACTCTGTTCTGCAAATGTACTGGTGATAAATAACTGTCCGTGCACTCTTGGTGAGCAATACATTTTTGGTGATGAGGACGGGATATTTGCGCGGCAATTAGGGTAGGCCAGTACAAGCATAAAAAGAGGCGAGGGGGGGTCAACCAAAGGAAAGTGGCAGCTTTAATCGCTACCACAGGTCTGGATTGGGACCCTGATAAGTGGGATGGAGACATTTGTGACTCAACAAGTCCAGAGATTAGCTCGGCAAATGAGTCAGATTCCAATGCAGAACTGAAGCAAAAGACAGTGGCAGTGAAGCCGGTTAGGAGGCGGCATGCCGGACCCCACCCGCAGAATCCTGCAGGTGGGGTTGTGGATTTAACCACGCTGGAAGATTACACCCAGCAGGAGGTTGGGGAAATAATTAATTGTTTGATGCAAAGGTCAGGGGAACCTTTACTGACATTGATGGTGAGATTGCTAGATGGGGGCGCAGCAGGGTTGTTGGTAGATTCCACAGACTCACCGTGCTTTTTGCCTTTGTCAACTGACACCAATGTACAGGAGGTCTTAAGGGCAGGGCCGCCCCCTGATGAAAATGGGCAAGCTTCACAGGTGTCTTTGTTGCACCTAGCAGCCCAGGCATGTAACCGCAAGTATCCTATTACCACAAATTGGCCTAGCGAGGAAAAGAAGTGGTACACTTTAAAAGAGGCGATTCAAAAGGTCAGAAAGCATGCTATGAAGGAGGCAATTCATGTAGATGAATCAGGACACATGGGGGTCGTGCCGCTTTCAGTTTCAACCAGGAATATGGTGATCAGAACTGCTCTGCCTGCATACAAAAGTGTCATTATGACTTTGCTCGTAGGTATGACAGGCAAACCCACTGATGAAGTAGTGGATGCCATCTGGCAATTGGCAGACTTAGGAGAGTGGGACAAGATTGATAACAAGCTGAGAGAGAGAGAGGGGTGTAGTGAGAGAAGATCTGAAGGCAAGAGTAGAGACTCCCGAGTGTCCCAGAAAGACATGTTTTTGGCCTTGCTAAAAGATGGTGTGCCACGAGAAGAGATTTATGGCATTGAAACCAGAGTAATGTATGAACTGTACAAAAAGAGGGGGCTTGCAGCCAAAGAGCACTATAAACAGGTGGAACAAGATGATGGTGGATTACCGCAAGTTAAATAAACACACTCCTCCCCTGATGCCATTACCTTGACTGAGAATGTCCAAATGTTTGAGGGGACCTGGTATGCAGTGGTAGATTTAGCCAATGCATTTTTCTCCGTGCCAATTGCTGAAGAGTGCCAAGAGCAGTTCGCATTTTCCTGGAGCGGGCGTCAGTACACCTTCACAAGGTTACCTATGGGGTACATACATAGCCCGACTATCTGTCATCGGCTGGTGGCAGAGCACTTAGACAAGATACCGTGTAAACCTGACATACACATCTCTCACTACATTGATGATATTTTGATTCAGGGCAAGGATGAGCGCAGTGTGCAAAACCAGTTAGAAGTCATTATGGAAGGATTGAAGAAGGATGGGTGGGAGATTAACCCGAACAAAATTGAAGGCCCAGCTGAGACAGTGATATTCCTAGGGATTCAGTGGCATAGTGGGCATCGAGAGATGGTGCCGAAGGCCTGACCGAAAATACTTGAGTTTACCACTCCAATGAACAAAAAGCAAGCTCTGCAGTTCATAGGGCTGTTTGGGTTTTGGAAACAGCACATTCCCCATTTAGGGCAGATACTGGTTCCCCTCTACAAAGTGACACAAAAGAAATATGAGTTTCAGTGGGGGGAAGAGCAGCAAAAAGCATTTGATTTGATTTGGCGAAAGACACTGTGTGGCAGGTGCTTGATTTATGGCCATTCAAGGAAGGCGAAGTGGAGCTGAATGTGTCTGTGCAACACAATTACACTAACTGGAGTCTGTGGCAGAAACAGGACAGGAAACATGTGCCATTGGGGTTCTGGAGTCGTAAGTTGCCCAATGCTGGTAACTCATACACTCTGTTCGAGAAGCAGTTGCTGGCATGTTATTAGGCCCTGGTCGATACTGAGCAAATGACAGTGGGGCATGATGTGTTGATGAGGCCTGAAATCCCGATTATGCAGTGGGTGCTGAGCTCTCCTAAAACACACAGAATAGGACACGCTCAAGAAACCAGCATAATTAAATGAAAATGGTACATTCAAGACAGAGCTAAATCAGGGAAGGGTGGGGTTGAAAATTACATGAGCAAGTAGCCAACATACCACCCTCAGATTACATACCACCGGAATTGTCTGAGAAATGCGAGTCCCGCGAAATGGGGCGTACCTTATGGCGATCTGACAGTAGAGCAGACAGAGCAGGCCTGGTTTACAGATGGCTCGGCCTAATATGTGGGAACCGAGCGATACTGTAAAGCGGTGTCATACAATCCCAAGACTAAAAAGATTTTAACAACGTCAGGGAAAGGGAAGAGCAGTCAGTTTGCAGAATTTTACACAGTTTACCAAGCATTGAAACAAGAGACCGCTGGTCGATGTCATTTGTACACAGATTCATGGTCAGTGGCGAATGGATTGGCGGTGTGGCTGCCATCCTGGCATAAGAATTGGTGGAAGATTCATTCAAAAGAGTTGTGGGGAAAATAACTGTAGCAAGATATTTCGGAAATGTTATCACAAAGTGAAGTCACTGTGTATTATGTGGATGCGCATTGTGCTACAGATTCATTAGATCGTTGGTTTAATTCTGTTGCAGATGAACACATCAAGATTTCATCTGTGGTTGCGGAGGCTCAGGAAGACGATTTGGAGGGTTTGGCCAAGTGGGCTCACCAGAAATGTGGCCACCTTGGAGAAAAGGCTACTATCAGGTGGGAACAAGCTTGAGGAATCAGTATTCCTTTAGAGGTAGTAAAAACAATAATTTTGCAATGTCCAGTGTGCCAACACCAACAGCATAGGCCTATCCCTCAGATTGTCCAGGGTACATTGTGAAGAGGAAAATTACCAGGTCAAATTTGGCAGATTGATTACATCGGTCCTCTGCCAATCAGCAAAGGCTGTCAGTATGCATGCACCATTGTGGATACATACTCTGGATATATGATGGTTTTGCCGTGCAAACGTGCTACACAACTGAACACCATTAAGTTGTTGGATCAGATCACGTTGCATTACGGAGTGCCTTTGCAAATTCAAAGTGACAATGGGTCACACTTCAAAGGAAAATTAATTCAGGAATATTGTCAGGAAAAGAGTATTGAGTGGCTCTACCACATGCCCTATCACCCCGCAGCGTTCACGAGTTCCAAGCACATGTACCAGTGTGAATAATACTATGTCTTGCAATCATACAGTGAAAGCTGCCAGTCATCTAAATCATGTGAAACTTCCAACAGGATGGCTCTTCTCATGTGGCAACATCACATACACTTACATTCCAGCTAACATTTCCGGAGGTCCATGTGCCTTAACTCGATTAGGACTAATGATGGTCCCTTTACACCCAGCAATGCCTCGAAGCAGAAGGTCAACTTTTGAATCTGTGGGTTTATCCCCAGAGTGTGATTCACATGTGCATTTGCTATCAGAGGCTGAGGTTCTAGCATCAGCCCTTTCATTAGTGGGAATTTGGGGTTTAGCCGCTGCGGGTTACAAATCTTTAATTAAACTAGCATGTTTAGTAGTAAAAGGACTTAATCATACTTCTCAAGCATTAGAAGAGTTGCTCCTTGATAGCAAAGTTATTAGAAAAGCAACTTTGCAAAACAGGGCTGCCGTTGATTATCTCTTGCTAAAACATAATTTGGGCTGTAACGCAGTTGAAGGTATGTGTTGTTTCAATCTAAGTGACCATTCACAATCCATTGAAAGTCATATTAGAGGTTTGAGGGACCTCATTTCCCAAGTGTCTCAAGATCATACTGGTAATTGGCGGGATTGGTTATTTTCATGGATTCCTGATATTGGGGGTACACTGCGTTACGCCTTTGCTTGCATTTGTATTATTTTGGCTATCATAATAACTGGTTGTTGTTGTATTCAATGTATTCCCAACTTAGTTCTGATGTTTTGTCGGTTTCAGAGATCGGCTCCTCTACCACTGGGCTACAGAAGGTAAATATCCAAGGGTGGATTGTGATGCTTGAGCTAAAACATGGCGCTGGTGCGCAGTGCATTCTGGGGGCACTCAGAGCCATAATGGATATTTATTCCATGCCTCAGTGAAAAGCTGCACTTGCTTTGCTGAAAAACATGTTTTCAATCTTATTCGTTGCTGAGCCTGGTATGCAGGCCTCAGCCAAGGACACGGTGCTGGGAAAGCTGGGATTCATATGTGCCGACTGGTACCATATATAAAAAGGTTATGTTATGGCTTGCTATGCATGCGCCAAGGTCTCAGGATGAGTTATTGGAATTTATTTTCATGGTGCTTTAGGAGAGGGACACACTTTGCTCCTTGCGGTTACTGTTGGCTGGCCCGGCCGGCAGCCAACGGTCACTCGTCAATGCGCAAGCGCTAATGCCAGAAGGTTCGAGAAGTTGCCACCCCTTTTGAGGAGTGCATATATGCGGAGCTCTGGAAAGGTCAGGTTTGAAAAACAAAAAGACCTCAGTCGGAGGGGGGACGCCTTGGTCCGACCTTCCTGTGGGCTGTTATGCTCTCGGCCTGGCTGTTACCGGGGTCTTCCAGCCGTTTCTGGCGAGATGAGGGATTCATTTACACCCATGGTGATGTATTCTTTTTAATTCACTATCTTTTCTGTGATTCATTCCTGTGTTATCACTTGTTGCTTATGTATGCTTAACTATGAATAAATAGCCGTATAAGTGCTCATTATCCTCTAACTGCATGTCAGGTTGTGAGTTATTGTTCTGTCTACCTGTGTTCAAAGTATTTGCTCTGCTCTGCAAATGTACTGGTGATAAAAAACTGTCCGTGCACTCTTGCCGAGCAAAACACATGTGAACGTGCTTTTCCATTTGACTAGGTGTATGTAGCACTACTACGGTCCTTTGCTTTACATTTCAATAATATCAAATCATGTCTTTACAAAAATGTTGACCAAACCTTTCTTTGTTTACAAGTGTCTCTATGTTGCTCATAAAAATCCTTATTATTTAAATTCCCTGGTATTATTACTGAACAGTTTTCTATTTTGAATAATCCAACTAAGCATAACATCCTCTACAGTGGCAATGATTTGCTTTGTACCACTTCCGCTCGGGAGGGTCATATATATTTATCAGCAAGATGGGTCTTTTTTTCGCCTCCTGCCAGCCATAATATTGTTGGCAAGACATACGGTGTTGGAATTTCCATCTTAACCAGTTCCAATGAGTGCTCAACCCTTATACCCACAGCAAGACCCCCCTTAGGTCTCCCCTGTCCTGATTTAGTTACACAATTATGTAATATGTGAAAGCCATCCAAATAAAACAGCCTTTTACACCAGGTCTCTTATAACAGAAACACGTCAGCTTATCTTATCATCTGTAAACCTTCTGTCTGAGCAAGGAACAAATTGTATCCTCGGGCATTCCATGACACCCAAACTATTTCCTCTAACTCCTGTACATATCAGTTTGCTACCGTTGCTCACACGTACGGGTTGCCTGCTGACCACTTCATAAGTATTTTCATAAATCCTTTCTCTTTCTCTCTGTAACTCCCTTGAAGATTATCTCTCTGATGTTAACTCCTTATTCAGATACCCCCTAGATGTATTTACATAACCTATGTTTCTTTCTTGTGTTAGCTTTTTCTTTTTATGGCATAATATCAATGATATTCCTCTCTCGGTCAATAAATGTGCGTGAGCTTTGAGTAGGGCAAATATGAAAGCCGATGAGAATTCTATCAAGGATCAATTTGTCTAACTCCCCCATCTAGGAAGTTCTATCCTTTTCGTATCTTGTGAGGCAATCAAACTCAGTTCTGGAATTTCACCAAAAATTGCTAACATTTGGAAAACGGGCTTTCCGACGTTGCCTCTATTTCTTCAAACGATGCCCACAAACACAAGTCTTTTCCAGTCATATGGTCCTTTTCTGGTTGTATCATTCTTGGCATTTCCCCTTTCTTTGTCAAATATTTCATAGCCATCTTCTTCTTTTCTTTTTTTTGTTGAACTTCTGCAATTGACAC
Source organism: Ambystoma mexicanum (assembly GCF_040938575.1). Taxonomy (NCBI): domain Eukaryota; kingdom Metazoa; phylum Chordata; class Amphibia; order Caudata; family Ambystomatidae; genus Ambystoma; species Ambystoma mexicanum. The sequence goes on along the minus strand of NC_090934.1, from coordinate 1,444,961,082 downwards.
TTCTCTTTCAGGCTCCACTGTCAGTGACCTAGAAGGTTTTAGTATCTTAGGGCCTTTTAAGATGGTTGTTCTCGATGTACCATCTGACAAAATGTTTGTTATCTTAGTTAGACCTGTATTCTAAAAAGCTATTGTTCTTAACCCACAGGAGCTTGCTAACATTGGACTGAGACATATTGAAGTCTTGAAGGGAAAAGAAATGCCAGACCTAGCGTTCATCTTTGACGATTGGAAAAGGAAGCAGTTCCCCGATTCCTTTCTCACTGAGTTTCTCTTTGGAGTCGCCCATGGTGGTGCCTAATGGAAATCTTCATCGGATCATTCTTGCTGTTTTCCTCTCCATTCTTCGTGCATGTGTTTTTGCAAGATCATAAAAATGGTCCAATAGTGAGGAGGCTGCTCATAGCTATCATAGAGCAAATCCTCCAGCTACCTGAGTATAGTACAGCAAGCACAGATTGCCCTGCCTAATGAGGACACACACAAAATGCTTGGAATGGTCTTTTATTTCTTGATTGAAGAGCATCCTTATCTTGTTGGATGACAAACCAATACTCGTGTATTTTTGAGGGATCCCAGAAATCTACCTGTGATAAATTGGCTGATACATGAAATTCGCAGGCAGATCTGTTTATTGCCTGATATGTCTCATTGAATGCATGGATGGGTCTATCAAGTGATGACATTCATAACTTATTGGCCTTGGACTTTTACTATTTACTGGAAGCACATCCTCATTTGGTTTGGTGAAAAAACAACTGTTTCGTATTCATTCGGAATCCTATCAATCGTCCTGCAATCAGCCAGTTGCTTGTGGAGTTTGTGGAGCAGATCCAGCAGTTTCCAGAATATGTTACGAGATTGTCTGATTAAAAATTGGTCTTTCCTTCCTTAAAGGTAATCATATGCACTAAGGCAACATTGATAGCAACAACAATGTGGCAAACAACAAGAGAACACCACATCGTGCAAGAGGCTATTGATGTGTACAATGGACATACTGGTATATAATACATACATGCATCATGTTCCTTGTCATTCTTCTTTCTCTTACAGTGTGTACTGTCTAATATGTAGATCCAAACACGGCAGTAGTTCCTGTATATCTTCCTATGCTGCAGGAAGGTGCAGATGTGGCAATAATAAGGCAGTCAAGGCCTTATGTGATTGTCCCTACTCCAGTGGTACACATGAAAGTGCCTAGTCCTACGACAGATTGGTCTGAACTTCCCTTTCGGGAGGTTGGCCTTGCATGTTTTTGATGATTCCCTGATCCTTCGTATTATGGCAACAGGAAGAGACCTTATATGACTGTTTCTACACCAGGAGCACATGTAAAGATACCAATTGTACTGACAAAAGTACCTATGATTCCCTCAGTAAGAAGGAATTATCCTGACACATTTCATGAGATGGTCATAGGAGCTCATGAAGCAAGGTAGAGACCTAAGAGAAGTGCAAGGGAGGAAGATCATGATTTAAATGACTACCGAGATAGTACAGCACGCTTGGGTAAAAATATATGGTATCAGCATATGAAAGAGGTAGGCATTGCACTCTGCCGAGCAAGAGGTCAGTTCATGGGCAGAACAGCCTCTATAGTATGAGCAACAGAATGGACAGATCCAGATGAAGATGATTATGTTCAAGACACAAAGACAAGAGCAAGAGCCCACACCAGAAATCATGTGATAAGACACAAACAGCCTGGAGCAAAAGGAGCTGGAATCAGATGGCAAGTGAACAGAAGACTTGAGAGTCCAGGAAAATTGGCAAAAGAAATTCAAAGATGGAAAAAAAAGGCCGAATGCAAATTTGGGGATCAGTACTTTCTCCAGATGGATGGGAAGAAGGAGTGGTTATCTGCAGAGCGTGGGTGGTAATGGGCCGCTTCATATCAACCATTGACATTGTGAGAAAAGGATGCAAACTGTTATGGCCTAGACTTGCTAAACTACTGACATGGGTCGAAGACAAAGGAGGGCCCTTACAGATAGTGCCTTTGGATAGTGCAAAGCTGTGTTTCAGAAATAATGGCACAAAAAAACTTGGAGAGAACCAGAATTGTGGTTGAATCTTTGATGTACAAGGAATGAGCATTGGAACAGTAGTGATAATGGATCACTACTGGGCTTGTGGATCCAGAGTTTATATGAAGCTACCCAAGCATTGGGGAGGGCTATGTTCTATAGTGAATGTCCATGTTCCAGCATTGGTAATTCCTAAAATTGACCTGAACTTTGGAGAGTTCCCGAAAGGAGATGCTCACCTGAGGAAGAAGAGATCTGCTGAAATCCTTGTTTAGTAAGACTTCATTGATATTCATGATAATTTTCATGCCCAGGATTCACAATAATGTCCATGTCCAATATCCAGACAGATGCAAATACTAAGTGGTTACAGATAACCAGATGGGAGCTTTTGCAGATGATCAACACTACCATAAAGGGATTCAATGCTATCAAGGAAGAGCTGAGAGCCATACGACTGATGACTGTTCAGAATAGACATGTCCTGGACATGATTACAGCTATGGATGGAGGTGTTTCTGCCAAAATTGGAGAATCATGTTGCACATTCATACCTTCTCATGAGGATGAGAATGGCACCTTGACAGTGGCAATATCGATGATGACGAAGTTACACATCCAGATGATAGACGAAGTGGAATACATTGCTGATGACCGTTGGTTTGGATCAATATTCTCGTGGGTTCAACAATGGATGGCAGATATATTCAAGTTCCTTGGAGCCCTGATAGTGATGGTATTGATTGGATTTTGTGTGATCAGGATAATAATCTCACAATGCAAGAACACTGCAAAGAAAGCTGTAGGAATGAAGATCATGATTGATGTTGAATCAAGATGGAAAATTAAAGAGCTGACAGATGAAGAAATCAGAGACTACTTGAAGGCCAGCATTTATGCACCTGAGGGAACAAAGTTCCTGTACCCAAAGAACCACGTGAAGTATGTGGGGAAGTGGATCTAATGCAGTCCAACTGCATGCTTATGTCCTGTAGTACTGATTAGCATGTGAAATCAGCAGGATGCCTGAAGGAAGTCCTAAAAATATGGCTCCCAAAGAAGCACTTCTCCAGACAATGTTTCCTAGAGATGAAGGCTGATGAGAGAGTGGTTGGTGAATAACCCAGAGGGGGGAATGTAGAGGTGGAGCCAAGTACCCCCACCCAAAGGACCGCCCCCATGCTGCTTATATGTTGGGAGCCAGAGTGTGAGACACGTACAGTACCAGTAAAAATACTGATACCAAAGAGAATCTTGGAAGTAAGTTTCCCACTGAGGAAGCCATACATGCACTCATGACAATATGATGACTATTTGAATGAAATCCCGGAGGAAGTGTGAAAACTGAACAAAAGAGAAGATTGGTGATGTCATAAAGAAGCAGTGCTGACCCACCCAGAAGAAATGCAGAGACGAGAGAACATAAACATTCTGTAGGCTCTAAAGAGGAGGTGTTAAAGATGAGCATCATTTCGGGCTCGAGATGAAGATGCTCGTGCTACAGAAATAATGAAGAAGATATCAAGCCATTTTACAATTGTACAGATGCAGTAACACAAGTAGACAAAGTATTCTTAAAGGCTGGCTATGTAGTGAATAGATTACAGTGATGCACCAACATATATGCATAGGAAATGATTGGACTATGGATGATTCCACAACGTACTTTAGCAAAGCTGGATCCCATAAGCAGGAAGGCTTTTTCAGTGTGTCGCAGTTAGAAATTGAAAAACGGAACCATGTAGGTAAATCAAAGAAAGGCTTGGTTGGCCCAAGATCAGGCGGTCAAGGTCACTGTGGGCCTGAATGTTCGAGCAGTGGTTACAGAACATGTGAAAGAACACAACTCCTGTCTTAAGTGAGGAGTGAGAACAGCCAATACGTCAGAGGATTTACATTTAATAGTATTTTAAATGCAGAAACACTCTAAAACATGGTCTGAAGTCATGTGGTCAGATGGAAATAGACATTGTGACAAGCTGTATCAAAACCAAGAAGACAGAGTATACCTATACTCCCTCATATTCTCCAGTACAGAGAATATTTCCAAGGCCAAGTTCAAAGCCTTAATTGACTAGCAGGCTGCAAGAGTGATGATAGATGACAGGCTAATTGGTGGGAAGCTATGGTAATGACCAGCCCACCAGCACCTGGGTGCCAGCCTGCGTGCTGCTTATGTGTGTGCAATATTATAGGGTGGTACAAGGGTGCCAATAAATTTAAGAGGGCCACGTAATAGAGAGCCATATAGTTTGTATAACCAATGGGACGTTGTGTATTTGATGACGTTCATAGAAACCTGCACTAGAGGAGGGCTTAGTTGCCCCACCTGATGCTACAAACCCAATCACCTTCCCTGATAAGTATGGAACGTATACCTAGATGTTCCCTATAAGCCTATCACCTTCCCAAGTAGGTTTTTGTAGTTTGAAACGTAGGCAAACGTCAGTGATGATGGGTTTTTACAAAAAATGTGTTATTTTTTTATGAAATTCGCTAAGTGTGAAGATCGAGCGAGTTAGTTGATGTTTGTTGTAACTCCCAGTTTTAGATCATTGATATTAAAACAGATGCACTTTGCCAACTTCCTGAGTCTGTTGACTATTGATGTTTGAGTATATCCTGCATCTCCATCCATCTCAAAGTATTGCTATGTAGTCTTAAAGGGCTGGGTTGGACACCCTAGTTCAATTGTACGACCCTTGGACTGGGATTATCAGCAGTCATCTCTGGCAACTTCCCCATAGGACTAGATTTCTATGCTACTGTCTGGTGGACACATGTATAGGGTGCCAACCTAGTCTAGTGACAGGGACAACTCTGGGAGCTGTAGCCATACCAGTTCAAGGTAGCAAGGTAAGTGGTCAAGGTGAAGTCTCCGGAAGGGTCCACAGAGATAAAACACTAACTTTAAAAGTCCATCCCTAAAATGTATGAGGCCGTCTGCCCAAAAGTTCACCAAAGTTCCACACACTTTGTGAGATAGGAAAAAGTTAGTGGAGGGCTTCTGGGATCCAATGAAGAGTTCCAAGGGGTAGAGTACACATTGTTCTAGTGAATAAAAGTGTTCCCGACTTTGAAAATGCTTGTGAGAGGCAGCAATGGCAAATCCAATCTATTATAAAACTTTAAAAAAAAGTTACCAAACTTTAAAAAGGGAGATATGGGGTTCAGGTAAGTACTGTTACAACTCGTCCCCCCTACTATGATTCTTCTTAGGACTTGGAAGGTCTTCAGAAGAGGGTCCAAGTTTGCTTTTCCAATCATCAGCTCTGGTCCTTGATGCCCTTGGGTTGCAGGTTTAACCACTTCTCCCGTCTGCTACATATTCTGGTGCAAGGTCTTCCGGATGGAGAATGAAGAAGAACTAATGCAGGGCCTCTCTCAGCACAGGACTGCATGCAGGAAAGCTGTTTTCGATGAAGGCTGAGATGCACAATGACGAAGATGCACACACTTGTTGTGGACTTTTCCTCGTTTCTCTGGTCCCCTCGATTCTGAAACAACAATATTTGGCAGAGATTAGCCCTGTAGCACAAGCTGTCGATTGCTATATTTCCGGGCCTCAACACAGAATGGCAAAATCTGTAGCATGGGTGATCCAGGGGCAGTTCTGAAGGCTCTTCTTCACAGGACTCTGTGCTGACATTGAGAATGGATGTTCCCTCCACTCCGAGGGTTGAAGCTACTTTGCAGGACTTCTGGAGATCACCTACAATACTGGGATCTTCCAGGACAGCAGAATTCATTGTTCGGCAGACCTTCTTCCAAAAGGTCCATCGTCTCCTTACACATCTTGCCGCTGGACAGGAATCTTGGCTCCATCGGGTTTCTTCCAGGGTCTCTCTGCAATGGGTGCCGGGGTCCTCTTCTTATCCAAAAGGCAGGTAAGAGACAAAACTCCCACTAGCCAATCTAAGATCTGGTCCACACACACACCACAGCAGTGGTTCAATCAGGGCCATTAGTGGCACAGCTCATGCATACCATTCAGACACAGTGAAACCAGTTTGTGGATTGGGACCAGACAGAGAAAGGTTGTGTTCCATAGCTTCCCGCGATATCACTTTAGGGTGGGTCAAATGACATCCCTTCCTGCAATGTCATCAGGGGTCAAGAGTCGTGTGATGTCACTTCCGCTACCCCTAGCATTTTGGTTAAATGACATCCCTGGAACAAAGTCCGTAGGCTCAATATGAAGGTGTCTTGTGCAATTTTAGAATGATCTGCCACATTGGAATTTTCCAAATTATGTGTGTTTTCTGCAAGCCTTGAGCAAGGAGTGACCGGTAAAGGGTTTTTAGGGAGTGCATATGTAACCCTTTCTTTTACACGACAGTTGCACTATGTGTGATCCCAGAATATGACATGGGATTAAAGGAACCTGTAAGGGACACAGGGAATGGGGTACACAACCCCAATGAGAAACTGAGTTCTTTTCAGTGGTCAGGGTGAAGCATAAGGAGAACAGGAATGCCTTCTCATACAAGTGTTTATTTAGTGCTTCTACAAGGAGTGAATGGAGACATATTTTTTATTCATTTATTTTATTTTTGTAGAGCTGAGGACGTGGCCTGTGGGCATAGAAGGGCTCACAAAGCAAACAACCAGAAACAAAAACCAGAAGAGTAATCATTAGTGAGGGAGCAGGCTGCAAAAAGCAATTCAATAGAAAAGAGCTGTCTTTAGACCACATGTAAAGCGGGCTATAGAGAGACAGGCCCTCAGATGGGGTGGGAGGGCATTCCAGCATTTCAGTGCAATATAGGGGAAAGACCCCAGGGAGAGCATGGTCAGCTTGGCCCTAGGTATGTACAGAAGGAAGGAGTTATTTGATCTGAAGGCCCTCTGTGAAGGCTGCCAGGAGTCTGCTAGATTCATCCACACAATTAGTGCCATACATGCACGTGTGTTTGATGGGGAGCAAGCGAAACATGATTCCAGAGGCAACAGGTAGCCAGTGCAGTGCTATCCTGGCCTCAGAGATATGATCCCTCCTACATAGGCCCTCCACAGCCCTCACCACATTATTTTGCACCATCTGTAATCAGGCGATTTATCCTTTGCCAATACCTTGCCACAAACTGGAGCGATAGACTAAATAGTGTAATCCAACAATCCCCATCTGTAAAGAAAGAACACACAACCCACCAAATACAAGTAGAACAATTGCTACAGTTGAAGTCCACAAAACCTCAATAAACACATCTCTCTCTCTCTATATATATATATATATAAAAGGGAAATGTGTGGATATGTGTGTGTGTGTCTCTTCGAAATGTTCAGCATACTTCTAAAAATGCTACAAACCTGAAATGTGGCATGTGGGTAGGTTCCATGGTGTAGATAATGTAAAAAATATAACATATTTTTTTTAATGTTTGCACTCTACAATGCTTGGATATGTGTGTGTGTGTTCGAAATGCTCAGAATACTTCCCAACAAGCTGCAAACCTGATATTTAGCATTTGGGTATGTTTCGTGTTGTAGATAATGTAAAATGTATAGCAAATACATTTTTCTTTTTCTATTTTTTCAGCGGTCTGCAATGCTTGGATATGTGTGTGTGTCTTTGCAAAATGTTTAGCATACTTCCCAACATGTTTCAAACCTGAACGTTGGTATGTGGGTACGCTCCATGGTGTAGACAATATTACAAGTATAAAACAAAATCTTTTTTTGGGATTTATTAATTTTTTAAGCAGTCTGCAATGCTTACCCCAGCCATATTGCTCTTGACGCCATATCTCTGCCATAGTTGTACATTCATTGTTCCTAAAGTTCAGCAGTTCGTGAAAACTTCTGCAGTTCATTGTTCCTAAACTTTCCACACTATCAACATTCTACCTGACATTAGTAGCACTCACTTTTCAAATCATGCCGGTGACACAACACAGTGCTTTTGTAATAATATGGCTGACAGGAAACAGTGCATGTCTCTTCAATACTGTCCACTATGACGTTGCCCACCACATCATGGAAATTCTCTCATGATAATTACAGAAACATCCTTTCCCACAGAAGTTGTTGAATGTATGCTATCTCGACAGTACGAAGCTTACATGCTTCAGTCGTCCACATACGGGTAGAGCCCTTCAAGCTTAAACGCTTCAGCTCTACACGTACAGCACTTATGTTGATGCTGCTGCTGCCTCGGCTATAAATCGAGACACGAATAATGTTGTTGCACAATCTCAAAGCTCCACTCAGAGAAGCAGGAATCATTTTATGGGATTCATGTTTTTCTCATGGTCAGTTTTGTGTTGTTTGCTCCAGACTAGCTCCTAGAGGAAAGACTAGCAATATTGGCTACAAAGAAGCATTGGTTTAGTTTACTAAATACACTTCAAACTAGGACTGACATAGGAATTACTGTGCGAAGCCCAGGTACACCTGCTAGTTTGTTTTAAAACAAAGCCCCTCATACTGTAAACTTCTTATTGAATGAATAAAAGAATTCATAACATGCACAATTTTTGTATAAAATGCAGTTTTGAAATGGCTCACTTAAATTAACAGACCAAAAAATACCTGGCAGAATGAAATAAGACTATTTCCTTAATTAGAACACCTTGACAGTGTTACCAAGCACCTGTTTGGTCAATCTGCGGGCCATACGAACTCGTATAGCACGCAGATTGAATATAGGAGTGGTGTGCCGCCAATGATCTATGCCTCAGTGCCAGTAAGAACAAAATTCTCCTCATCGGCACACCTGCTCCCTCCTTTCCTGTCACCCTCTGGCCGAACTCTCTTGGCCCTCTTCCTGTTCCCACCTGTGAGGCTAAAATCCTCTGGGTTATCTTCGACTCCACACTTTCCTTCTCTCCTCACATCTCCAACGTCTCTAAGAAGTCACACTACCAGCTGCACCTCCTCAGAGGTATTCTTCCTTTCCTCTCCTTCACTCAGAAGCTCACTGTCTCCAGACCTCTGGTTCTCTATAGGCTGGACTACTGCAAAAGCCTCTTTCTAAATCTGCCAGCCTCTGCTCTCCGCCCATTGCACCTCATCCAAATCAGGACTGCGAGACTTGTCCTTGGCCTCAAGCCCAGGGATCGTATCTCTCTATGACTGAATCTCTGCACTGGCTCCCAGTGGTTGTGAGGATAACGTTTAAAACCCTCTGCATTGTCCATAAGGCTGGGGCCTCAATACCTTCAATTCTCTCTTCCTAAATATCTTCCTTCTCGAGCTCTTTGTTCATCCGCCTCCAACTCCATCAGGGTCAGTCGCTTCTCCAAGCAGCGAGTTGGTGGTAGATCTCTTTCTTCTGCTGGGGCCTCCCTCTGGAACAGCCTCCCTGCCTCGCTGGAGCTTGAGGAGAATCATCTCTGGTTCTGAAAGCACCCAACACCTTCCTCTTTGCTTCTGCTTTCTCTCCTCCTCTCCCCTGCTGATTTTTTAGTTGAATCTGAAATTACACTGGCTACCTGGCTACCCTCAGATCTCGGGCCCAGGACCCCTCACCACCAGTTGCACACCTGCACTGCCCTTCTGGCAACTTTAGCACTGGGGGACTGTTTCTGTATCCTACAGCCCCTACCAGCAGTTGACACCCGACGTCTGCACGTACCTTTGCACTTGCCACCAACTGGCCGCACTCTTATTTATTGTCTTATTTATTTTACTGTTATCCTATGCACTGCACTGCCCCCTCCCCTTCCCCCTGCACTTTCCCCTTCCCCCCGCCCCTGCACTTGTGCGATCTCAATGTCACCTGGCCTAGTAGGATTGTTGCCTCTGGCTTCCCTCTGTTCCCCTCCCTTGCCTTGTCGCGCCTTGAAACACTTGTGTATATGCGCCTTATAAATGCCATATCATATCATATCATCATATCCCGGAAAAATCTAAGTGGTGCTTCCCTCCACTGCCGTGCCGTCATTACAGCCCAGTAGCTAATTGATGCTGCCTCCGCTTACTCATGGGCCCGTTTCCTAGCTCGCAGCCGCACCACCAATACATCATTAGTCACATTGCTGCGGGCGTGCGTACGTAACATGGCCCTGCCCCCTCACAAATCATCAAATGTAATGCTTTCTCTGAGACGTTAGGAAGAAACAACACTGCAACACACATACAAGTAAACGTGCGAAAGAACAGTTAATCAATTTTATTGAAAGTTGATTCCAACTGTGCCCACCTGATATATAAATGTTCACAATATATGTATATTTTTTATAAACATCTTTCTGTGTTAAATCTTAACAGTGCCCACGTTATAATACACTAGTGTTTTTTTGTTTGGGAACATTTATATTTCTATATTAAACTTCTAACTTTGGCCCTTCATTCCACTGACTAATAAAAATAGCAAATAACTACTTACTAGTGGATTAACTTTACACATTTAAATCTTCCAGCCATCCAATTCTAATGACCTCCCACTACCCTATAAAAAAGAGCCACAACCAAAAGAACTCCTGTAGAATAGCAGCTTCCACCTTATACTACTACACTGTGTGTAGGTTTACTACAATGACACAAACTAAATTAAATATTGTTCTTTACAATACTACCCTTTCCATCCTCTAACCCTGTTCCCAATAAAAATTAATTTCAGATGCATTTATTATTCATTTATCTTTTTTCTAATTTAATGAAATGCTGAGAGTGTTCTAATAGCTCGGGCCGTACCGGGCGTTATGGTCCCTCATACTTCGTTAAACCTTTAACTCAGTCTTCAAGGCCCATAACGACTAGTACGGCCCTCGCTGCAGGTCTATATAGCTATAATATAGCCCAATAATGTGCCTTCACTATGCGATTTTAAAAGATAAACGCACAATAAGGTGGGCGCTAAAAAGGGTACACATATATTATTTATTTCAATACTGATCTCAAAAACAGGTTCAATATCCTTTGTTCTTTTGCGCTGTGAAATAGTTTGATCTCTAGATCCCCTTTACATATGCTGACTAAAGACAACAGTTCCTGAAGAAATATCCCCTTAAATTGGCAGCCATTTTTTTGGTTTTAACTTGGGAATTTCTACAAAGCCTCTGATGCCCCCTCAACTTTAGAGTACTACTGCTTAATGGTACCTGCCAACTACCAAAAAAAGAAAAAGAAAACAAAAAACAGAATATGGCAAAAAGGACAACTAAAACCAAGGAGGTCTAAAAAAACAAAATAGAAATATCAAAAGCCGGCTTATGAGCACTCTACAATACATCTTCCTGGATAAAGTGCAGTATGGAGGGTGGCTCCTGTAAGCAGGGACTCCTGAAGTATGGTAGGGCTGGGTTAAGCAGTTTCCTTCTTCTTTCCCTTGTGGATGTAGTGTGGGGGGGCTCTACCACTGGCAGGAAGAAGGATGACAGACTGGTGGGGCAGGAAAGCAACTTACAGATGTCAGATGTGTCCTTCTTCTAGGTGCTGTCAGCTGTAGCTGATGATTTGAGCTAAAGTGGCCAGAAGTGCTGGTGCAGTCTTCTGATGACACGCTCTTCCAATGAGGCTAAGATCCTCAGAGGGGCCCTTACCTTAATACCAGGCAATACACTGAAACAGAGTTTTAATGAATGTCATTACAAGGGTCGCAAAACGGTCTTATGTTCTAAAGTAAACCTAGCTATGGGTGTGTTTGTGTTATTTTCACCTGGTTGGTGGGGTGGCCTCCTAGCCATTCAGGAGACTCAGAACATGGCCTTTACCTTTTGGTAAAGCCCCCTCTCTGAGCCTCCTCAGAAGCAGCAGGCTTCTATCTTCCACACCAGGAAGAGGACTGGAATGAACACGCTTCTTACTTCCACGCTACAAAGCCTATAAAATCCGAGGTTCAGACCCTCTGCGGCAAAGCCCTCGCTGGACAATGCTGCAGTGTTGAATGACGCAGGTGTTTGGCGACAAAGGGGTCTGTGCCGTAGACAGTGACTGCGGATGATTCACCCCCCTGTCTGTGGCCAACAGATAAGTAGTTGGGGAATTTACTTACCTGATCTGCGCTTCTTAGCCCTTCCGACTGCGCCTCGTCTCTGATTGTGTCTGCCCATCCCCTGCATCCTTCGCCTCTTCCCCTGCCCCTTTGCCTGTTGCTCCCCCTCCCCTGTGAACCTAACCTTGCTGTCCCCTCCAACCCCTCCTGAGCTCCCCTCTTGCCCTTCTTTCCTGTCCCCCCTGTGCCCTTTTCTTCGCTGCCCCTCGCATTCCTTGTTCACATACCCATCCGCAACCCTCTATCCCTGCTTGTTACGCATGCACCCTCGCCACCTCCTTCCGCGCATTGCTTCACCTCCCTTACCAGCGCGGCCCCTCGCAATCTTCCACTTCGTTGCCTCTGTGTGCGTTGCGTGTCCCCCACTTGTGTGTTCCCTGGCAATCTTTAATCGTGTGCACCTCCACGCCCTCTCCTTCTATGCCTTCCCGCATGCTCCCGATTTGTGTGGTCCCTCGCAATCCCTTAATCGCATGTGCTCTAGCGCCCTCTCCATCCTTGGCCACGCGCACGTCAGTTCGTTCCTCTGAACTTCCGTGATCGTCGTGCGTCTTAGCGACCTTCCATCCTCGGCCTTGCTTGCGCCTGCGTGACTATAGCCCGCGTTGTACCTGGCAATGCCTAATCACGTGGTGCCTCGCACTTCCACCTTGGTTTTGATTTCAGCGGCGCATTCCTAACTGCCTGGTCCCTCACAACTCCCTGACTGCATGTTCCTCGCAACTCCCTATCGTGTGTTCCTTGCACTTCCATCCTTAGTTCGTCGTGTGCTTAGTTTGTTTGCTATTCCTCATTGACTGCTCTGTTTTGCATTATATTGCTCTGTGTTCTGTTGTATTCGTCCCTCCTCTAGGTTACCATTTGTCGAATGCTCTGCTCTTTGTATATTGTTTTGTGTTTTTCCACACTGACTGCCCTGTTTTGCATTGTATTGATTTGCGTTCTGCTGCATTCTGCTTTCCGGGCCGAAACGCAGAGCGTTGACACAACATTACTTGTACATCCTTTTGGGAAATACATTTTAGGGATAAAGGACATTAATAATCCCATAGAGATTAAGAGAGGCAAAAAAGAGTGACACAGAGGGCAGTAGAAGGTTCTGCATACATCAGGAACCTGTAACAGTGGAATTATTGTATAGAAATACACTGTCCCAGATTGTTAGGGAATGAAAACATCATTACGATTTTTTCTGCATCCACTCTCTCTGAGAAAATAGATGCTCATGAACTATTTGAACATCTGTGATATTTCTTTATTTTGTACCAGCTTTATGGCACACTACCCCTTGATTGTTGAAGAAATCTATGCACTTTATTATGTATTGTTTGATGTGATATATGTTTTTTTTAGAAAAAACACACTCCACACAGGAGGTGTCTATGTGATGAATAAATAAGTATATGTTTTTTATGTAAAAGACATCAGGGTCTGGGACCGTTTATTGTGTGGGAATATAAGTGTCAGCGTACAAAAGATATTTTTGGCCTTTAGCCATAAGGAACAATGAGATGGGAGTAGTTTATGATTCTTGCTTAATATATTATCACTACCCTGTTACATCACAGACCCCCCAATAACAAAAAATGATGGGTTTGACCTATTGTATACACTCGGTCTCAGCGAGACATGGTTCACGGCCAGCTCTGTCACAAGCTTTGACAATCTCTTCCCTGATGGCTACAAGAACCTTTTCGCACCCAGATCCAACAGTTCCAGAGGGGGTGTAGCCTTGATCTTCCCAGAGTGGATTCCTGCCTCTCTCATTCCTATGTAGGTTTACTCCGCTTTCGAATGCCTTGTCTGCAGGCTTTCACTCTCCCCTGGCCACTCTCTTACCATGGCTACTATCTATTGGTCACCCAGTAAGATCACCTCCTTCTGCTCTGAGTGGGCAGACCTTTCTTCCTCCCTCCTGGCCTCAACCACTCAACTCCTATTTCTTGGAGACTTCAACATCCACTTGGATGCTTCCTGTCCCTCCTCTGGACTCTTTCGTGACCTATACACTCTCTCTCTCTTTCTATTCTCTCCTCTTGCCCGACTCACTCTGCAGGGCACAATCTGGATGTTCTGATCTCCCCGGACCTCCCCCTCTCTATCCCCTTCAGCACTCCCCGCTCCTGGAATGATCATGTTCTCCTTTCCTCCCATCTCTCCCTCTCTACCCCTCATCCCAAGCCAACTCCAGCACTGCCACCTACCTTCTCAGTTATCCGACCAGTGAAGTGTGTGTCAGATGAGGCTTTCGCCGCCCCTTTCTCTCTCCCCCGCCCCCAAGCTGACTCACATCCTGACACAGCCTTTTCCATGCTCTATGATACTTTTGATGTTCTTGCCCCTGTCATGAAGATCCGCTTGAAGCCCAAAGACAAGTGCAACTCCTGGCATGACTCTCGTCACCTTTAAACACAAGTGCAGGGTGACTAAGAGGAAATGGCGTGCTTCTTGTGCATCCTCTGAGCCTGCTCCAAAGGCAATACCGGCTCTCTGTCCACACTAAGAAGAGAGCCCACATCCAAGCTTGCATTTCTGTGGCATCTAACAACTCGGCTGAACTCTTTAAAATCTGCAAGGAGCTGGACAATCCTGCTGCAGTGTCTATCTCTCCTGTCCTCTCCCAGGCCCTCTGCATGGCCCTGGCTTCTCATTTCATCTTTAAAACCCAGGACATCCTGCCCACCTTCTCTTCCTGTACTCCTCCTCCCTCTACACTCTTCTCTACCCCCGGCCCCCCTGTGGTCACCTCTCCTTCCTCTTTCTCTGCTTTTCCTTTGTTCTCCCCTGACGAGGTTTCTAGAGAAGTCTGATCTATGAAAGTATCGTCAAAACAGGTTCTTCCCTGCCTGTTCTTCCAAAACCATCAAGGATCACATTGACACCCTCGTTCCTGCCCTGGCTGACTTCTGCAACCACTCATTCATCACTGGAGCCTTCCCTTCCCCCATGAAGCACTCTTTTGTGCACCCTCTTCCCCTCTTCGCAAGAAACCCTCAGCCGACCCCTCCTGCCCGGATAACTATCACACGATCTCCATCACTCCTTTCCTGGGCAAACTCCTGGAAAGTCTGACCATCTCCCAGCTTTATCTTCACACTAAATCTGTTGGTTGTCTCCATGACCATCAGTCTGGCTTCAGAGCTGCCAGAAGCTTGGAAGCTTCTCTCTTGAACATCCATGAAGACCTGCTCTCCAACCTTGATTCTAATCTCCCTCTGTCCTCATCTTACTCGATCTCTCTTCCGCCTTTGACATGGTCAACCATGCCATCTTGTTCAATAACCCGGCTATCCCAGATCTGGCCCAGGCCCGGCCGACCTCTTTCCTCTCCCATCCACCCTCCCAGGTCCAACTTGTGTCCTTCCTTTCCTCTATCTCACTTTATACTTGTGTTCCCCAGGGGTCTAACCTCTATCCCTGGCTCTTCAACCAATAACTGGCACCTTTTGCCCACCCCATTGCCGTTCTTTGCTCCAACTTTCAGTGCTATGCAGATGACCCTCAGCTCGTTTTCAGGCTCCCCTCTGCCACATCTTCTTCTCGCATCTCTGATTGTCTGGGCCTCATTACGACCCTGGCGGTAATCCGCCGTCATTACCGCCATGGCGTAATGAACGTTAACGCCGTGGGACGATGGCGTAAAGTGCGCCATATTAGGACCCATCGCGCACGAGCATTACGCCATGGCGGTAATGTAAACAGCGCCATGGCGGTAATGCCCCCAAAACGGCACCTACCGGCATCGTATGCGGCGCAAGGTGCACCACCGCCACCGCCGTACATAGCGGTGACCGTAGTTAGCGGTCACCGCAATTAGCGGTGACCGTAGATAAGCGGAACCGGAAGTAGCGTCACCGCGGCGGAACGGGAAAGAGCACGGCGGCCATCTTTAAAAACACAATCCATTGCCATCCTCCGAAACCACTGGACATCCGAGCCTGAGACCCCGCCAATACCGGCTTCAACCTTCTACCTGCAGGAAGATGCCTAAAGTTTTGAAAAAAGCCTGTGACCGCCAGCGGCAAGACCGCTTCTCCAGAGAGGAGCTTACCATTCTAGCGGAGACCCTCCAGGAGAACGCTGCAGTGGTATTCTCCAACCAACTGACAAGACCGGCCATATCCAAGAAGAAGGCCATATGGGCACTGGCAGCTCAGCGGGTCAGTGCCGTGGGAACAACACCCCGCAATGTCAAACAGTGCCGCAAGCGGTGGGACGATCTCCGGCTCAGAGTCAGGAGCATACTATCAGCCAACATGAACCTGGCAATGACAACTGGGGGAGGATCGGAGTCCCCTATAAAATTGCAGCCATGGGAGGAAATCTGTGCCTCCACAATCGGAATGCAGAGCATTGAAGGAGTAGGAGGAATGGAGAGAGGAGCCCCGACATCGGGCGATGCAGGTAGGTGGCTCAAATCAAGGCATGCAAATCTCACCTAAGTCCATTCATGTGAAGTACAATGTTGGCCCATAGTGTGAATGCAACACATCAGCAGGAGACTGCCCACAGATACATCCGATCTGCACCCTGTACACATGCAGCACGCACACCCTAACTGCAGGCACCCACATACCTCCATGCTACTTCCACACAAAAGGGAGACAACTTTTTTCCCCTGCATGAAATGTGCCACATGTACTAACTGATGAGATGCCAGTCGCCACAATGCCCGGCCAATGTCCGCAGACCCATCAATAACACTCTCCCTCCTCTGTCCCACCACAGGCTCAAATTCCGACCTTGAGGAAGAGGACACCACAGCCTCCACACCCACCAAGAGGGCCAGGCCAACTGTGCCAACGCCACAACCCTCCACCTCTGTCGTCCCGAGGAAAACACCACAGCAGGCAAAATCCATGCAAGGGAAACAGGACAGGGCACAGACAGCCACCCCAGCAGGCAGTACAGCAGCAGCAGCAGCAGCAGACATCACACCAATCATGCCCACAGAAGCCACAGCCTCTGCTGCAAGCAGCACAATTGGGGAGACTGCTGCCATTGCTGCCTCCTCCGATAGCGAAGCAGGGATCTTTGAGGAGAGTGATGTCAGAAGCCCCACAGGCCACCCTCATTCCCCCTACCTGTCCCTAAGCAGCCCGCATGCGGATGCCACACAGGGTCAGCCAGAGGATGACGATTGGCCAGCCACTCCATCCCGCTGCAGGGGCAGATCAGCCCAATGGGAATACCACTGCCATTAGCCATGGGCCAGAATTCCAACCATTCTCTGGAGGCGATTGCCACCCGGCAGCAGCAACTTTCCTCGCTGCTCGAAGAACATGTTGCTGAATGTGGGGGGTCAAGTGCAGCAATGGAGAAATGTGCTGAGACTGTGAAGGCAGCTATAGAGTCGTCCACAAAGGACATCTGCGCGGAACTAGCTGCTGTGTGGCACGCCATCACTGACCTTGTGCAGACAATACGGGCCATGCGTCCAAATGAGCAGGCAGGATCCTCCTCGGTTGCCAGCTCGACACCGAGCAGCCCCATCCGCCGATCGGGGAGGAACCTCCGCAGCACAGGCAGGGGTGCCCCGGGGGCCAGTGGAGGGGGCTGCCAATAGTGGCCGGACAGTGTAGGAATCCTACTACTGACACTGCTGCACAGACCAACTCACACCTTTGTTGGGATTCCAGGGGGGGGGGGAGGGTGGAGGGGGGAGTGGGTGTGTTGGGGTGTGCAGGGGGGTGGCGGGGTGGTGTGTTGGGGAGTTAAGGGGGGAGTTTGGGGGGGTGTGTGTGCAGGGGGGAGGTGGGAGGTGGGAGGGGGTGTGTTGGGGTGTGCAGGGGGGAGGTGGGAGGTGGGAGGGGGTGTGACACGACAGTTCATAGTTCAAATACACTTTTTTCGTTTCAAAAAAGGAAATGTGTGGACATTTTCATTGCGTATGTGTGCTTTATTGGTGTCCAGTCCTCAGTGTGCATGCCCCAGAGTCACACAGTGCCCCAAGTGCAGTCTCCATGCGATGAACACCAGCCGTGTGTGCTAGAAGCAGTGGTTGATGATACTTTGGCGCATGGCACGCCCCTCCTGTGCATCGCCTCCTCCATGTGGTGGCGCCCCTTCTGCACCCTCCTCATCCTCATCCTCATCGTCAGGTGGTTGCAGTTCTGCATCAGGGGGCAGGGGCACATTCCGTCTGACGCACATATTGTGCAGCATGACACATGCCATGACGATCTTTGCCACCTTCTCATGGCCATACAGGAGTGCCCCACCAGACCTGCTGAGGCTTCGGAACCGTGCCTTCAGGAGGCCGAATGTCTGCTCTATGACCACACGAGTACGTGTATGTGCACGGTTGTAGTCCTCCTCGTGCTGGTTCTGCGGGTTCCGGACTGGCGTGAGGAGCCACCTCTTCAGGGGGTAGGCTGCATCACCTGTATGTAGGCGAGAATGTATGTGTCAGTCATGTTGTCTGATCAGGAACATGATGTCCCACCATGGCTGGCATGGAACTGTTACCTTGGCTCACTTCTACATGCACTAATTGATTCACACTATGCAACCAGTATATGCTCATTGCTGCCATGGCCTGTTTTGCATGCCATCACCCTATGTATGCAGAGGGGTTTTGTGCATTGTGAGAGGCCTTCCTCTGTATCCGTTCTCTGTGTTACTCACAGCCAGGTGGAGTATGCATCATCCCCCCCCCCCTTTCAGCCAGGTGGAGTATGCATCATCCCCCCCCCCCTTTCAGCCAGGTGGAGTATGCATCATCC
Organism: Ambystoma mexicanum; assembly: GCF_040938575.1. Classification (NCBI taxonomy): domain Eukaryota; kingdom Metazoa; phylum Chordata; class Amphibia; order Caudata; family Ambystomatidae; genus Ambystoma; species Ambystoma mexicanum. The sequence goes on along the minus strand of NC_090934.1, from coordinate 1,444,942,390 downwards.
CCCCCCCCCTTTCAGCCAGGTGGAGTATGCATCATCCCCCCCCCCCTTTCAGCCAGGTGGAGTATGCACTGGTACGTCATTCCCATGCCCACTTCCATGACATCGCACTCACCGAGTAGCCAGGATCTTGGGCCTGCATGTCGCTCCATGTAGCGTGGTATTGTGGAGTTCCTCAGGACCATGGAATCATGGGTTGATCCGGGGAATCGGGCACAACAATGTGTGATGATCTTGTTGGAGTCACAGACCATTTGCACGTTGACAGAGTGGAACTGTTTCCGGTTGCGGTACGGTACCTCCATGGCACGTGGAACCACCAATTCCACATGGGTGCAGTCGATGGCACCAATGCAACCGGGTATGCTGGCTAGTGCATGGAAACCCACTTTGGTGTTTGCAATCTCCTGGGCAGTCCGTGGTAATGAGATGTGGTCGTCTGTGTGCTTGAGGAGGGCATCGAGCACTTGGATGAGTGTTCGTGAGAATAATGGTTGTGAAATGCCATGCAGGTGCCCCACTGTGTGCTGGTAGGTGCCTGTGGCCAGGAAGTGGAGTACAGCCACTACCTTCAGTAGGGGGGGGATGGCGGTTGGACTTTCTATCATGCTGACGATGTCGTTGTGTGTCATGTCTACGATGGCGGTGATGGTGTCCCTGTCCAAACGGTACAGGGTGTGGATCTGCTCAGCAGTGAGGTTGTTTGGATTGGCTCTGATGCGTGGGATTGGGGGCTGCCTGCGTGGTGGCACTGGCTGTGCTGGTGGGGCTTGCTGGGCCTGCCTTGCCCTCCTTCTCCTCCTGCGTCTCCTCTGTGCTGCCTGTTGTTGTTGTTGTTGCTGTTGCTGTTGTAGTAGCACATGCATTGCTATCAGGTCCTCCAGCCCCAACATTGCTAGTCGTATTGGCATCATTGTGGAGTGTGACTGGGTGTGGGTAGGGGTGGGGTGTGCTCTTTTTATACTCCCCTGAGTCTGGATTGCCTTCACCTGTGCTGTTTCTGTGCACCTGTGGCAGCTGCATTCACTTGAATTGGCCCTTTACGGTTGGTTCGCGATGGCGTTATTTGCACCATGGCGGTAAGGTACTTAGCGGCCTCATTGATGGCGTTAGGTGCATGTCCGCTTGGGTCGGCATTTGCGTGCCTTTCCGCCATGGCGCTAAGTACGGTGTGGGCGGTCGCGTGCGCGCACCCTTAGCGCAGTTTGCGGCAGCGTTAACTACGATGCCGCTATTGGCATCGTAGTTAACGGTCACGGGTCATGATCGGACCTGGCGGAAAACGATGGCGGTAAGCATTTACCGCCATCATTTTTCGCTTAGCGCCAGGGTCGTAATGAGGCCCAGTCTGCTATACAGGAGTGGTGTGCCGCCAACAATCTCTGCCTTAATGCCAGTAAGACAGAGATTCTCCCCATCAGGACACCTGCACCCTCCTTTCCTGTCTCTCTCTGGCCAACCTCCCTTGGCCCTCTTCATTCTCCCACCTGTGAGGCTAAAATCTTGGGGTCATCTTTGACTCCGCACTCTCTTTTCTCCTCACATCTCCGACGACTCTAAGAAGTCAAACTACCAACTGCACCTCCTCAGAGGTATTCTTCCTTTCCTCTCCTTCCCCCAGAAGCTCACTGTCTCCAGAGCTCTGGTTCTCTTTAGGCGGGACTACTGCAACAGCCTCTTTCTAAATCTGCCTGCTTCTACTCTCTGCCTTTAGGTAAGATGTTCATAGAAATAGTAAATCTTCCTGACCTGGGTCAACCCCAGAACATTTTGCTTTACTGGAGGGATATTTTTCCTTAATATCTCTGTGCGTGGGAACCCTTTTCCGCACTCACAAAATCTTGGTATCAGGTAATAAAATTGCAGCAAAAACGTTACCGGTAAAAAAATTGCGGCAAAAATGCAGTGGTTTGACCCAGTAAAAGTCTACCCCAATGTACCATTTAAGGGGAGCAGGGGTTGCAGGGGTGTCCCCCGCTTCCCTTAAATGGTATAATGGGTCAATGGGTTGCGGGGGCATACTTTACATGATTGTGGTGCAAAAAACCACAGCATTTTTGCTGCAATATTTTGTATTCACGGCCATTTTTGCCGCGATTTTAAGACATGGAACCAAAATCTTTTATTCTTTTTATGGGCGTCAGTTTTTTTTAAAGTGTCCTTTTCTTGTTATCCTCTTTAACAAGTTATTGGCAAGAAGTGCCTGTTGTTGCTGGGTTGCCCTAGGGGCTCCCCTCTTAACTTTCTTTTGCTAACCTTGAGATAACTACAGTTCCCAAGGGTAGAAGGGGTCTTGGGATCCCTTTTACATTTTATTTAGTGAAACCAGCATAACCTACCTTATGTGGAGTACTGGGGAGATACAATGTATCCCCTTTCACACTAAAATGGTAACAATGCTGTTACAGGGACAAGGTTACCTTCAATGGCTGTGGCAGTGATACCTTGTATTAATTTGGTTCACAGCTGCATTAAAGGCACCTAAGGGTGCTCATTTTACTAAAATGGCCCCTGTCTTCTTTTTTCAACATGTTAGTGTTTCTTGTCTTTTCTTGTTCCTTCCACTGGCATCCAGGGCAGGAAATTCCTTTGTGTGATTTTTATCTTCGGCGGGAGTCCTCTGGACTCCCCACCCAGGCTCCAGTTGTCTGTGGAGGCAGGAAGCAAGGGAGGAGTTCAAAATTCCACAGCCCTTTGTCCTCCTCCTTGCCTGAATGGGGAAAAATCCCAGTGGGGGGCTGGCTGTCCTGACTTGACAACCAGACCGACCCTTGTTGTAAAATGCAGGGAGAGAATGCAGAAGTTGTGTTGTAGTTCCTATTAAATACTGCGAACGTAGAAGCTGAAGACAAGTCGACCACTGGAAACAAAACCAAAGTGGATGATGAAGAAAAAGCTACTGAAATTATTTTCAGCTATCAGAGAGCATGCTGTGTAACCAGAGCCTGCTGTACCCCTACCTTCCAATAGACCCGTGGAGTCTGAAAATGAGGACCCTGAATCAGAGCCTAGTGAGACCCACTAAAATCAAGAAGACCTGCATTTGGAGCCATGCCACGCGTTGCTGCAACCTTGCAGGGCTGAAATACCCCAATACCATGGGACCTCGACCCATTGTGCGGTGCATGGTCTTCTGAATTCTGGATCTCACTGAACCTTCCTGGGCATCCTGGTGGATCTCCAGAGACATGATTTGAGTCTGGAAAGTCCCCTGAACAGAGTGCTGGACCTTTGTAATGACGAGCATTCAACCGTGATTTTCTGTCTTCTTCTGTGCTCCTTGAAAAGGTGCTGAATCTGCAGAACCACATTCAGCTGTGATGAAAACCTTGTCCAGTGCCTTCTCCGTTGGTCCCTGCTGCAAAGTTCCTTCTGAGGTCTTGTTTTCAGTCACCACTACAAGGAATCCACTGACCGGGTTTTTGCCTGCAGATCCTGAAGTCCTCCCGCTGCAAAATCTTCTTCAATGCTGAGCTACTTTGTTGACTTGGGTATGTACTTACCTTAAGCCTGTTAGGATTTCGGTGTAGCTGTGGGGTATTTTCTTTGATGGGGAGGCCTTTCATCCAGTGCACCCAGTCCCACTGCTAGAATCCTGCTAGGGTGTCTTCTATGAACACCTGGACCCTCTTCTAACTCTAAGAGTAAATTCCTCACCTGTTTGCCCAGTCTTCCTAAGGAACGCTGACATTTGCTACTTAATAACCTATTCTGACACTGTCTGTTGGACACTAGATCCTAGTTACTCCCCCTTCTGCCACTGAGACCACTCATGCTCCAAGAATAAGGGAAAGGCTTTTAATGGATTGGACCTTTTGCCTGGAAAAGAAAATAAGGGTTTAAATACTTGTAAAAGAGTTGGTTGGTAACTGTAACTCTAAGAGTGAACAGTTACAAAATCTTACTTACCTTGGATGTGTGATGCACTATTCTCAAAAGTATAGTTAACATCTTTCTTTTCCTTAGTAACCGTATTGCCATTCTAATAGAGAGTAGTGCAAAGGTATATTACTCTCCTGTGATGAAGTTGTGACTCTTCTCAAAAGTAATGTGTTGTCTCACCTGATTATTCCTGTTAGGAATTGTATGAGCGTCCTCCAACTGTTGGTACCAACAGATTATTCCTGTTAGGATAATTGTATGGGTGTCCCCCAACTGGGTCTTGCTTCCCCTGAGTTGCTGTTAGCCTGTGCAGAATATGTCTGTATTAGGTTGCTGCCTACCTAGAATAACTTGGAGTCATTCAGTAAAGTGTACCATTGGGTTTTCCTTTCCCTGTGCTTTGGTAGACAGACTCACAGAGAGTCTTTGGTTCTAACTGTCCCTCACAAGTCATACATAAGGTTCTTGTATAGCTGCGAAAGATCTAACCTGGATTTCATCATGAGGTTAACTTACCTTGCATTAGCTGTGTGCCATCCAAAAATAAGTTACACGAGTTACTGCTTATCTCAATCTGTGCTTCACTGTTCTCAAAAGCACCTGTAAGTGAATATTACATCCTTAGGTTTTACTAAACAAGTATAACTGTGTGTTATCACAAAAGTTGTTATAGGTTTTTACAGTAACTGGAATAAGTGTTCCACTATTCACAAACATATACTGTCCAGTGGACTGATTATGTGATTTGTTACTGAGAGTCATTGTACAACTGGTAGGGTCTATTGCCCTGGCATTACTGAATGTAATTGTGAAAGTATCCATTTGTTTTTACTCCCCAAGTGTGACCTATAATGAATGTGTATGAAAAGGTTTCACTTCCCTAGAACTACTGTTGGGTGTTCCTAATAAGGTGTATGCTTTGGCCTGTGAACCTTCAAGCATAGTGTTGTGTTTTGATAATTGTGATTACATATACTGTGTGATAGTACTTATTTACTGCTACATTTATCTGGGCCTACCTATATTTAAAATTAAATAAATCATTTATGTTTACATACATAGTGTTTCAGTGTTTCTTTGGACCATTTGTATTACAATTTCATTTGTACTGGTTCTACAGCCCTCTCTCCCTCCTAAAATAAGCCTGGCTGCTCTGTCCATGCTACCAACAACCTCAGGTGGTACAGTCTTATACTAAGAGTGGAGTCCTGTACTGCCCCAGTCAAATGGTTTTACTAAGCCCTTCGATGGACTACAGAAAATCTGTCCTAACATCCGCCCTCTACAACTCATCCAGAACAGGACTGCGAGACTTGTCCTTGACCTCAAGCCCAGGGATGGTATCTCTCTGGGACTGAAATCTCTGCATTGGCTCCCAGTGGCGGTGAGGATTAAGTTCAAGGCCCTCTGCATTGTCCACAAGGCCTTCTGGGACCTGGGTCCTCAATACCTCCCACTCCCTCTTTGTAAATACCTTCCTACTCGAGCTCTTTGCTCCTCCACCTCCAACTCCTTCAGGGTCAGTCGCTTCTCCAAGCAACGAGTTGGTAGTAGATCACTTTCTTTGGCTGGGCCTCCCTGCCTCTCTGAAACCTGAGGAGAACCATCTCCAGCTCCGGAAGCATCTCAAGACCTTCTTCTTTGCTTCTGCATTCTCTCTTCCTCTCCCCTGCTGGATACTGCACTGGTCACCTGGTTACACTTTGATTTCAGGCCCAGGTCCCTGCCCGCCCAGTTGTACACCTGCACTGCCTCTCGACAACCCTTGCACTTAGGGGGATTTTATGGTTACAGATACAGACCTATCTGCACTTTTGGTCACCTGCTGTCGGCACTTATCCTTGCACCTGCCACCTGCTGGCCACACTTCTTGTTATTGGTTGATCCCATGTACAGCACCCCCCTCCGCCTCCCCCTGCCACTTGCGTGATCTCAATGCGCTTGACCTAGTAAGATTGTTGTCTCTGTCCTCCCTCTGTTCACCCTCCCTTGACTCGTTGCGCCTTGAAACACTTGTGTATAGGCGCGTTATAAATGCCATATCATATCAGGAAAGCAGGTAAGTCTATATCACGCTTCACTTCTTCCCTCAAACCCAATTTCCACATCCCTCACCTAGCCCCACCCTTCCCCACTGACTAATCACTCTCTCGTCCCTCGCGGAAGACGGGAACACTTGGTGTGGCACCCGTTGAGGAAATGGCCACAACTGAAAGGGAGAAGGAACTATGTGTAGTTCCCTTCTCCCAATCCCTGGAAGACATCTTGGTTTGTAGTTGAAAAACGGTGACCACGCCATTTCGCATCCTAAAAAATACAACTATTGCGTCCCAGTATGCATGCCGGGTGCTATAGCAATACACCGCTTTGAGGAGGGGCGGGGGTCCTTTACCAGGACAGGTAATGCCCAGTCTCCAGATAAACCCCTCGATTGGCCCAGGCTTCTAACTGGCCCGGTAAATTCCCACCTGTCTGGGTTTATTTCTTAATTACTATGAAGTCCTAAGCAAGGAAAAGGCATATTAGGGACTATGTGCCTCTTCAGTCAGGCTGTGGACGTCCCTTTTCTGAAATGCTACTCGCAGAGCCGAGAGTAGGGCATGGGTAATTCTCCTGTCCTGTCTGAGGCAAGGGCAGGCCACGACAACACTTGTATTTCTTGTGGGCATGCAGGTGACCAAAAGGGCACCGAGGGGAAATGGGAGGTAGATCGCAGTCTTTTCCTTGCCTCGAGATTGTGTCTCCTAATATATTGTGCAAGATGCGGTCTACGGTTCTGATATACTGGCCCTCATTACAATACTGGCGGTAACCCATGTCGATATTAGCACCATGGGTGCTGCCGGTATTGTAACAAGTCTGCCAATGTTCAATGGGGAATTACCACCCCATTCCAAGGTTGGCGGGGCGGTAATTTCCCATTGAACATTGGCCCTTCCCCAGTCCCATTTTTGCCCCATAGGGCTCAATGGGACTGGGGAAGGTGGTAATTACGGTACCGCAAATTGCGGTACCGTAATTACCTCGAGAGTCCCTTTGCGGGTCCCGAATCTTAACGGCTGGTCCAGACCAGCCGGCAAACGGACCTCGTAATTAGGCGCTAAGGGGTTAACGGCGCCCAGCCTTTTACGGCGCCGTTAACCCCTTAGCGCCAGGGTCGTAATGACCCAAACTGTCTGTTCAGAGAGAAATGGCAGGGCTTGACGGGTTCAGCCATGTTGTTTCGCTCTTTCTATATGCTGCGCTGCCGAATTGTCTGTGGAGAAGCTCTTCTTTTATTTATGAAGTGTCGAGCAGAACACAGTCATAAATTTAACACAGTTCCTCTTGCTCTCCCCTGGTACAGAAGAACTCTGCTGAAAGAGCTGTCGCTGGAAACACTGGCGAGTAAATTGCATCCTGCGTTGGTCCCTTGTCATTGGACGCTGTGAGACAGAAACCCCGGGTTTTATTTTACTGCGCCCAAGGTACAGAACAAGCAACATTTGCGAAGGTCTGTCTTCCTTTTTCTTCGCTTGTCTTATTTTTTCCACCCAGGATGCCTTGCCTGCAGCAGTCTGGGATGTTGGGCCTGAACAGCTCTCTCTCTCTCACAGGAGTGGCGACATAGAGAGTGGACAGGACAGCAGCCTTTCTCTTCTGGGCGGAAGCACTGAGACGTGGGGATACCTGCGATGCTGTGGACCTCCCCTTGTGGTCCATGGGACTCAGATTGCTCTACTGCCTGCGTGAGGCAAGAATGAAGGAACTGAAGCCTATGATAGGCCTCCTCTGCTCTGGACAGGCCCTCTGAGTGCTGCTGTCCTTCAACAATCCTATGCCCTTATCGAACCGCTAGTGGACCAGTCCAACAGTTCTGTCCCCAAAGTGGAGACAGCCGAGACGCCAGGGGAGTTGCTAGATGTGGAAAAGACCCGGGGCTACCCTAATGTCGGAACTCTCGGGACTGGGGGCTAGCTTGCCTTTTGGTTGTAGCTCCTGAGATTCTATCCGGGACTACAACCAAAAGACCAGGGGCTATAGCCCCCTTAGCCCCCCCCCCCGCTCTGCGAGACGCAGTCAGGATACCAAATGTCAGCCATTTCTGGAACAGCCAATCAAAAATTGTGTGTTTACAGGACTTTCATTTTCAGGAACACTGCGCTTTATAAATACAGTTAAGTAATGACAGTAACCAGGTAATGTATTACAGCTGGAATCATTCATTGCCTGTTCCATAAATAAAGAGGAATAAGTCACATGCACAAAATATATTTTCAAAATGCAATAAAATATCTTATAATAAAAAACACACTTGTCTATATCATTATTTTAAAATGTCCCTCTAAATATCCTGATGAATACAGAAATGGCAAGTGCATTTGTTGTAACTTATCTATTCATTAGTGACCCCTGATTGTATAAGCGGTTAACATATGTGTAAACCCCCGGTTCAGAAATCATTGACCCTGGCAGCATGGGGACGTACCGTATTTGCAATCATGGGTAATGCTTCATGACGGTCTGTAACGCCAGAAAAGTTATTAATAATCGGCATTGCTAAATCAAATTAAACCTTTATGATCTAACACATTATTATTACCAAGAATTATTAGTCTGACATTGGAAAATGTATGATATACAAGGACGCCCTAAGGTTGCGCACCACTGAGCTAGGGTCTGATCAGCATATTGTGCACCGCATTGCTGAGAGTGCTGTGTTCTAGTGGCTGGCAATGCACTGCAAATACACAGTCTATACCATGGAAAGTAGCTGTAAACCGCTCTGTGGCGGTAATGGGGCCATGTTAATCTACAGAAGAGTCGGGCGTGTAGTGCAGGCCCCAAACCCACCTAAGAGAGACTTTCAGGCCGATTCATGGAATAATAAGCGCGGCGCAAGTGGGCAAAAACGTGCGAATCGCAGTGGAATAGCGATAATCGCAGTGCAAGTGCGAAAATCGCACGAAAAGCAGCACACATCGATTCATGGAAGGCCGTGTGCGAGAAAACCAGCGGATGTGCGATAAAAAAGTGCGCGGCGCACGTTGGCGCACAGGCCATCTAACTGCGTGCGCCAGGTCACAGCGAAAATCGCACAGGCCACAGCGAAAATCGCACATAGCGCGGCGCACGCAACAAAAGTAGGCGGAACACCGGCGTAACTCTCGGAATGGGGAACAACTTGCCAAAACGTGGGCGTCACGGGGGAAGTACAGGGCACAAGTGCGCGGAACGCCCACACGCTCGCCTACAACACGTATTCATGGAATAGAATAGGGCAAAAAAGCGCACGCTCAAACCAGCGCACAGGCACAAACACGACCGCCACAAGAAAGCAGGCGGTAGCGTCTCTGCGGCTGTAAGAAATGTGCGCCAAAAGGTGCGCCAACAAATAGCACCTATATACTGCCATGATGAATGTCCTATACTGTGGCCCTCCAGAACAAATGACGTGCAAAGGGGTACCCACAAACACGGACACCCGCTGACAAAAAATATGTGTGCGTGTATACCGGGGTGCGCGGGAAGTCTCACACGCGATTTGGCCGGGTACGTGGATTTCAGGGGTGCGCAGGAAGTTCCACACGCGATTTGGCCGTGTACGTGGATTTCAGGTGTGCGCGGGAAGTTCCACACGCGATTTCAGTAGGGTATGTGTATTTCATGGGTGCGCGGGAAGTTCCACACGCGATTTCATCAGGGTACGTGTATTTCAGGGGTGCGCGGGAAGTTCCACACGCGATTGGCCCAGTGCGACCAGGGTACGTGTTTTTCAGGGGTGCGCGGGAATTTCCATACGCGATTTCAGCAGGGTATGTGTATTTCAGGGGTGCGCGGGAAGTTCCACACGCGATTTCATCAGGGTACGTGTATTGCAGGGGTGCGCGGGAAGTTCCACACGCGATTGGCCCAGTGCGAGCAGGGTACGTGTATTTCAGGGGTGCGCGGGAAGTTCCACACGCGATTTCAGCAGGGTATGTGTATTTCAGGGGTTCTGGGGAGTACCACACGTGAATTGGCCGTGTGGGTCCTCCCAGGTGTACGCTCCACAACCTCCACGGCCCCTGCAGGCAGCCCACACCACGGGGGACTACCCTGCACCCCTGCTCATGTCCCGCAGGCAGCCCATCCACAATGGGCATGCCCCCCAGCCAACCCACATGTCACCTTGCACTACTGATCAACAATGCATGTCTCCCACCACCCCCACCCCCCAGCCACCAGGGGCACCCTCCACCAGGCCCCCACTCATGTCTCCCACCACCCCCACCCCCTGCCACCATGGGTAGCCCCCACCAGGCCCCCACTCATGTCTCCCACCACCCCCACCCCCCAGCAGTGCAGGGGCACCCTCCACCAGGCCCCCACTCATGTCTCCCACCACCCCCACCCCCCAGCAGTGCAGGGGCACCCTCCACCAGGCCCCCACCCATGTCTCCCTCCACCCCAACCCCCCAGCCACCAGGTGCACCCTCCACCAGGCCCCCACTCATGTCTCCCACCACCCCCACCCCCCAGCCACCAGGGGCACCCTCCACCAGGCCCCCACTCATGTCTCCCACCACCCCCACCCCCCTGCCACCATGGGCAGCCTCCACCAGGCCCCCACCCATGTCTCCCACCACCCCCACCCCCCAGCAGTGCAGGGGCACCCTCCACCAGGCCCCCACTCATGTCTCCCACCACCCCCACCCCCCAGCCACCAGGGGCAGCCTCCACCAGGCCCCCACCCATGTCTCCCACCCCCCCACCCCACAGCCACCAGGGGCACCCTCCACCAGGCCCCCACTCATGTCTCCCACCACCCCCACCCCCCAGCAGTGCAGGGGCACCCTCCACCAGGCCCCCACTCATGTCTCCCACCACCCCCACCCCCCAGCCACCAGGGGCAGCCTCCACCAGGCCCCCACCCATGTCTCCCACCACCCCCACCCCCCAGCAGTGCAGGGGCACCCTCCACCAGGCCCCCACTCATGTCTCCCACCACCCCCACCCCCCTGATACCATGGGCAGCCCCCACCAGGCCCCCACTCATGTCTCCCACCACACCCACCCCCAAGCAGTGCAGGGGCAGCCTCCACCAGGCCCCCACTCATGTCTCCCACCACCCCCACCCCCCAGCAGTGCAGGGGCACCCTCCACCAGGCCCCCACTCATGTCTCCCACCACCCCCACCCCCCTGCCACCATGGGCAGCCCCCACCAGGCCCCCACTCATGTCTCCCACCACCCCCACCCCCCAGCAGTGCAGGGGCACCCTCCACCAGGCCCCCACTCATGTCTCCCACCACCCCCACCCCCCTGCCACCATGGGCAGCCCCCACCAGGCCCCCACTCATGTCTCCCACCACCCCCACCCCCCAGCAGTGCAGGGGCAGCCTCCACCAGGCCCCCACTCATGCCTCCCACCACCCCCACCCCCCAGCAGTGAAGGGGCACCCTCCACCAGGCCCCCACTCATGTCTCCCACCACCCCCACCCCCCAGCCACCAGGGGCAGCCTCCACCAGGCCCCCACCCATGTCATCCCAGCCACCAGGGGCACCCTCCACCAGGCCCCCACTCATGTCTCCCACCACCGCCACCCACCTGCCACCATGGGCAGCCCCCACCAGGCCCCCACTCATGTCTCCCACCACCCCCACCCCCCAGCAGTGCAGGGGCAGCCTCCACCAGGCCCCCACTCATGCCTCCCACCACCCCCACCCCCCAGCAGTGCAGGGGCACCCTCCACCAGGCCCCCACTCATGTCTCCCACCACCCCCACCCCCTGCCACCATGGGCAGCCCCCACCAGGCCCCCACTCATGTCTCCCACCACCCCCACCCCCCAGCAGTGCAGGGGCACCCTCCACCAGGCCCCCACTCATGTCTCCCACCACCCCCACCCCCCTGCCACCATGGGCAGCCCCCACCAGGCCCCCACTCATGTCTCCCACCACCCCCACCCCCCAGCAGTGCAGGGGCAGCCTCCACCAGGCCCCCACTCATGTCTCCCACCACCCCCACCCCCCAGCAGTGCAGGGGCACCCTCCACCAGGCCCCCACTCATGTCTCACACCACCCCCACCCCCCAGCCACCAGGGGCAGCCTCCACCAGGCGCCCACCCATGTCTCCCACCCCCCCCGCCCCCAGCCACCAGGGGCACCCTCCACCAGGCCCGCACTCATGTCTCCCACCACCCCCACCCCCCAGCAGTGCAGGGGCAGCCTCCACCAGGCCCCCACCCATGTCTCCCACCACCCCCACCCCCCAGCCACCAGGGGCACCCTCCACCAGGCCCCCACTCATGTCTCCCACCACCCCCACCCCCCTGCCACCATGGGCAGCCCCCACCAGGCCCCCACTCATGTCTCCCACCACCCCCACCCCCCAGCAGTGCAGGGGCAGCCTCCACCAGGCCCCCACTCATGTCTCCCACCACCCCCACCCCCCTGCCACCCTGGGCAGCCTCCACCAGGCCCCCACCCATGTCTCCCACCACCCCACCCCCCAGCAGTGCAGGGGCACCCTCCACCAGGCCCCCACTCATGTCTCCCAACACCCCCACCCCCCAGCAGTGCAGGGGCAGCCTCCACCAGGCCCCCACTCATGTCTACCACCACCCCCACCCCCCAGCAGTGCAGGGGCACCCTCCACCAGGCCCACACTCATGTCTACCACCACCCCCACCCCCCAGCAGTGCAGGGGCAGCCTCCACCAGGCCCCCACTCATGTCTCCCACCACCCCCACCCCCCAGCCACCAGGGGCAGCTTCCACCAGGCCCCCACCCATGTCTCCCACCCCCCCACCCCCCAGCCACCAGGGGCAGCCTCCACCAGGCCCCCACTCATGTCTCCCACCACCCCCACCCCCAGCAGTGCAGGGGCACCCTCCACCAGGCCCCCACTCATGTCTCCCACCACCCCCACCCCCCAGCCACCAGGGGCAGCCTCCACCAGGCCCCCACCCATGTCTCCCACCCCCCCACCCCCCAGCCACCAGGGGGACCCTTCATCAGGCCCCCACTCATGTCTCCCACCACCCCCACCCCCCAGCAGTGCAGGGGCAGCCTCCACCAGGCCCCCACCCATGTCTCCCACCACCCCCACCCCCCAGCCACCAGGGGCACCCTCCACCAGGCCCCCACTCATGTCTCCCACCACCCCCACCCCCTGCCACCACGGGCAGCCCCCACCAGGCCCCCACTCATGTCTCCCACCACCCCCACCCCCCAGCAGTGCAGGGGCACCCTCCACCAGGCCCCCACTCATGTCTCCCACCACCCCCACCCCCTGCCACCATGGGCAGCCAACACCAGGCCCCCACTCATGTCTCCCACCACCCCCACCCCCCAGCAGTGCAGGGGCACCCTCCACCAGGCCCCCACTCATGTCTCCCACCACCCCCACCCGCCAGCCACCAGGGGCAGCCTCCACCAGGCCCCCACCCATGTCTCTCACCCCCCTCCACCCCCCAGCCACCAGGGGCACCCTCCACCAGGCCCCCACTCATGTCTCCCACCACCCCCACCCCCCTGCCACCATGGGCAGCCCCCACCAGGCCCCCACTCATGTCTCCCACCACCCCCACCCCCCAGCAGTGCAGGGGCACCCTCCACCAGGCCCCCACTCATGTCTCCCACCACCCCCACCCCCCTGCCACCATGGGCAGCCCCCACCAGGCCCCCACTCATGTCTCCCACCACCCCCACCCCCCAGCAGTGCAGGGGCAGCCTCCACCAGGCCCCCACTCATGTCTCCCACCACCCCCACCCCCCAGCAGTGCAGGGGCAGCCTCCACCAGGCCCCCACTCATGTCTACCACCACCCCACCCCCCAGCAGTGCAGGGGCACCCTCCACCAGGCCCCCACTCATGTCTACCACCACCCCCACCCCCCAGCAGTGCAGGGGCAGCCTCCACCAGGCCCCCACTCATGTCTCCCACCACTCCCACCCCCCAGCCACCAGGGGCAGCCTCCACCAGGCCCCCACCCATGTCTCCCACCCCCCCGCCCCCCAGCCACCAGGGGCACCCTCCACCAGGCCCCCACTCATGTCTCCCACAACCCCCACCCCCCAGCAGTGCAGGGGCAGCCTCCACCAGGCCCCCACCCATGTCTCCCACCACCCCCACCCCCCAGCCACCAGGGGCACCCTCCACCAGGCCCCCACTCATGTCTCCCACCACCCCCACCCCCCAGCCACCAGGGGCAGCCTCCACCAGGCCCCCACCCATGTCTCCCACCCCCCCTACCCCCCAGCCACCAGGGGCACCCTCCACCAGGCCCCCACTCATGTCCCCCTGCACCCCACCCCCCAGCATCCAGGGGCACCCTCCACCAGGCCCCCACTCATGTCTCCCACCACCCCCACCCCCCAGCCACCAGGGGCACCCTCCACCAGGTCCTCACAATCCCCAATCATGTGCGTAATGGTCAGCCTCCACAGCCAAAAAGCCTTACCAAGTAACCCATTCACCCACATGGAAATGGAAATTACATGTTACACCCCCAATGTTCATGAAGCTAATGAACCCATGTCCGTCACACACAATGGTTGCAATTGAATGGGAAAACACCCAACATGACATGCATGAAACCAATGAGATGATACCACACAGTGAAGTATGAAAACAAAAATGTATTGAAAAAAATAAAGAATGCTAAAGAAACGAAACAAACTACAATGGGAATGAGAAAAAATAAGCTGCATGTCCGTATAAAAAAAAAACTGCAAATCAGAATCAAAAAAAATGTAGTCCAAAGTCAAATGTAAAAAAATCTCTATGCAATAAAGAACTATGTAAAAAACTACCAAGGGTCCATGAGCCCAACTGAACAAAGGAAACCTACTAAAAAACCTAACTAAAAATCAACTATATACAAAAAGTGGAGCAGTGTCCGTCGACTCCAAATCATAATAAGAAACAAAGGAAACCTAAAACTAAAGAACTATATACAAAGGCGGCGGGCAAGTCCAGCGGCTCACTCCGTGGTGTTCCAGGCCAGGGCATCATCGAACTCCTGTTCGATGTCCCGGAGGCGGTCCAGTTCCATGGCCCCGAGGGTCCGCAGGGACGACGCCGTGTCCTCCTCCAACCCCCTGCGGATTGCCTCGAGGCACTCGGCCCGCCTCAGGGCCCTCCGCATGGAGTTCTCCGCCCTGACCATTGTGAGCCGCGCCTCTTCCGCCCGCCGCCGCTCCGCACCTATGGCGTGTCCCAACCGCTGCCACACGGAAGACAGTCTCTGTCCTGGGTCCTCCTGCCCTCCGGCCGATGCCTGCCCCTCCGATGTCGAAGGCCCCGAGCCTTCATGTCTCCCACCATGTTGCTGCTGCTGCTCTGCCTCTGCCCGTGCACTGCCTCCTGCTGCCTGCTCATCCTCCGCCGGCTGGGGTGCAGTTGTTGATGTGGCCACCCCTGCTGGACCTCCGACTCCCGACTGTGGCAGGGATGCCTCCTCCACCAGCCTGGCCGCACCGTCCGAGGCAGCTCCACAGGGCACCCAGGTGACTGATGGGTGGGAAGATGGCACAGAGGACGACTGGCGCGTAGGGGGTCCAGTTGAGGAGGGGGTCGGAGCAAGCCCCATCAGACGGAGGAATCCGGCCTGGGTGACCTGTCCCAGCAGGCTGACGTGGTCAACGAGCCATTCGAGATGACGTGCAGTCTCTCCATGAAAAGACTGCAGGTCACCGCGCATGGCCCGTTGACGCAACGCCACACCAGCCAGGACAGGCTAAACCCGGACCTGGATGGCCACGTCCGCAGGCAGAGGAAGGCCAGTTGACGTCAGCTCATCCCCTGCCTGAAAACGGGTCTGGACGTAGGCATCCCTGCTGGTGCAAGATGATGCAGGGACAGGATCGGGGACAGGATTGCACATAGGCACCTCCGCGGCGGCCTGTGCTGCCTCCTGTCCCTGGTCCTGCACTGCACCACTAGCACCAGTGGGATCCCCACCTCCAGACCCCGTCTCTGGTGCTTGCACGGCCTCCTCCTCCACCAAACCCCCCACCAACCTGGATGACTCTGTGCCATCTTCCCCCGTTGGGCCCTGTGGGGTCCCAGCTGCCCCTTCTGCTGCTGAGGAGTCCAACTGCAACCTCCGCCTCTTGGACCTCCCCCCGGCAGCTGCGGCCTGGGACGCGGCACCGGACTCCTCACTCCCCGACGAGATGACAACACGGGAGGGGAGCTGGGCCTTGCGTCTCCGGCTGGCGGTCGGATCCCTGCCGCTGTGCTCCACAGCACCTTTTCCGCCCTCTTCATCAGTTGACGCTGCAAACAGGAAGAAACAAAACACAGGCATCAGGGCACTGTACAATGGACACATACACACATGACAGTTGCACATGAGTGGCATTGGCAAACCTCAGACATGTCATCACAATCCCCAACACACATGTCATTGCAACTCGCACACATGAGCCATACCACAGCCATATCGCAACTGCCGGCACCATCCCTACACATACAACAGCATCAGCAGCCAAAGGGGAGCCAGACATCACATGCAACACAGGAAGTGCACCACACATGTACACACACCACCACACTTGCATGCATGTGTACACCTCTGCCAAGTGTCGCACTGTTCAGACGGGCATCCATGTCACATCTGCCAATCAGGCTTCCACATACCGCTGTCACATGCATCCATGTTGCACCCTTGTCAAATACACACACATGCACATGTACACAGTGCTCATACATGCAGCCGAAAACAACATACATGCGTGACATCACGGACATGTCTACTTACATACACATTCATCCAAACATGTGTGCACGCACAACTGCATTTGCCATGCAAGCCTACACACACAAGCACCATCCATGTCTCACACATTACAGCCCTCGCATGTGTCAGCCCCACGGCCCTGTACACCCCCACCCATACTCGACCCCATACAAACAGATGTGCAACCTGCACAATACCGAATAATGACCACACGCACTGCTCACAATCAGGATGCATGTACACTCACCGCTCGACTCCAGACGGGTCTGCTTCTCCAGGACCTGGACGTGGAGCGCTGGGGATATGCGTTCCAGGACCCTCATCTGTTCTTCCGACAAGTGGCCCCGGCGCCCCTTGGCATCCGCTGCCTTCAAGAGGCGCCGGGCCTTGTTCAGGGTCCTGGACCTGAAGTCCTCCCAGCGCTTCCTGACATGTTGTAAGTCCCGGACTGCCACCCCCTCCGCGTTGATGGCAGTCACGATGTCAGTCCAGATCCGAGTCTGTCCTTCCTTGTCCGCGCGGGAACTTCCGAAGAGGGCATCATACTGCCCCAGGACTTGCTCCACCAGGACACCAACTTCGGTGGCACTGAAGCTGGTGCCCCTCTGTCTCTCTGGCCGGGGGTTGTCAGTGGTCACAGATGGTGTTTGCCCCGACATGACAACCCCAGAGGCAGGAGTGGGTGGGCAACTGGGTCCTGGGGCTGGGCTGTGGAGCGATGGAATCCCAGTCTGGAGTCTTCGGTTCCAGCAGGGGTGGTCACAGCAACAGCACCCCTGGCTGATGTGCAGGCAGCAAATGGCAGTGCACGTGGGCAGCAGGCAGTCAGGCAGCAGCAGATGGCAGGTGGGAGCGTTTTCGGGGCTCTGGGGGGCAGTAGTTCGGCCTTCTGGGCAGGAGCGTGGTCTTCCGTGTGCTTACGCGTGGCCAGCTTGGTACGGAGTGATTTGGCACGTGAAAATCCTGCACGTTAGCGTGAAAATCGAGGAAAGGCCCTTAGCGCGTAAGCGCGTCAGCACGCATATGCGATTCCATTGGACCAAAGGCCCTCAGCGCGTAAGCGCGTCTGTGACGTGACCCGCACGGGTGTTTCCCACACAGCACGTGATGACAAAGCACACGTGGAAAGACTGCACGTCAGAGTGTCATCGCGTGTAATTGGACAGCACGTCAGAGTCTCATCGCGTGTGATTGGTGGAAATGGCCCTACACGCAGAAGTGACAAAGCATGTAATTGGTGGAAATGGCCCTACACGCATAAGTGACAAAGCGTGTAATTGGTGGAAATGGCCCTAGCGCGTACACGCCGCGTAAGTGACGCTGGACGTGTGGGCCTGTATAAAAGGTACGTGTAGAACACCATTTCCTTGTACGTGCTTTTCATGGAGAGCGAGTGGGTGAATTCTGTACTTCTTGTCGTTTCACACGCGATTTACTTCACGGCGTTTCAAGTTCGTATTCCCTGTTACCTCTGACAGCTTTTTCTCTTTTTTCTCTTTTACTGGTTTACCTGGGCCTGTTCCCTCAAACAGTGTTCCCTTCTACTGTTGTCCTGTCTCCTCAGACAGCGTACAAATCTTCTTTTGGCGGGGGTGTTGCCAACCAAACGCGCTCCTTTTTCATGCTCTTTTACCTGGCAGACGGTGAGTCACGCACGTATCTAACATCTGTGCTTGCCCCGTGTGTAGCCTACCCCTTCAGAGGTCATTCTAGGCTGCGTGTGACACGCATACGTTCATTCTTGTGTTACTGGGTGCCACAGCGTAGTGCAGGTTTTTCTTTCTGCACACGTGGTCTAGGAGGGGTTGCGTGCACGTCATCTCCCTTTTTTGGGGCTCCTGTGCGTAGCGTGACCCGTCATCTTTCCCCAGGGGTTACAATCAGCCTTGTAAGAGCACTAGGGTACAATTACCATCTGGTACCCAACCCCTTTGACCCCCAATTGCCCAGGGCAATAGTTTACAGCCACTCCCATACGCACATTTACATCAGTGCCATGGCTGGGAGGCGAGGATTCCGTAAGGGTGGCAAAGGTGGAAGAGCCACAAGTGGTGGCCATGGTGGATCCGGTAGGGGACGTGGTCGTTACTTGCAGGGTGAGCCTGTCCCCCATGTGTGGAGGACCAGTCAAGGGCACCCATAATCCCCCCCCTCCCGTTGAGGCTGATGTGGCTGACACCATCCATGCTCAGCCCTTGTTGGACCAGCCCATTGTGGCACCAGACCTGGCTGACTCCATGGCTGACTTTCAGGTCAGCAGGCCTATGACACGTGCGCTGGTGCACGTTGATGTCACCATGCCATGTGCATCTGGGGCAGCAAGGTCATCTGCTGCACCAAGTAGGCAGGGCGGAGAGGCTGCAGGGGCAGCTGCGGCTCCATCCACCCCAGCCCTCACACACCCAGCCAGGACAGTGTCGGTCCTAGTCCATGAGGGCCGACCGACCACCAGTGAGGGACGTGGTGTGGTGGTGGGTGAGAACCCACAACTGCTGCAGGTCGTGCTCTCAAGGGGTGTCTCTGGCTGCACCTCCCCCGAGCTGTACTCAGCTGTTGATTCGGATGAGACCTACGTGCCGTCGCAGGTGAGTGTTCCAGGGAGGGATTCTGTTCTGTCCCACCCACCTGCACCAGGGTCAGAACCCTTAATGGGGATGTCAGTGTTGGCAGCTATGCCTTTGGTGGTTACGGATGCAGGGTCACACTCCGCGACATCTGATCCTGTTCCTGGGCCAGCAGATCAGAGGGGGAATGCAGTCCTACAGCCTCAGGCAGTGCCGGCACAGCAAGGCGCAGTTTGCCTTGCCCCAGACAGGTGTGGTGCCCGCCGACGTGGTGGCCGTACGCCACCTGGCAATACCGCATGGGAGCAATCCATTTACGGTATGGCAACACAACAGGCAGCATCATCCGAGATGATGGCTCAGGCCATGGATAGGGTGGCCACTTCCATTGTCCCCCCTGAAAGGCTGATGGAGCGACTAGAGCAGGCAACCAACTCCATCTGCCAGTCACACAGGGAGGACATGTTGGGGTCCAACAGGGACAGGCGGGCGGCACTGGCGACTCTGCAGGAGGCCATCTCCATTGAGTCCCAGGACCACAGGGAAGCCCTGAGGCAGGAACTCCTTCACCTCAGGACGACTCTTGTTGAGCTTGAGGCTTCAACACACCAAAGGACAGAACAGCAGCTGGAGCGTCTCACCCGTACGCTCTCAGCTGAGATGCAGGCAACGAGGGCGGAGGTCCGGGCATCCCGTGAGTTGTTGCATGGGGACCTCCGCACACTCATCCTCCAGAACCAGACCTACCACACCCGCATGCTTGCAGCCATGGAGGAGCAGACTAGGGCCTTGCGTGGGCTGCCTCCCATAGTGCAACCACCTCCGGATGCAGCTGCACAGGGTGATAATAGCGACAGCAGTGATACTCCCACAATAGGGTAGCCGTGTGGGCCATGAGCCCATGGAGGTGTTTTTTTTTTCCCAGGACCCAAACAGGTGGGTTTTGATGTGCACCCTGTCCTCGGACCTCCTGGGTGGCCTCCCAAACCCCCGCGGGCCCATCAATGGCCATTTTTGATTTTTATTTTTGATTTTTATTTTTGATTTTTATTTTTATTTGTAATTTTTATTTTTATTTTTTATTTTTATTATTTTTTTATTTTTTATTTTTATTTTAATTTTTATTTTTATTTTTATTTTTAGTTTTAATTTCTAAATAATTTTTCCCATTTTTTTTGGGACAATTTGTTGCCTTCCGTGGTTCCTGTGGGCATACGCAGCATTGTGGCTGGGCACATGCAGGCTTGTCATGTATTTGGTTCAGATGCTTGGGTTTGAGTCACACACACCCCTCCTGCTTCCCGTTTCCATGGGCTTGCAAAGGGTGTGCCCAAGTGACATTGACGTACATGGTGACATTGGACTCCCACTACATGTGTGGGAAGTCTAGTCAATACTGTGTATACATTCCTAGTGCATATTGCTGTTGTGTTGTACACTGCATGTTGCATTGATGTGTAACTCATCATCTGTGTCTACCTTCCAATTTGCAGGTCCCTTCCTCATGTCTACACAAGGCCCTCTAGTCTGGAGATGGGGTCCATGTTGGCAGCAGTGCACCTACAACTCTACATGGCGCCAACACTGCACAGTTGGTAGTGGTGGGAGTGCAGGCATTTCCAGGTGGTGAGACTACTAATATATAACATTTGTGATGTCATGTTAATGGTAGTACCTGCTCAAGTTTATTGTTGGTCCTGCATTACTGTGAGCATTTCAGGTGTTGCAAGTTTCAATTAGGGACACTCTACATTGTGACACTAGTGTCATGTTGTGGGGATTACTTTGTTTACCTGCAAATAGCATGACATGGCACGGTGTGTCGTGTGGCGGTGCTGGGGATGGGTTGGCTGACATGGCACTGTCCTCTTGTTGCATTTTGCAAGTGGGTATTCATTTTAGCTGCTTGAATGTGTTACTTCACAAAACTGCATTGGTGGTGTCTGTGTGGGTAGGGATGCACACATTGTGACACTTCCAGGTGAACAATCTCAGGCTGATATGGTTTTCACGGTTCATTCTCCAGACATTCAGGATCAGTGTCAGGTTGAGTCATCATTGATTGTCAGATGGAATGTGCCAGGGCAGTGTGCACTCCACAGGGGTGTGATTTCTATGTGAAGTAATTAGCCACTAGCTGTGTACGGGCTGCCTCCCCCGTGCCCTTTCCCCTCCCATGCGCAGCGGCTGTGCATGTGGTTGGGGATGTGGGGCCACCACCATGTCCACGGCCAGGCCCCGGCGTGTTGCAACATTGTGCAGGACACATGCTGCCACTATGATCCTGCACACTACTGGGGGAGTGTACAACGGCTGCCCGCCAGAACGGTCAAGGGAGCGAAAGCGTGACTTTAGCACTCCGAATGTGCGCTCCACTATGCCCCGGTTTGTAATGTGGGCTGTGTTATATCTTACCTGGGGTGGCGTGGTGGGGTTCCGAATTGGCGTCATCATGTGGGGGCTGAGAGGGTAGGCACTGTCCCCTGTGGAGGTGGTGATTGGTATCATTGGTGGGGTTGTGACCTTGCTCAGTATCTGACATGCATGCATGTGCAGTGGCATTCATACTCACCAAGCAGCCATGTATCGCCATGCCGCCCAGCTTCTAGGTCCCGGCTTAGGGTGGACATTCAGTAAATGAAGCTGTCGTGGGTTGACCCGGGATAGTTGGCATATACTGAGGTGATGATTCCCTTGGCATTACATACTACCTGCACGTTGATGGAATGCCAGTACTTGCGGTTCCTATAGATGTGCTCAGATGCCCTGGGGGGACGTAGAGCCACATGGGTGCAGTCGATGGCACCAAGCACTTTGGGGAATCGTGCCACAGCGTAAAAATCCAGGGCGGCAGCATGCCTTTCTGCAGGTGTTCTGGGCAGGTATATGTGCCTGCGGACTGATGGGCGTGCAGTGATGATGTTCAAGACCTGGTGTAGGCAGCGTGACTGGGTGGCCTGTGATACACCACCCACAATGGCACTTGTCCGCTGAGATGATCCAGTGGCTAAGAAGTGCAGTACATTGAGGACCTTCTCCAGGGGGCTGAGTGCTTGGGAGCACAGGGTGGGTGATGTGAGGTCATCCTCCCACTCACTCACCAGGTCCAGTATAATGTGTGGTGGAAACCTGTACCTCCCATGCACCTGGTCATCAGGCATCCCGAAAAGGCTGGTTCTGGGTGTGAATATTCTGGCCCTGACTATCCTCCTCCTCCTCCTTTGGTAGGCCACGCCCACTGCTGCTAGGAACGGTATGTTCATCCTGGGTCTGAGCTTGTTATTTTGTTAGCGCGCAAATTAATGCGTTGCGCGTGTTGTAGGCGAGCGTGTGACCCGCGCACCCCTGAAATCCAGTACCCAGTCCAATAGCGTGTGGAAATTCCCGCGCACCCCGGGATACAGGTGCGCTGACGTACTTGCGTGTGTAAGTGTCCGTGCACCCCTGATATACACGTACATAGGCCAATCGCGTGTACGCACACTTTTGTCCAATTACACGCGATGACACCCTGACGTGCTGTCCAATTACACGCGACGAGACTCTGACGTGCTGTCCAATTACACGCGATGACACTCTGACGTGCAGTCTTTCCACGTGTGCTCTGTCATCACGTGCTGTGTGGGAAACACCCGTGCGGGTCACGTCACAGACGCGTTTACGCGCTGATGGCCTTTGGTCCAATAGAATCGCGTATGCGTGCTGACGCGTTTACGCGCTGAGGGCCTTTGGTCCAATAGAATCGCGTATGCGTGCTGACGCGTTTACGCGCTGAGGGCCTTTGGTCCAATAGAATCGCGTTTGCGTGCTGACGCGCTTACGCGCTAAGGGCCTTTCCTTGATTTTCACGCTGACGTGCAGGATTTTCACGTGCCAAATCACTCCGTACAAAGCTGGCCACGGTAAGCACACGGAAGACCACGCTCCTGCCCAGAAGGCCGAACTACTGCCCCCCAGAGCCCCGAGCACTCTCCCACGTGCCATCTGCTGCTGCCTGACTGCCTGCTGCCCACGTGCACTGCCATTTGCTGCCTGCACATCAGCCAGGGGTGCTGTTGCTGTGACCACCCCTGCTGGAACCGAAGACTCCCGACTGGGATTCCATCGCTCCACAGCCCAGCCCCAGGACCCAGTTGCCCACCCACTCCTGCCTCTGGGGTTGTCATGTCGGGGCAAACACCATCTGTGACCACTGACAACCCCCGGCCAGAGGGGCAGAGGGGCACCAGCTTCAGTGCCACCGAAGTTGGTGTCCTGGTGGAGCAAGTCCTGGGGCAGTATGATGCCCTCTTCGGAAGCTCCCGCGCCGACAAGGAAGGACGGACTCGGATCTGGACTGACATCGTGACTGCCATCAACGCGGAGGGGGTGGCAGTCCGGGACTTACAACATGTCAGGAAGCGCTGGGAGGACTTCAGGTCCAGGACCCTGAACAAGGCCCGGCGCCTCTTGAAGGCAGCGGATGCCAAGGGGCGCCGGGGCCACTTGTCGGAAGAACAGATGAGGGTCCTGGAACGCATATCCCCAGCGCTCCACGTCCAGGTCCTGGAGAAGCAGACCCGTCTGGAGTCGAGCGGTGAGTGTACATGCATCCTGATTGTGAGCAGTGCGTGTGGTCATTATTCGGTATTGTGCAGGTTGCACATCTGTTTGTATGGGGTCGAGTATGGGTGGGAGTGTACAGGGCCGTGGGGCTGACACATGCGAGGGCTGTAATGTGTGAGACATGGATGGTGCTTGTGTGTGTAGGCTTGCATGGCAAATGCAGTTGTGCGTGCACACATGTTTGGATGAATGTGTATGTAAGTAGACATGTCCGTGATGTCACGCATGTATGTTGTTTTCGGCTGCATGTATGAGCACTGTGTACATGTGCATGTGTGTGTATTTGACAAGGGTGCAACAGTGATGCCACATGGATGCATGTGACAGCGGTATGTGGAAGCCTGATTGGCAGATGTGACATGGATGCCCGTCTGAACAGTGCAACACTTGGCAGAGGTGTACACATGCATGCAAGTGTGGTGGTGTGTGTACATGTGTGGTGCACTTCCTGTGTTGCATGTGATGTCTGGCTCCCCTTTGGCTGCTGATGCTGTTGTATGTGTAGGGATGGTGCTGGCAGTTGCGATATGGCTGTGGTATGGCTCATGTGTGCGAGTTGCAATGACATGTGTGTTGGGGATTGTGATGACATGTCTGAGGTTTGCCAATGCCACTCATGTGCAACTGTCATGTGTGTATGTGTCCATTGTACAGTGCCCTGATGCCTGTGTTTTGTTTCTTCCTGTCTGCAGCGTCAACTGATGAAGAGGGCGGAGAAGGTGCTGTGGAGCACAGCGGCGGGGATCCAACCGCCAGCCGGAGACGCAAGGCCCGGCTCCCCTCCCGTGTTGTCATCTCGTCGGGGAGTGAGGAGTCCGGTGCCGCGTCCCAGGCCGCAGCTGCCGGGGGGAGGTCCAAGAGGCGGAGGTTGCAGTTGGACTCCTCGGCAGCAGAAGGGGCAGCTGGGACCCCACAGGGCCCAACGGGGGAAGATGGCACGGAGTCATCCAGGTTGGTGGGGGGTTTGGTGGAGGAGGAGGCCGTGCAAGCACCAGAGACGGGGTCTGGAGGTGGGGATCCCACTGGTGCTAGTGGTGCAGTGCAGGACCAGGGACAGGAGGCAGCACAGGCCGCCGCGGAGGTGCCTGTGTGCAATCCTGTCCCCGATCCTGTCCCTGCATCATCTTGCACCAGCAGGGATGCCTACGTCCAGACCCGTTTTCAGGCAGGGGATGAGCTGACGTCAACTGGCCTTCCTCTGCCTGCGGACGTGGCCATCCAGGTCCGGGTTGACCCTGTCCTGGCTGGTGTGGCGTTGCGTCAACGGGCCATGCGAGGTGACCTGCAGTCTTTTCATGGAGAGACTGCACGTCATCTCGAATGGCTCGTTGACCACGTCAGCCTGCTGGGACAGGTCACCCAGGCCGGATTCCTCCGTCTGATGGGGCTTGCTCCGACCCCCTCCTCAACTGGACCCCCTACGCGCCAGTCTTCCTCTGTGCCATCTTCCCACCCATCAGTCACCTGGGTGCCCTGTGGAGCTGCCTCTGACGGTGCGGCCAGGCTGGTGGAGGAGGCATCCCTGCCACAGTCGGGAGTCGGAGGTCCAGCAGGGGTGGCCACATCAACAACTGCACCCCAGCCGGCGGAGGATGTGCAGGCAGCAGGAGGCAGTGCACGGGCAGAGGCAGAGCAGCAGCAGCAACATGGTGGGAGACATGAAGGCTCGGGGCTTTCGACATCAGAGGGGCAGGCATCGGCCGGAGGGCAGGGGGACCCAGGACAGAGAGTGTATTCCGTGTGGCAGCAGTTGGGCCACGCCATAGGTGCGGAGCGGCGGCGAGCGGAAGAGGCGCGGCTCACAATGGTCAGGGCGGAGAACTCCATGCGGAGGGCCCTGAGGTGGGCCGAGTGCCTCGAGGCAATCCGCAGGGGGTTGGAGGAGGACACGGCGTCGTCCTTGCGGACCCTCGGGGCCATGGAACTGGACCGCCTCCGGGACATCGAACAGGAGTTCGATGATGCCCTGGCCCGGAACACCACGGAGTGAGCCGCTGGACTTGCCCGCCGCCTTTGTATATAGTTCTTTAGTTTTAGGTTTCCTTTGTTTCTTATTATGATTTGGAGTCGACGGACACTGCTCCACTTTTTGCATATAGTTGATTTTTAGTTAGGTTTTTTAGTAGGTTTCCTTTGTTCAGTTGGGCTCATGGACCCTTGGTAGTTTTTTACATAGTTATTTATTGCATAGATATTTTTTTACATTTGACTTTGGACGACATTTTTTTGGATTCTGATTTGCAGTTTTTTTTTTTTTTTATACGGACATGCAGCTTATTTTTTCTCATTCCCATTGTAGTTTGTTTCCTTTCTTTAGCATTCTTTATTTTTTTCAATACAATTTTGTTTTCATACTTCACTGTGTGGTATCATCTCATTGGTTTCATGCATGTCATGTTGGGTGTTTTCCCATTCAATTGCAACCATTGTGTGTGACGGACATGGGTTCATTAGCTTCATGAACATTGGGGGTGTGACATGTAATTTCCATGTGAGGACCTGCTGGAGGGTGCCCCTGGTGGCTGGGGGGTGGGGGTGGTGGGAGACATGGGTGGGGGCCTGGTGGAGGGTGCCCCTGCACTGCTGGGGGGTGGGGGTGGTGGGAGACATGAGTGGGGGCCTGGTGGGGGCTGCCCATGGTGGCTGGGGGGTGGGGATGGTGGGAGACATGGGTGGGGGCCTGGTGGGGGCTGCCCATGGTGGCTGGGGGGTGGGGGTGGTGGGAGACATGGGTGGGGGCCTGGTGGAGGCTGCCCCTGCACTGCTGGGGGGTGGGGGTGGTGGGAGACATGAGTGGGGGCCTGGTGGAGGGTGCCCCTGGTGGCTGGGGGGTGGGGGTGGTGGGAGACATGGGTGGGGGCCTGGTGGAGGCTGCCCCTGCACTGCTGGGGGGTGGGGGGGGTGGTGGGAGACATGAGTGGGGGCCTGGTGGGGGCTGCCCATGGTGGCTGGGGGGTGGGGGTGGTGGGAGACATGGGTGGGGGCCTGGTGGAGGCTGCCCCTGCACTGCTGGGGGGTGGGGGTGGTGGGAGACATGAGTGGGGGCATGGTGGGGGCTGCCCATGGTGGCTGGGGGGTGGGGGTGGTGGGAGACATGGGTGGGGGCCTGGTGGAGGCTGCCCCTGCACTGCTGGGGGGTGGGGGTGGTGGGAGACATGAGTGGGGGCCTGGTGGAGGGTGCCCCTGGTGGCTGGGGGGTGGGGGTGGTGGGAGACATGGGTTGGGGCCTGGTGGAGGCTGCCCCTGCACTGCTGGGGGGTGGGGGTGGTGGGAGACATGAGTGGGGGCATGGTGGGGGCTGCCCATGGTGGCAGGGGGGTGGGGGTGGTGGGGGACATGAGTGGGGGCCTGGTGGGGGCTGCCCATGGTGGCAGGGCGGTGGGGGTGGTGGGAGACATGAGTGGGGGCCTGGTGGGGGCTGCCCATGGTGGCTGGGGGGTGGGGGTGGTGGGAGACATGGGGGGGCTGGTGGAGGCTGCCCCTGCACTGCTGGGGGGTGGGGGTGGTGGGAGACATGAGTGGGGGCCTGGTGGGTGCTGCCCATGGTGGCTGGGGGGTGGGGGTGGTGGGAGACATGGGTGGGGGCCTGGTGGAGGCTGCCCCTGCACTGCTGGGGGGTGGGGGTGGTGGGAGACATGAGTGGGGGCCTGTTGGAGGGTGCCCCTGGTGGCTGGGGGGTGGAGGGGGTGGGAGACATGAGTGGGGGCCTGGTGGAGGGTGCCCCTGCACTGCTGGGGGGTGGGGGTGGTGGGAGACATGAGTGGGGGCCTGGTGGGGGCTGCCCATGGTGGCAGGGGGGTGGGGGTGGTGGGAGACATGAGTGGGGGCCTGGTGGAGGGTGCCCCTGGTGGCTGTGGGTGGGGGTGGTGGGGGACATGGGTGGGGGCCTGGTGGAGGCTGCCCCTGCACTGCTGGGGGGTGGGGGTGGTGGGAGACATGAGTGGGGGCCTGGTGGAGGGTGCCCCTGGTGGCTCGGGGGTGGAGGGGGTGGGAGACATGGGTGGGGGCCTGGTGGAGGCTGCCCCTGCACTGCTGGGGGGTGGGGGTGGTGGGAGACATGAGTGGGGGCCTGGTGGAGGGTGCCCCTGCACTGCTGGGGGGTGGGGGGGTGGGAGACATGGGTGGGGGCCTGGTGGAGGCTGCCCATGGTGGCAGGGGGGTGGGGGTGGTGGGAGACATGAGTGGGGGCCTGGTGGGGGCTGCCCATGGTGGCTGGGCGGTGGGGGTGGTGGGAGACATGGGTGGGGGCCTGGTGGAGGCTGCCCCTGCACTGCTGGGGGGTGGGGGTGGTGGGAGACATGAGTGGGGGTCTGGTGGGGGCTGCCCATGGTGGCTGGGGGGTGGGGGTGGTGGGAGACATGGGTGGGGGCCTGGTGGAGGCTGCCCCTGCACTGCTGTGGGGTGGGGGTGGTGGGAGACATGAGTGGGGGCCTGTTGGAGGGTGCCCCTGGTGGCTGGGGGGTGGAGGGGGTGGGAGACATGAGTGGGGGCCTGGTGGAGGGTGCCCCTGCACTGCTGGGGGGTGGGGGTGGTGGGAGACATGAGTGGGGGCATGGTGGGGGCTGCCCATGGTGGCTGGGGGGTGGGGGTGGTGGGAGACATGGGTGGGGGCCTGGTGGAGGCTGCCCCTGCACTGCTGGGGGGTGGGGGTGGTGGGAGACATGAGTGGGGGCCTGGTGGAGGGTGCCCCTGGTGGCTGGGGGGTGGGGGTGGTGGGAGACATGAGTGGGGGCCTGGTGGAGGGTGCCCCTGGTGGCTGGGGGGTGGGGGTGGTGGGAGACATGGGTTGGGGCCTGGTGGAGGCTGCCCCTGCACTGCTGGGGGGTGGGGGTGGTGGGAGACATGAGTGGGGGCCTGGTGGGGGCTGCCCATGGTGGCAGGGGGGTGGGGGTGGTGGGGGACATGAGTGGGGGCCTGGTGGGGGCTGCCCATGGTGGCAGGGCGGTGGGGGTGGTGGGAGACATGAGTGGGGGCCTGGTGGGGGCTGCCCATGGTGGCTGGGGGGTGGGGGTGGTGGGAGACATGGGGGGGGCTGGTGGAGGCTGCCCCTGCACTGCTGGAGGGTGGGGGTGGTGGGAGACATGAGTGGGGGCCTGGTGGGTGCTGCCCATGGTGGCTGGGGGGTGGGGGTGGTGGGAGACATGGGTTGGGGCCTGGTGGAGGCTGCCCCTGCACTGCTGGGGGGTGGGGGTGGTGGGAGACATGAGTGGGGGCCTGGTGGGGGCTGCCCATGGTGGCAGGGGGGTGGGGGTGGTGGGGGACATGAGTGGGGGCCTGGTGGGGGCTGCCCATGGTGGCAGGGCGGTGGGGGTGGTGGGAGACATGAGTGGGGGCCTGGTGGGGGCTGCCCATGGTGGCTGGGGGGTGGGGGTGGTGGGAGACATGGGGGGGGCTGGTGGAGGCTGCCCCTGCACTGCTGGGGGGTGGGTGTGGTGGGAGACATGAGTGGGGGCCTGGTGGGTGCTGCCCATGGTGGCTGGGGGGTGGGGGTGGTGGGAGACATGGGTGGGGGCCTGGTGGAGGCTGCCCCTGCACTGCTGGGGGGTGGGGGTGGTGGGAGACATGAGTGGGGGCCTGTTGGAGGGTGCCCCTGGTGGCTGGGGGGTGGAGGGGGTGGGAGACATGAGTGGGGGCCTGGTGGAGGGTGCCCCTGCACTGCTGGGGGGTGGGGGTGGTGGGAGACATGAGTGGGGGTCTGGTGGGGGCTGCCCATGGTGGCTGGGGGGTGGGGGTGGTGGGAGACATGGGTGGGGGCCTGGTGGAGGCTGCCCCTGCACTGCTGTGGGGTGGGGGTGGTGGGAGACATGAGTGGGGGCCTGTTGGAGGGTGCCCCTGGTGGCTGGGGGGTGGAGGGGGTGGGAGACATGAGTGGGGGCCTGGTGGAGGCTGCCCCTGCACTGCTGGGGGGTGGGGGTGGTGGGAGACATGAGTGGGGGCCTGGTGGAGGGTGCCCCTGGTGGCTGGGGGGTGGGGCTGGTGGGAGACATGGGTTGGGGCCTGGTGGAGGCTGCCCCTGCACTGCTGGGGGGTGGGGGTGGTGGGAGACATGAGTGGGGGCCTGGTGGGGGCTGCCCATGGTGGCAGGGGGGTGGGGGACATGAGTGGGGGCCTGGTGGGGGCTGCCCATGGTGGCAGGGCGGTGGGGGTGGTGGGAGACATGAGTGGGGGCCTGGTGGAGGCTGCCCCTGCACTGCTGGGGGGTGGGGGTGGTGGGAGACATGAGTGGGGGTCTGGTGGGGGCTGCCCATGGTGGCTGGGGGGTGGGGGTGGTGGGAGACATGGGTGGGGGCCTGGTGGAGGCTGCCCCTGCACTGCTGTGGGGTGGGGGTGGTGGGAGACATGAGTGGGGGCCTGTTGGAGGGTGCCCCTGGTGGCTGGGGGTGGAGGGGGTGGGAGACATGAGTGGGGGCCTGGTGGAGGGTGCCCCTGCACTGCTGGGGGGTGGGGGTGGTGGGAGACATGAGTGGGGGCCTGGTGGGGGCTGCCCATGCTGGCAGGGGGGTGGGGGTGGTGGGAGACATGAGTGGGGGCCTGGTGGAGGGTGCCCCTGGTGGCTGGGGGGTGGGGGTGGTGGGGGACATGGGTGGGGGCCTGGTGGAGGCTGCCCCTGCACTGCTGGGGGGTGGGGGTGGTGGGAGACATGAGTGGGGGCCTGGTGGAGGGTGCCCCTGGTGGCTCGGGGGTGGAGGGGGTGGGAGACATGGGTGGGGGCCTGGTGGAGGCTGCCCCTGCACTGCTGGGGGGTGGGGGTGGTGGGAGACATGAGTGGGGGCCTGGTGGAGGGTGCCCCTGCACTGCTGGGTGGTGGGGGGGTGGGAGACATGGGTGGGGGCCTGGTGGAGGCTGCCCATGGTGGCAGGGGGGTGGGGGTGGTGGGAGACATGAGTGGGGGCCTGGTGGAGGGTGCCCCTGCACTGCTGGGGGGTGGGGGTGGTGGGAGACATGGGTGGGGGCCTGGTGGAGGCTGCCCCTGCACTGCTGGGGGGTGGGGCTGGTGGGAGACATGAGTGGGGGCCTGGTGGAGGGTGCCCCTGGATGCTGGGGGGTGGGGGTGCAGGGGGACATGAGTGGGGGCCTGGTGGAGGGTGGCCATGGTGGCTGGGGGGTGGGGGTGGTGGGAGACATGGGTGGGGGCCTGGTGGAGGCTGCCCCTGCACTGCTGGGGAGTGGGGGTGGTGGGAGACATGAGTGGGGGCCTGGTGGAGGGTGCCCCTGGTGGCTGGGGGGTGGGGGGGTGGGAGACATGAGTGGGGGCCTGGTGGAGGGTGCCCCTGCACTGCTGGGGGGTGGGGGTGGTGGGTGACATGAGTGGGGGCCTGGTGGGGGCTGCCCATGGTGGCAGGGGGGTGGGGGTGGTGGGAGACATGAGTGGGGGCCTGGTGGAGGGTGCCCCTGGTGGCTGGGGGGTGGGGGTGGTGGGAGACATGGGTGGGGGCCTGGTGGAGGCTGCCCCTGCACTGCTGGGGGTGGGGGTGGTGGGAGACATGAGTGGGGGCCTGGTGGAGGGTGCCCCTGCACTGCTGGGGGGTGGGGGTGGTGGGAGACATGAGTGGGGGCCTGGTGGAGGGTGCCCCTGCACTGCTGGGGGGTGGGGGTGGTGGGAGACATGAGTGGGGGCCTGGTGGGGGCTGCCAAGGGTGGCAGGGCGGTGGGGGTGGTGGGAGACATGAGTGGGGGCCTGGTGGAGGGTGCCCCTGGTGGCTGGGGGGTGGGGGTGGTGGGAGACATGGGTGGGGGCCTGGTGGAGGCTGCCCCTGCACTGCTGGGGGGTGGGGGTGGTGGGAGACATGAGTGGGGGCCTGGTGGGGGCTGCCAAGGGTGGCAGGGCGGTGGGGGTGGTGGGAGACATGAGTGGGGGCCTGGTGGAGGGTGCCCCTGGTGGCTGGGGGGTGGGGGTGGTGGGAGACATGGGTGGGGGCCTGGTGGAGGCTGCCCCTGCACTGCTGGGGGGTGGGGGGGTGGGAGACATGAGTGGGGGCCTGGTGGAGGGTGCCCCTGGTGGCTGGGGGGGTGGGGGGGTGGGAGACATGGGTGGGGGCCTGGTGGAGGCTGCCCCTGCACTGCTGGGGGGTGGGGGTGGTGGGAGACATGGGTGGGGGCCTGGTGGAGGCTGCCCATGGTGGCAGGGGGGTGGGGGTGGTGGGGGACATGAGTGGGGGCCTGGTGGAGGGTGCCCCTGCACTGCTGGGGGGTGGGGGTGGTGGGAGACATGGGTGGGGGCCTGGTGGAGGCTGCCCCTGCACTGCTGGGGGGTGGGGGTGGTGGGAGACATGAGTGGGGGCCTGGTGGAGGGTGCCCCTGGATGCTGGGGGGTGGGGGTGCAGGGGGACATGAGTGGGGGCCTGGTGGAGGGTGGCCATGGTGGCTGGGGGGTGGGGGTGGTGGGAGACATGGGTGGGGGCCATGTGGAGGCTGCCCCTGCACTGCTGGGGAGTGGGGGTGGTGGGAGACATGAGTGGGGGCCTGGTGGAGGGTGCCCCTGGTGGCTGGGGGGTGGGGGGGTGGGAGACATGAGTGGGGGCCTGGTGGAGGGTGCCCCTGCACTGCTGGGGGGTGGGGTGGTGGGAGACATGAGTGGGGCCTGGTGGGGGCTGCCCATGGTGGCAGGGGGGTGGGGGTGGTGGGAGACATGAGTGGGGGCCTGGTGGAGGGTGCCCCTGGTGGCTGGGGGGTGGGGGTGGTGGGAGACATGGGTGGGGGCCTGGTGGAGGCTTCCCCTGCACTGCTGGGGGGTGGGGGTGGTGGGAGACATGAGTGGGGGCCTGGTGGAGGGTGCCCCTGGTGGCTGGGGGGTGGGGGGGTGGGAGACATGGGTGGGGGCCTGGTGGAGGCTGCCCCTGCACTGCTGGGGGGTGGGGGTGGTGGGAGACATGAGTGGGGGCCTGGTGGAGGGTGCCCCTGCACTGCTGGGGGGTGGGGGTGGTGGGAGACATGGGTGGGGGCCTGGTGGAGGCTGCCCATGGTGGCAGGAGGGTGGGGGTGGTGGGAGACATGAGTGGGGGCCTGGTGGAGGGTGCCCCTGCACTGCTGGGGGGTGGGGGTGGTGGGAGACATGAGTGGGGGCCTGGTGGAGGCTGCCCCTGCACTGCTGGGGGGTGGGGGTGGTGGGAGACATGAGTGGGGGCCTGGTGGAGGGTGCCCCTGGTGGCTGGGGGGTGGGGGTGGTGGGAGACATGGGTGGGGGCCTGGTGGAGGCTGCCCCTGCACTGCTGGGGGGTGGGGGTGGTGGGAGACATGAGTGGGGGCCTGGTGGAGGGTGCCCCTGGTGGCTGGGGGGTGGGGGGGGTGGGAGACATGGGTGGGGGCCTGGTGGAGGCTGCCCCTGCACTGCTGGGGGGTGGGGGTGGTGGGAGACATGAGTGGGGGCCTGGTGGAGGGTGCCCCTGCACTGCTGGGGGGTGGGGGTGGTGGGAGACATGGGTGGGGGCCTGGTGGAGGCTGCCCATGGTGGCAGGGGGGTGGGGGTGGTGGGAGACATGAGTGGGGGCCTGGTGGAGGGTGCCTCTGCACTGCTGGGGGGTGGGGGTGGTGGGAGACATGAGTGGGGGCCTGGTGGAGGCTGCCCATGGTGGCAGGGGGGTGGGGGTGGTGGGAGACATGAGTGGGGGCCTGGTGGAGGGTGCCCCTGGATGCTGGGA
Organism: Ambystoma mexicanum; assembly: GCF_040938575.1. Taxonomy (NCBI): domain Eukaryota; kingdom Metazoa; phylum Chordata; class Amphibia; order Caudata; family Ambystomatidae; genus Ambystoma; species Ambystoma mexicanum. Next base: position 1,444,908,995 of record NC_090934.1, on the reverse strand, counting down.
GGTGGGGGTGCAGGGGGACCTGAGTGGGGGCCTGGTGGAGGGTGGCCATGGTGGCTGGGGGGTGGGGGTGGTGGGAGACATGAGTGGGGGCCTGGTGGAGGCTGACCCTGCACTGCTGGGGGGTGGGGGTGGTGGGAGACATGAGTGGGGGCCTGGTGGAGGCTGCCCCTGCACTGCTGGGGGGTGGGGGTGGTGGGAGACATGAGTGGGGGCCTGGTGGGGGCTGCCCATGGTGGCAGGGGGGTGGGGGTGGTGGGAGACATGAGTGGGGGCCTGGTGGAGGGTGCCCCACAATGCTGGGGGGTGGGGGTGCAGGGGTACATGAGTTGGACATGGGTGGTGGCCTGCTGGCAGGTGCCCCACAGTGCTGGGCGGTGGGGGTGGTGGGAGACATGCATTGTTGATCAGTAGTGCAAGGTGACATGTGGGTTGGCTGGGGGGCATGCCCATGGTGGATGGGCTGCCTGCGGGACATGAGCAGGGGTGCAGGGTAGTCCCCGTGGTGTGGGCTGCCTGCAGGGGCCGTGGAGGTTGTGGAGCGTACACCTGGGAGGACCCACACGGCCAATTCACGTGTAGTACTCCCCAGAACCCCTGAAATACACTTTCCCTGCTGAAATCGCGTGTGCAACTTCCCGCGCACCCCTGAAATACACGTACCCTGCTCGCACTGGGACAATCGCGTGTGGAACTTCCTGCGCACCCCTGAAATACACGTACCCTGCTCGCACTGGGACAATCGCGTGTGGAACTTCCTGCGCACCCCTGAAATACACGTACCCTGCTCGCACTGGGACAATCGCGTGTGGAACTTCCCGCGCACCCCTGAAATACACGTACCCTGATGAAATCGCGTGTGGAACTTCCCGCGCACCCATGGAATACACGTACCCTGCTCGCACTGGCCCATTCGCGTGTGGAACTTCCCGCGCACCCCTGAAATACACGTACCCTGATGGAATCGCGTGTGGAACTTCCCGCGCACCCATGGAATACACGTACCCTGCTCGCACTGGCCCATTCGCGTGTGGAACTTCCCGCGCACCCCTGAAATGCACGTACCCTGCTGAAATCGCGTGTGGAACTTCCCGCGCACCCCTGAAATACACGTACCCTGCTGAAATCGCGTGTGGAACTTCCCGCGCACCCCTGAAATACACGTACCCTGCTTGCACGGGGCCAATCGCGTGTGGAACTTCCCGCGCACCCCTGCAATACACGTTCCCCGCTTGGCGTTTGCTGTTTGCCAACCCGGTGAACTGGTCCAGGGTTAGCGCAGCCCTTTGCGATGATTTAGCGATTTTGATGGCTTTTCCTTGCGCGAGGGCGTTCTTGGGGGCGTTACTGGCGCTGCTGCAGGGTCGCTGCGATTCTCTGCGCCACAGCTGGTTTGGAAGCCTAAAATCCATGAATACGCTGTGCGCGGAAATCGGTTTTAGCGCCCGTGCCTGGCGCAGTCAATCGCACGCGGACACTCTGCGCCAGCCGCTTGCGACACTTTTCTGCGAAATTCTATGAATTACCCTGTTTATGTTGCCCTTATCTCACTCACCAACTGGTGTCTAACATCCTGTTCAGGGATTCTGAACACTGATCAAATGTATGGCAATTGAAGAGCAAGATGTGGTGTCATCTAAACTACCACTCTGTATGATGGAGCCTGGACCTAATACCAGAGATGCTGCCTTCAGTATAGCATACAGTGCTGCCAGATGATCTCAACGACAACTGGCACTGAGTGCCAACAGGAACTAAATATATGTTTGTTTTTGTCAAGTGAATAAAACAGTTTTTAACTTTTTTTTTTTTAAGTAACTTACTATTATGCTTTTAAAGGATACAATATTTTTTTAGTGTTTTATTGTGTCTGGTTTAAATTAAACGTTTACAAAAAACAATCATCACAAAAAGAAGAAAATACAAAGTAATTAAAATATATACATAGTTTTCATAAAACATAGCGACTGTTGTACAGATTAGACATAAAATAGCAAGATAAAGGTAAATCGAATACAATTCTTTGAATCCAAGTGATTTTTCCACGGCTGAAAGTACAGCGGGCAAATCGTTTGCATGAGAAAGGTGCGAACTACCAAAAGTTTGCACCTTTCTCATGCGAACAACATGCACACACACACACAACACACCCATAACACACCCTCCACCCACACCCTCAGCACACCCCCACCCACACCACCAACATAAACAAACCCCACTTACCTTCATCTTCACGCTGGTTCCCTGCAGCACCAGTTCCTTTCATTTCCGTGATCGGGAACCGGCGCTGCAGCAGGGTCCTTTTCTTTTCTTTTCTTTTCTTTTTTTTTAACGGAAGGCTGCAGGGGTGTCTCCCGCAGCCCCTGCTCACTATACAGAACTTTTGGTGTTCGAACCTTTGGTGGTAGCATTTTTAGATAAAATGGTCATTGCGACCATTTGTTTTCGGGACCATCGTCCTAAACCCAATTCTTTCATGGCAAATCTTTGAAATAATTCAACAACAAATGGTGAATAAGTTATGTTCTCGTACAGAAAAGTGTAGGTTGGTTGTCTGATTTTACTCCCCAGAACCAATACAGGCCGCCCGGGAAGAACAGGATAAAGGGCAGAGATTTTGAAAATCCACCTAATCTTCCTGAGAACATTGATCGCCTGTATTCATTGTATCAAGAGCAGACTTCTTTCATGCTTCTTGGGGTAATCGAGTGATCAAAAAGTGAATTTCCATAGCCCTGAAATCACTACACTTGCAAGAACAATAACAGATGAAGCTATGTAAAGAGAAGACGCCTCATATTGTTAGCGGATTGCATTAGAGGGTTTTCTGTGTGATGAACCTCTAAAGCAGGGAAAGGCCACATGGTGCACCTCTGTCCTTCTGAGTGCAACGAGGAAAGAGCAGGAGCTCCATTCATGGTAAAGTGTTAAACCAGCATACCAGATCAAAATGGTTGCTTCTAGGAAACTCGGCTGGACAGAGAAATTCTGCCTCTCTGATATTCAGTTAGAGTGAGCTGTAAACTTTCAAAAGTAGTTATTGCAAATCCGAAATAAAATGTAAAGCCGTTAGATTTATCATCAACCATAACATCTTCAAAGTGGGCTGATCTGAGGCTGTGCACCCCCACATGGTCCCCCCATCCAGGGATACCAAATAACAACAAGAGATGAGTTATGACCGGGCAAGTATGTACGATAGATCTTCGCCAAACAGGCCTTTTCTTCTTAGAGCATAAGGGATACGGGTACAGTTCAGAGTCCAGGAGAACCAGCCCAAGAGAATGAGTATGCTAAAAAGGGATTACAATTAAAAAAAAAATGTGTGGGACCAGTCCTGCATGGTAAGGACGCAACTAAGGTAAAGTTAGGTTCATGCAGTTGAGAGGAGGATGAAAACTCCACTTCAAACTTCCAATAAGCAAAGGGAGGCAGAGGTCTGGAACAATCCTTCCAAAGGCTACAAGCCTCGAGAAAATCATTAATAGCAGATAAGGAGTGTCATGCAGGGTGCCGAAGTAAGGACACTCTAATCCACAAAGGATGAACAGAAGCAGATAGAGGTTGTGTCAAGTGTATGCAAGTCTATGACAGGCCAGGGTCGTTAACAGAGAAAGCAAACAGCAGGCAACACAGCCGAAGGAATATTGCAAGTTCAGATCCAGTCAACAGTCAAAGATCAAATATACCAAGAACCAATCCCAAACTCAAGAATGATGCCAACCAGAATGGAACTCAATGTCGTTGCGCTCTGCCAGCTCTACCAGGCTTCTGATATCTTTGGCATTCTCCAGAGGCTCTAAAACACAGACGCCTGTGCTAGATTTGCCGAGACCATACACAGTGTATGTGTGTAAGCACCCTGGCACCTGGGAATCAGTCCAATCCTGCAAGTGCCACTGGATTCCCCTGACCCAGCACACCAGTTTCTATGCGCTCCACTGCAGTTTGACACAGTGTCTGGCACTAAGATCAGTTGGCAGACTTTTTCACTAGGAACATGAGTATATCTGTAGGGTATTACATCACATCAGCAGGACTCAGCTGGTGCTTTTGCTCAGCCCTAATTTCTGACCAAAACCTTAACCAAGACTCATCTCAACCCATTCTGTGCCCTGAAATTGGCATACTACAAGACCTTAATAAAACATTTCAAAAAGTCAATACTCGATTTAAATGTTTTACATTAAGCCATACAGATAAGTGGTGTGCCAGACAATTTGACTCCCAACAAACAGTCCAATACTTTTAACAAAAAATAGGGAGTACAAATACTCCAAGTAAAATAAAGAAGCAAACGTCCCATACCTGCTCAAATCCTAGATAGACTGGCATATATACAGCTACAGGATTCTATTGAGAATAATAACATCTGAGGCACCCGTCAATCAGCCTTTAGAGCTAGGCATGGGATGGGAACAGCCCCCTTAGATCTTAAGTCTAACCTCATAGGTATAGTGGAAAAAGGTCATACTGACCTGCTGATGTTATTAGATCTCTCAGCAGCCTTTGATCTTGTCGAACACACCATACTGGTTGACGGATTAAAAGGCTTGGCCTGCTGCTCACACAGAGCCATAGAATGAATCACCTCTTTCCTGGGCCCTCGAACATCTACCATGGCACTAACGAATGCTCAATCTACACCTCCATCATCACCTGTGGAGTGTTGCAGGGATTGTGCATAGTGCCGACACTATTTAACATCTACATCAGGCCTTTGCTTGACCTCTTGGACTGCTTGGGTGTCCGTTATACCAACTATGTTGATGACACCCAGGTAGTCCTCGAATTTTCAGGTGATTACGTGCAAGATTCTGAGACTCTGAAAAAATGGAGCTGCTCCTTGTTGCCTCTGGTCTTCGGCTCCAGAAACCGGATCCTGCATATGAATGCTTCAACATCACAGGCAATAAGATCACTGTGACCAAAATGTGTAAAGACCATGGTGATCCATTTGGACGCAGAGTTGTCTATGAAGTCTCAGGTGGTTCACATACGATCTTCATGTGGTTATGTCATGGAGCTCTTGAACCAAATTAGTCCTTACCTTTCCATCAGCAATAGAGCGCTTTTGGCCACTGCTTTAGTGAACACCAAGCTCGATTACTGCAACAGCCTCCTCCTTGGAACCTCTCAAGCCAACCTCCACTCCCTTCAACCTACGTACAATAGCGCTGTTCACACCCTCCATGGTCCATCCAAACAAGCGAGATCACATAACAACTTCTAGAAGTGACCTACATTGGCTACCTGCCAGGCACAGGATTACACAAACTTCTATCACTTTCCTATGAATGCTGTATATTCACTGATCCCCAATATCTCACAGACTGCCTGATCGCAAACCAGCCTAGTCGGAACTTGCTCTCCAATGATAGTCATAAACCATAAACTGATGCAACTATGTTTCAAGCTGACCACAGCAGGCACCGAAAGAGTGGAACACTCTTCCTCTTGTGTTCAGAGCCTCTCAGTCTATGGTAGAATTCAGGAGATCTCTTAAAACCAATTTGTTTAACCTTAAACCATGTTGAGAAGAACCTTATCCCACAGTTTACCTTCCCCTGTCTTCCCCTGTCATCCCCTGTCTTGATCCCAATCCCCTGATTCTGCTTGTCTCTGTCTTGTCTGTGTCCTGATTGTTACTTTTGCACCCTGAGGCCCATAGGCTTGTGGGCTTGTGGTGTGATATATATATATATATATATATATATATATATATATATATATATATATGTATATATATATATATACATATATATATATATATATATATATACATATATATATATATATATATATATATTCAATGAAAGAACTTTGTTAAAGGGTTAAAGGGACATTATGGTTCAGTTGTGCTACTAAAAACCTATCAAATTCAGTGAAAAAACTTTGTTAAAGGGAAGTTATGGTTACAAGTAAAACCGAAAAACCCCTGCAATCCTGCAATTCGCCAGTTATGGTAAGCTAAGCAACCATAACTCGCGCCACCACCGTGCACTGCTAAAAATAACACCCATGACATCAAAGATGACATCACAAATATGATTGATGACATCACTGATGACATCACATGTGCATTTAATTTTCATAGGAAGTCCCTACAAGGGGTTGTGAATGTAATGTTGGCAAAAAAAGTGTCAGGGATCATCTGGAGATGTGTGATGAACTACATACTTGATTATGCAATGTATTGCCCCAAAGAACATTCCATTGCAGTGTTATTTCTAGTACAGGAACCTACTCATACAGAAGCATAGGCATTGGCTGCAGCATACACCATAGAGATGTAATATTTCTAATTTTCCCATGTTGGATAGTAAAACGGTGAATGCTTCTGTATCACACTTTTGCACACTGTGAAACATATACTAAGTAGGTAATAATGCATCACTTACTACATACTTTTACACACAAAACATTAAGAGACCACAATGTATACAAATATGGGGCTTATACAGGGAGAGTAAAGTAAGTAAACAAGAGGCAGTATCATGAGCCACTGCGTATAACCAACATGATTATCTTTACGCATAGAAATGATTGCTGTGTTTCAGGCCTGCTTCTTCCCCTTTGTATGTGCATCATAAGATGCGATTGAATTCTAAGGAAAGTACTGTAAGAACATGTGAGAATAGCAACGTCTACAAATGTAATACCCTTTGAATTTTAAGTTTTTGACTGTCAGTGAATAAACTCACCTGGCCTAGATATGTCAGTGAACAAAAAAAGAAGGGGCTACACATGTGATGTCATCAGTGATGTCATCAATCATATTTGTGATGTCATCTTTGATGTTATGGGTGTTATTCTTAGCACTTCACGGTGGTGGCGCGAGTTATAGTTGCTTCTCTTACCATAACTGGCAAATTTCAGGGGTTTTTCGGTTTTACTTGTAACCATACCGTCCCTTTAACAAAGTTTTTTCACTGAATTTGATAGGTTTTTAGTAGCGCAACTTAACCATAACGTCCCTTTAACAACGTTTTTTTAGTGGATTTCATAGGTTAGGTTTTTATGAGTCCAACTAACCATAACTTCACTTTAACAAAGTTTTTTCACTGAATTTGATAGGTTTTTAGTAGCGCAACTTAACCATAACGTCCCTTTAACAAAGTTTTTTCATTGAATTTCATAGGTTTTTATTAGTGCAACTTAACCATAACGTCCCCTTAACAAAATGTTTTCATTGAATTTCATGGGTTTTTATGAGTCCAACTTAACCATAACGTCCCTTGAACAATGTTTTTTCAGTGGATTTCATAGGCTAGGCATAGGTTTTTATTAGTGCAACTTAACGTCCCCTTAACAAAGTTTTTTATTGAATTTCATAGGTTTTTATTAGTGCAACTTAACCATAATGTCCCCTTAACAATGTTTTTTCATTGAATTTCATAGGTTTTTATTAGTGCAACTTAACCATAACGTCTACGAACATGTGACTTCATTGCGGACCTTCCGGACAGTGCCACATGACCCTATGCTGGCGCCTGGGATGATGACGTGTCCGAGAACCTGTCCGCACTTCATGATAAGATCTGTGCTTCGCGCACAGTTCGGAACTGTATTTTCTACTAATCTAGGAACTTTCCACTTCAAAATGTCCCTTGCACAGCTCCAACACCTATTCCTACTCATCCATTAACAATTTAGTACATAGTACATACTTTTAGCAAAACTGCTATTTATCTTAAAATGGAATCAGCTAATGCCATCCCTCCTCCCCAAGGGACACACCACTGCTGTAATCAAGGAGCATGAGAAACACTGCCCCCTACCTTAGAAATAACACAGGCGCAACATTTTCCCCTGTCCACCTTCCCCTCCATATTAGTGTTTGGTGCCTCTTCCATCCTTGTCTCCAGACAATTATCCCCCATTCCAGCCCCTGTAATGGGGGATGAAGGCCTTTAGCACCCTAGGTTCTCAAAGTGCGAACCCGGGGTGCTAAAAAAAGGATTTTTCTTCTTACACCGGGATGCCGGTGTAGGAAGGAAAATCCTTTTCCAAGATGGCCTCCATTGAAAGGGAAGGTGGGGTGTACAGGGCCCCTCTTCGCTTTCCAAGGCAGCCTGCAGAAAGCAAAAAGAGAACCCCATGACCATATTACCATGAGCACATTTTTCTTCCCTTTCAAACCTATACCAATTTCGAATAACTTTACCACAAAGCCACAGGTGGACAGGGCCACTTTAACCCCACGTCTTGTCCCTCGTGGTCATGGCCAGTAGCCTGATTGTCCAGATCATGACCTTATTCCATGACCCGGACAATCTGGCCACTACCCATGGCCACAGGCTACACCTCAGTCACCAAAGGTAAATTACTATTTTTTGTACGTACATTATGACACTTGTCAAAAAACAAAATCCATTCAGACTTTACGAAAAGATTTATATCTAGATCTATAATCTTTTTGCAAACCTTTGCGTAGATTTGTCAAATGGCATCACCTTCATAAGCCTTTACAATATTTTGGGACCCCCCCTATAATTTTGCCCCCTCTTGACAGAAACCCACTAAACTTTGCAAACACATTCGGAATCAGAGCGGGAATATAATTGCAAAAGTTCATGCGGTTTCATTGAGTGGTGCCAAAGTTATATGCCATCCAAAAACTGCCCCCAAACATTTGAAGTGTCCCGAACTTCTCAGACTGTTCGCGAACATCTGAACTGTTTGTGGACTTTCGCAGCAAAAACCACCCGTTTCTTTGCTTCTTGCAGCCATATTCCATCCCATCCTCATCACCCCTCAACTCCCCAGAGATTATTTGATAAGTTTGACAAGTGCAATGTTGTGTTTTTTTATATGTTTTTACCGCGATGTCTGCGGACACCGGCCGATGTCCGCGAGTCAAAGATGGCGGTGTTTCCAAAAATCTGACGCACCTCGCGCTTCACGCCAACCAATCAACGAACACGTTGTGTGTCCGCGGACATGACGCAAGTCTAGTAGCCAATCGGTGTCCTGTCCGCAGAGCGAACAGGGAAGTGTGTCTGCGGAGCGGACATAGATATCACCAATTTGTTTGCCTTACATTTTGGTCATTTTAAAAAAAACTACTGGACAGATTTACACAAAATTAATAAAAGCACGCTTTCGGGACCTAGCTGCCGCTCCTGCCGCAAATTTGGTGAAAATCCGTCCAGCGGTTTGGGCTGTAGGCGTGAGCACATTTTTTTCCCATTATGTCTATGGAAAAAAAAAAATTGGGACCCCCTCTATAACTTTGCTTCCCCTTGACCAAACCTCACAAATATTCAGAGTGGGCCATATACTTCTTTCACAAAGTTTGGTGAGGATTTGTCCAGGGGGAGCGAAGTTATAAGCTGCCCAAAAAGTGCTCTTCCTATGGGTTTAGCAACTTAACCATAACTACATGGCCGCTACCGCAGGCTATTTAATATACCATACCATAGTTAAAGTGAGTGCTAAAGTTGGATTTCGGGTGGTATGGAATGTGTGTTCATACTTTGTTATAATGTATATTATTAGTGAAAACATACATATTGGTTCTGCGGTGTGCAGCTGTGTGATCCGTGAGTGGTCTGAGGTTTCTCTGTTCGTTGGTCTTAGACTGCTGAGAGCGAGCAATTTCCTTTGTCAGAGTCTGTCTTCCCTGGCTGTGGACTTGTGCCGGAGGAAGAGATAGCGCAAGCCTCAAAAGCACACTGAATATGCGGAACGTGCGCTGTGAGCAGCTGTGTGTTCCGTGTTCAGGGGCTCAGGACTTGGGGCACCTAGAATTGGAAACAACTGGAAGTCTCTCCAAGCAAAGCCTTTCGTGAAGCTGAAACAGTGAGTTCTGAGTATTGCCCACAACTTTTAAACAGAAACATGAAGCAGGAAGAATACGTTTAGACTTTAGTTGTAATGTTTCATCTATGGGAGGATAGCCCAGGGGCAATGTGCTTGCCTTGGAAGCAAGACGACACAGAGGAACACAAGTTGGATCCCCGGGTCTGGCTTAGAAACCTCTGGGTATTAAGCGCATTATAAATAACCTATCATATCATAACATATGCAATCAAAAATTGTGGAATTCTTCCCATGAAATACTGAGAGAAATGTGGAACAGTCTTATCATTCAGGAAAACGCATCTGTGAGATAAAAAGTGATGCTATAAGCGACCCCGCATTAGTAGAGCAACCAGACAACATGGGAGTTTCTTGCGTATCCATTGTCCGCTCTCCTCATAATTATTTGATGAATACTCCAGGCCTCTTTGACACACCTATGGATGATCCAGAGTCTAGAGAGAACGACCTTTCCTATCGCTCGAACTCTACGGAATATTCCAAACCTTCAAGACCAGAAATAGGTCCACCTACACTCGCAGTGCTAAACCTTGTTTTATCTTCTCTGGTGAACGTTTTCGACATACAAGGAAGAATCAAGGAGAAATACTGAGCAATTGCATACTATTTTAACAATTATGGAGACTGCACCTAGAAGGGAGGAAGTAAAGTCCGTTCCTAAGACCGAAGCACAAGGCATTGTTATAAAATTAATGGACACGCATCGAGAATTCACTTCATTGCCTTTTCTTAAAAAGATATGTTTAGACTGCGACAGAAATTGGCAATATCCAAAACCATTTAAGATCTATTGCAACGACTAAGGCGATTTTCGATTTTTATCATCCTAATGAAGCTCTTTTTCCTGAGTGGGAACAGATCAGGGTGAAAAACCCAAGTCGGTCTAATTTGGAGCTCATTTATAAGGGTGGAAATTCCGCTGCAGATGGGGCGGGGATTGATATTTCCGCATTCTTGGACACCCCTCCCGATGTGGCTATGACTGAAGAATTCTTTCAACTGGGCGAAATGGAGGATGTTCTTGATCAATTGATAATTATTATGGAATCCCTCTCTGCACAAATATCCCAATCTAGGGGGGTTGAAAAAGGCAAGAGGCCCGAAAAATGTAAGGGAAAAAGTGTTAAGAAGATTGTTGTTGCCCTGGAAAAGAAAACTAAAAACCAAAACGCCAAGAAAATAAATGGCCTTTCACCTAGGGGTTTTGTCAAATCACTTAATGTGCAGACTAAACCAAATCATCCTAAAAATAGTTCAAACATAATAGAAGGGGTGAAGGTATCCTCAATATGTTTCAAAGAAGGTGGCCAACACAAGTCTAATTTCCGGAATGAAAGGGCCTCACAATATTCTCTGAATGATATTGAATGAAAAGGGCTTTTCTTCTATGAAGACAAAGAAGCGTCTTCCACAAGTAACACAACAGCCAATGGAATTCCCACTTCACAACTTTTCTTTATGAGATCTGTGGCACAAGAAATATTAGGGAATGTCCTTTGGAAATCCACAGAAAGTAAAGATATGTCTTCCGTGCTAATAAAGGCCCCTACTGAGCCAGTCAACAGGAGCTAAACCAATTTTGAAACCAAGCACTCCTAATTAAATACATTTTAAGTTAGGTTAAATACACAAAATTGTATTTACAGTGGTTTAAAGTAGATGGTTAGTGCTATTCTAGGTGCGGGGGAGAAAACAACAACCTTGGCATATAGGTTTTGAACAATGAATGCAAGACGAAAAGTTCCCAAATGGGGAACTCACGTTCCCTGCACACTGTCTATGGCCTCAAGAACCCTTATTTTTAAGAATCATCGAGCTGAGTACCAAATGAACGGTAGTGGTTTGACCATTTCACATATTAAAACAATCATTAAATACAATAGTGTAACTTTTCTGTTAGACAATCATTGGTTTGCATTCCAAATAGGTACAGCAATTTATTATACAGGTAGCCCAACACGTTTCGAGTACAACTCTTCATCAGGGGCGAATATTCATAATTACAACTACAGAAAAAGTTCAAAATAAAACTTGATAAGTCTAGTGTTAATATTTGAACATCTTCAATTTCTGATACATATGCATAAACCTGCTCAAATAACATTTCTTATAAAGATACATGAAAAATCCAATTCTGTGCTTCATGATAATTAATTTCCAGTCCACGTATAGGATTTTTAACCAACAGCTGTGTATGTAAGCATCCAATTGATACCTTCAAGAGTACCCCCACTTCTGCTAATAGTGGTTTGCAGAATACATTGTGATTCAAGCCTATATTCTTACATTAATATTTAATCTAATGAGGTTAGAACAGTTATTTTGAAAAAACAACATAAGTGCTAACCTTCAATGCTGAACCGAAACCAGGGCTGTTTTTTGTGCTCTCTCCCTCCCACTGACGCCTGAAATTCCTGCCTCCCTTCTCACTGTCCCCTCCTTATCTGCAAAAACACAAAGCTTCTCCCCAAGACCCTCCCCTTCCTTTCACGCTGATACTCAGTTGACAGCAACTTGTTTTGGATTTCAAGATAATGGAATACCGAATATGGAGGGTGGGGTGTGGTGAAGGCCAACACAGGGGAAGGACCGCCTCTGTCTGGAGCCTCTTCCTCTCTAATGAAGCCATTCAACTGTGAAGTCCCAGAGGCCAAGGCAGTGAATATTGTGGCAGTGACAGGGAATGAAGCAGTCCCAGCCTCCACTTTCGGTAACAGACATTAGTAATAAAAAGGGAGAGCACCATTAGTCAAAATCAAGGAGTAAATCACTATCGGATTATGCTAAAGTAAAATGGCACTTTAAGCAAAGGAACGTGCCTCCACCCGCATCAACTGCTGAGGACCACAAAACTATTATTGACGAAAGTACCATCAGTATCTTTGTGACCCCCAACTCTGGAGGAAGAGTGGCATGACCCATTGGACGCCAACCTGCCGGCTAGTTCTGACACTCCTGATTTTCCTCCACATGTCGACATACAAGAGTCACCTATTTGACTGAACGAACCCGTGATGCAGCATCTCCCATTGGTGGAGGCTGTTATGACTAGGGGGACTTCAGGGGAACCGAGCTTGGCCCAAGAAACCTTGCCTGCCCATCTGAAAATAAAATCATCACTTAAAAATCCACTCAAGAAATCTGTGTGACCCTGATGGCCCCACCTACTGTCACATCAATCTCATCGGAACCAAGATCAGATCTGAGTGTGGACAGGTGGGATCTATGGGAGAAAAATGCACTGGCGGCAAGACTCACTAAGGACATCGCAAGTTTGATGCTACAACTAAGTATGGACACCAATTCTAGGGTGGGAAGTGCACGATTTCAGAAGTCGGAAGGGTCCTAGAGCCACGCCTGGTCTTAGCTCCCAAGAATTTTAGAACTGCTCCACTCCTTGACCCCCTTTGACTTCCTCAGTTGACCCCCATACATCATCAGGAACCACTTCTATACTGGATTTCTGTGGGGAGTGTCCAAGGGGGCAATGGTGCTACCTGCCAAGTTTGAGCAATGATTCTAGCAAAGACTCTGATTTGGACTCAATCTGGAACTTGAAAAGCCATCAGGAGATGAGAGAAACCTGTGTGCCTAATTCCAGATTACATGTGAGAGACACCATGGATACGTACTCAAAGAAAGGCTGCTTGGACACCCAGGCAGCACAGCTACAGGCCTCCATTTGCTGTATGGTCTGAATAACATTGTCACACTTTTTAAAATTGTACAAACATTTAAATGACAGTTTCAAAGACCAGGCAACACTACTCGCCTTAATGCACACTAAGTTAGTCTTCATTGAATCTTTCATCGAGGCTTTCAGAGATAAAATAACAAGGGAAAAGGAGAGAGAGGGGGTGGTTATCAAAACTCTTTTTGACTTCATTCAAGAAGCAAGGGAAGACAAAAAGATTTTCCTGGTGGGGCTTCAGGACACTATTAGACTAAGGAAGCTACAAGACAACATCTTGGATAGAAAACAGGAAGATAAACAAGTGCCCATAGAGTTGGCTTTAAGACCATCACAGCCAGAAACAACCTCTAGCCCGGTGGTGCTAGTGGACAGAGCACAAGCTTCGTTCACTCAAGAGAACATTGACGATTTACGAATCTCATCCCCTGGGGAGCTGGTAGCTCACCCAGAATCTTTGATGAACCGGAGGCAGTCGTCCACTGAATGGCTGCAGGACTCCTTCAGGTACAAACAGGCTGCAGCTCTGAACTAACGGCCCAGGACAGAGGAGACAGTTGGGAGAAAATCTACGAGTGTGGACCACTTCCCTATTTTCAACCGGGAATCTCAAAAACAGGTCAAAGTGCTAGCAAAAGCAAAAAAGCCTGAGCAACCCAAAAAAAAAAAAAAACACACCCATGTTGAATTGTCAATGGGTTGCGGTGCACAGAACTTCACTAGAAATCTAAGAACTGTATCAGTGGAACCAGCGAAATCCACAATCTTAATGGAAAGCCGCAGTGTGGGTCGCAATAAGGAAAATACTCTGCATCAGAGATCAATTGAGAAGGTTCCTATGACCCACCCATGCAGGGCGTGGTAATTGACGATTAAAATGTGAAGATCCACTGATGCAGTTATCTACATATGAGGACTATGAATCTGATGACTCCACAGAAGAAAACGCAACAGAAAATAATCTGACCTACTCGGACCCCATAGAAGAAGGGCCGGAACCCCAACTCAAGAGAGTGAGCCAACGAAAACCACCATTTCTGACACCGGAGGACAAACGGGTAAGAGCGAAGACAAGGCCAGCCATCTCAAAGAAGCCGCGCACACTGCCGGACAGAATGATTGAGCACTCCCACCAACGACAGACAGATACGTGAATCAGGCAGAGAGCATGATAACAACAACCGGGAATGGGGTGCCAGCTCTCAACACACGGCCCAGCCCAGATTGTCTAAGAAGGAGGATTCAAACTATGGTAGCCGTAAGGTTATCCTGGAAAGGGTACTGAAGGCCGGTGATGGTTTAATACTGGATCGCTTTAACATAATGAGACTCCTCCAGTATGTCCCACGACTGCGAGTGATTGAATCTAAAGACCTCAGGATAGTTGACTTTTCAAATGAGAATCAAAATGATCGACATGTGCCTGCATATGGCCTCTGCCTTCTTAAAAGCTGTCATGGAGAATGGGAATGATGACCTATGGGTCCTGGGTTTTGATCTAAAATACTGTAAATCACCAACAAAACTGGCCCAGGATCCATGCCCCTCTCCACGTTCCCAGAGCCGAAAGGAGAGGGCTACAGGCGCAAGTAGAGACTGCAAAAATGAAGTTGGTCGACAAAGCAAGCCCTGGAGAGACAAGCCATTGGTTCTACATGGACCAGACTCTTTAAAGAACAGCATAAGAGGAATGGGAAAAGAAATAAAATCTGAGAGTCAGGCCTTGAGAGCAGACCCTGAGCCTAAGATTGACAAAGTGCAGTCTTGTCACTGGATGGCCAGATTGAGTATCCGTCCATGGATGGTATGTCATCATAACAGTTTGTCGTCTTGGGACCGATAGCATTGCTGGTTGATCCTCAGCAATGGGTGCATGTACATGTTGAATGCTTTCATGTTGGACTGTTAATTGTGCATGTTGCAAGATATGACTGGATGGAGAGATGACTATGATGTTAGGGGCACATGTGGCCAAGTTCTCTTTCCATGGCCCTTCCTGCAGGATACACTTGGGTCACTGCTTCATTGCTATTGTATGTGTAATGAGTTGTTGTCATGTGTATGTTGCCACACGTCAATGTGCTATGTTTATATGTGTATGACTCATCATTGTGACTTGTCATTTTCCTATCACTTGTGAGACTGGATTCACTGATTTATGATGACTGCATGCTACTAATGCAATTGAGGGGAGTACACATGCATTGGAACTTATGATTGATTCCTATGTTATATCTTCCCTTTTTCACAGTTGCGGCAGCTGAAGAAGAGGGTACAACCTGTGCTGTGGATCTGCATACCCGGGACAAGGCTCCCACTGACAAGAACAGACCCCAGGCATGCCTAATTACATCCACCTCCTCAGAGGATGATGTGCCTGGGGGAGCGTCAATTTCTGATGGCACTGCTGCTGAGGAGGAGCCCACGGATCCCATCATCATGGTGGAATATCTCAGCAGCAGAGGCACAGGATGGTGGTGACGTAACCATGCAGAGGTGCCAAGGCATGGAGACCTCATTGGATGTGTCAGGGTTGATGGTGGAGGAGAAGGTGGAGGAGGCCATTGTAGGCCTGCACACAGTGTCAGATGGGGGTAATGATTGGGATGTTCAGGTTGCACACCTGGCCCTGAGACAGGAGGCTGAGTAGTCCACTGTGGAGGGTCAGCACATCCTCCTGTCCAAGGGCCATCTGCTACAGCACTACCCAACTTAACGGATGCCTCCACCAAGACGGATATTGCTCTTCTGGCTGATGAGGCCATCCATGATGGAGTACTGCAACTGCTGGTGGGTGGCTTGAGACAGTAGGTGTCTCATTGTGATGCTCTTCATGACACTCATGAACTGCTTGCACAGCATCACCATCAGATGGTATGTCTCTTGTCCCAACTGGCAGTATAACTGCTTGGCTGTGGCCTCCCTGAACATCTGTGTGCCAGTTCACCTCCAATGAGGCCTTGTCAGCCAACACCATGGCCTCCTATGCCTCTGTCCCACAATTGGAGTGTCTGGACGTGCCTGTGTCCCTGGTGGAGGTGGAAGTCTCTACTGTGGTAGATGAGGTGGTCACAGAGCCTGCCAAGGAGCATACAGGGGAACATGCTGTAGAGGAATCCAGGCAAGTGTTGGCAGTGCAGGTGCATTACTCTCCCAACACAGATTATCATCAAATCGGAAGAAGTACATGTGCCAGAGAAACATTGCCAGGCAGCAGGAGATGTTGCTGCTCAGAAGGCAAAGCCACGAGAGCATAGCTGCCAGGAGGAGGCAACATGGTGCACATGTGGTGCACATAAGGCTGGAGGCAAAATGGCAGGTACATGCCCTAGAGTCTTGCCAGGTGGAATTCCTGAGGCAGCATGACGAGGAGAGGCAGTGGGCACACGAGGCAGAAATTCCCAGGGCCGAGTGTGCAAAGAGGGTGCTGTGGGCCCAGGCTGCCATTCTGTAGGAGTATTTCTGGGCAGCTGAGGATAAAGAGTCAAGGATGAGGAAAGCCTGGCAAGCCCTCCAGGAAACATTGGCTGATGTTGAGGGGCAATAGCCTTGGCACAGACATTATCCAGAACATTTCAATGGAGTAGCCCGTTGACTCGTGTACGTAGTTCTGTTGTAGTAGGTTTCCTTTTATTCAATTTACTTTTGTCCATAAGACTTTTATTTCGTCCATATTTTTAAATAGTTTACCATTAATACATAGATATTTTATCATTCAACGCAACAGTGTGCCGTCTCTGTGCCATGTGCAGCATATCTTCACTTGCTGTTGTATGTGTGATTTTGTGGCCATGTACACCTTTCGTTATCACAAGCTCTCAACCTGAGTGTACCCTAGGGCGGTCAGGTGGTTTTAGGGCACACTCTGTGGCTCAGAGTGGTAATGGACTATTTGTCGGGGGCAATGTTCCCTCTAAGCTGTGCGCATGTGCGCTTGCCCATCTTCCTTCTGGGTGCCGCTCAGAAGATTTTTAACAGCGCACACAGGCAATTCTCACCTATTCAAAAAGATTTCATGAGTAACAGGCCACAGTAATTACCTGAAATTTTCTTTCTCTTAAAATAAGAACTAGTCTTGATATTCTGCTCATTTTCATTACACTACTATGCAAGGGTGACCGTAAACACCTAAAATCCCTAACAGCAACTAATGTGAAAAACTGGATCCATGAACAGAATAATCTAACCAAGATATGCCTGCACACCTTAACCAAATAATGTTCCCTCCACATCCATGACTCTTAAACTTGACTCTACCACAATGTTACCTTATGACTTTAACTTCTGCCCCAGAACACATTAAGATACTACCAGACAACCTGGACTCTTCCTCCCTTGGCTCAAGGTTAGCAGACGTGTACCTGAATAACGTTCACACGCCAGAATTTCTGTTACTCATTGTGCCTTACCAAAAGCATCACCTACACTATACAATCGAGCTACCAGCTCAAATATCGGATGACTGTATGTAAGCAGGCTACCTGGATGTGTAACGTTATCCCATACTTCCTCTACTTTGTACACATGTCACGAAAGTGCTTTGAAGCGGCCCCCTTGCAAGATAACGCAGTATAAAACTCAAATATAAATTTGCCCGCTAATGAGTTTGAGAAGACAAATGTGATGCTCGGCGTCTCCTACTTTAAAATAACCCTTTAAGTGGAGAGCAACATTGTAATATCATCTACATAGCCTACAAGGGATAATGGACATGGGCTATGCATGGGATTACTCATCCATTGTATCGGGGTATCGGATATTCAGACAGGAGAATGCTTTTCACACAATCTGCATCGTTTCCAAGTGTTCTGAGTTCCTTTGGGCATGGACTTTCACACATTATATGGTAACTCATTGCTATACAGAAACGGTTTCACTGAACATTGTGTAATCCTATACAATGATATGAGGGTGCTGTATGCTGCAAACAATCTTGTATGCACTGTAAAATAATTGTGTACATGCAGAGTCATGACATTCTTAAAATGCACATAATATGTTGAGGCATCAAATATTCCTTGCTTGCAATGTATTGTGGGTCTGCAAATTTCCCACTGGGTTTTCACTGCTACAATCCCTCACGTTTTACAGTTCTCTATCAACTGGTATTGGACGCTAGCACAGGGGCCCGGGAAAGGTATGGGTGGAAGAGCACAGGTCATTATCACTCCTTGCGGGTGATGAACAAAGCAGCACATTTCAAAGTCAGAAGTTTTGGCAGTACACTGAAGGAAATGTGTTGCATGTTTGCTACAGGATAGGAAAGTCTAGTATCGTCTAGACAACAGCACCTTCTTTTTCTTTCTACGCTCAGCTGCTGAGGGCTTTTCAATATAACCATGTGTTCTGTGTGTATTGTCTCTAGCATCCCCCTGCATCTTAATGAACTGATAACAAAGAATTACAGAAGAGGGATCCATAGTTACCGAAGAAGGCACTCAATCAGTTGTATCAATGATGAATTGATGCTATTAACTTACAAGGCATATATATGTGATTGTCTTCAACAAGGCTCCAAAATAAACCTCAGTATGGCTCGTTTAATTTTTCCTAGGCTGTGGTGCGGAAGGGTGGGCGGCAAAACTATAGACTTCATTATGTGCCCTGTCATTTCACTTCCTATGTCAGGGGTACAAGCAGAACTAGAATCAGATTTTGCTCCCTACTTGGAGTCAAATGATTTTTCAGGGAGTAAAAAAGTAATTTACTTTGCCAATAGGGATATTTTCTGATTATTAAAAGATGTTCTTCCCTTTAAAACTCCTAATGAGATAGAGTTCCTACCCATGCTGCTGGTCACTTATTCAAAAATCAGTGGTGCTTTGTGGGCTGAAGCAACAATATGTTCATTGTTTATTTTTGTTAGGCACATTTTCATTTTTTTAGGGAGTAAAAATTGATGGTGCATACGTCTCTTAGCTGTAGTCTGGTGCTATCACTACCTACAGGAGAACGTAATGTGGATAGTAAGCAGAGGCACAGGAATTTTTGATCATCCTATTCTGAGGTGCAGTTATTCTGATGCAATAATCATCCTTACACAAATTATTAGAAGCATGTTCTTCTGGCTCTTGAATTACTTCATTAAAGTGGCACTTGAACTCCTATCAGCATGTTTTTGAGGCATTGCTTTTAATTGCCATTAATCCATTGGCAAGTGTTGTATTCTGTCTGAATTTCTTGACAGCCACATCAGTTATGACAAGATATATGTGTTTTCTAGTAGACATGAGAGATTTTCCATTGGCATAAAATGTTTGCATGGTACTGTGGCAGAAATTGAAGTCTTGGACTGGTTGATGAGTTTTCTGTATAATCACATATGACATATGACATATTTTATTTTAACCTATGTGTTTGGAAAAAGTGTTTTAAGCTTTGTCAAGAATTGCAGTGGCTGGGAAGAGAAAATTCCTTTTCCAACTCTCTTCTGGGACGGCAGTTCACAAAATATGCACACTCACATGCATGGGCAGCTAGGGAGCAGGTGCCAGTGGATCTAGGTCACCAGGCCCAAGCCCCGCCCACCTGGTGCCTTCCTCGGTTGCTGCTCTTTTTCACCATTTAGCAAGCCCCTCCCACCTGGTGCCTTCCTGCTTGCCGCTCTTTTGCCTACCTTAGGAGCCCTCCAGCTTCTTTTCCTTTGCAGCTGGAGAGCAGGCGTAAGTGGATCTAGGTCACCTGGCCTAAGCACCACCCACCTTCTTAGCCCTGCCTCTTCTTTCCTGCTCTTAACTCTTAGATCAAGGGTGTCTATTGCCTGGGCGTCCAAAGTAAAGGGCAGTCAAAGATACGGCAATTCCTGTTTGGACAAGGGTGATGCAGGGTCCGACCCCCTGCTAAGACAGCAGATAAGCATGCACCAACATATGTTTAGACCCTCTGTCCCCACAGGCCATCCCCACCCTTTCTGGTCCCCCTGTGTTGTTCCCTTGTACACCCCCCCTTCCTGCACACAGGAGTCTGTCCTGATACATTCTGGTTTCTCCATCACCGCCTTGTGGCCAATGCTGGATTTTACTTTTATGGACTTCATTGATTCACAGTGTGTCACCGTTTCTCAACTCATGCTGGACTTCCTTTGCATCTTGTACTCATGGTGGCCCTGAATCATGCTGTTCCCATCTTCATCTTGTATCCTGGCTTGCAACATTACGTGTTACTACTGACTTCTGCAATTGTATTCGCTCTCCGCTCTTGCATCTCCACTCTTTTTGACTGTTTACTCTCTGTTCTCTCCTCCCCTCTCCCTTTTCCTATCTCCTCCCCGCCTCCCCTTACTTTCTTCTATGCACTTACTCTATCAGAATTGTCCCTGGACCTAGTATGATAGCAACCTCGTCTGTCGCTCCCCGATCCCCTTACTTTCCCCCCCACCACCCCCTCCATCACTATCTGAAACGTTGTCAGGCCTAGTATGATAGTCGCTTGTTTTGTACCTCCCCTCACTTCTGCACCCCTCTCCCTCACCTTTTGTTTTCCTCTGGCTCTACCAGAAATGTCGTCAGTCCTAGTACGGTAGTCGCCTGTCTGTTTCCTTTTCCTTCCCACTCCCCCCTCCATTCCTTGCCTATGTCTTAGCACTTGCACTATCTGAAATGTCGTCAGGTCGAGTATGATAGTTAATTTCACATCCTTACTGTTCATGGCCTGTAAGAATGTCGTATTTTCCCTTATTCGTTCCCTTGCCTTGAAGCGCTTTGAAACACATTGTGTATAGGCGCTATATAAATAAACTATCATATCACAAAGTGGCTTACCTCATTAGTCAGTTGCGCACATGGATAATAATGTGTGCACATGGATAATAATGTGCATACAACAGCCAACCAATTCCGCACATAGAGAAAAATAATTAGAGGGAACATTGGTCGGGGGACATGTGAACATGCTCGGGGTGTGTGTCATGTTTAGTATGAATCGTACAATGTTCATATGTGGACTATGGTTCATGTAGGGAGGTGACATGGCTAGAGCTGCATGTGTTTCACGTGTTTAGGCAACACATACGTTGCTGAGCAACATCTGTGGTTTGGCGTAGAGGCATGACGTTCATTAATGTACATGGTGTGAGTGGTTATGTCAACCATATATGCCGTGGTTGGCATGGCACTTCCTTTCTAAATGTTTTGATGGGTGTTGATTCATGGTGGGGGTTACTTAAGGTAGGCATGGTGGCATTACTTCGACTGACTTTCCCATATTGCCCTTGACATGTATTCGCCAGTAGGGAAGGTAGAATTGAAAGAGTGTGAGTAGCAAGTAATGCTTGACTGATGCCATTTATGGGGCAGGAGGATAACATGTTTTCTTTCTGTGTATCTGTGGTGGTAGAGTATGATTTCAATTGTGTGTTTTCTATTTCCAATGTGGTTCTACTTTTTGTGAGAGGGAGTATTTTTCTGAAGTTCTTTTGGGTCTCTCTCTTATTGAATATGTGTCTGTTCAGGAGTCTGGCAAGATGTTCTCCAGTGCAGGGATACTGGAGGAATCTTGAGACAGCTGCTTCCTCTCTGCCCAATCACTTCTACAGATTGCTTGATCTTCTACATAGTATTCCTTTACGCTGCCACTGCTTTTTTGGTGGCCCTTGGCACTTGCTAGTCTATGTGGATGTGCTCACACTTCCACAACATATACAGCTTATTTACAATTTGGATGATAAAAAATGTTGGATCCCTTTGATTCCCCACCTCACACGAGGACTATGCCACCTGAAAAGCAAATGACCATGCTGCAGCAGCAGAAACCATGTGGTTGGCTGCTGTTATGCAGCTGAGTGTGATCCAAGGGGAAGCTATGTTCGAAGAGGTGACTATGCTGCGACCACCATCACTGCTTTCAAGTGATCATGTTGGAGGAGTTTTTCTGGCAGGTGTAGTTCATGAAAGATGAAAGCCAGAAGAGTTGAGGAAGGTAAGTGTCAACACTATACAGGGCCATGGTTGTTGAAGGTGAATAGCTGGCAAGTGTCCTTGCCTTTCAAACATTGTAAGGCTGACACTACCATCATACTGAGCAAGACCTGAGAGCCTGTTCAGCAGCTTTTAGGATCTGTGAGTGGGTATCCATTGCTGTTTGGTACGTGGCTGTGCCCTGTCCACAGTCGATAATGAATGTGGGCCAGCATACAGTTATGTGTGTTCAGCAGCCAACATGATTAGTACATCAGTGGAAGCCATATTGTTATGCTCCGAAAAGGCAAGTTGTATGGAGGGAACATCCAGTGAGCTGTTGTCAAGAAAGTGGTGTAGCTATATTACATGGGTGTGGGTGAGGACTACTAATGTGGGCTGGGTCTTCATCATGGACCTCTGCAGAAAGCTGATTCAAAAGTATTTCACTCACACATTTGACATTCATCCAACACCAGGTGTCAGTACTCTGCTACGAAGTGTGGCCGTTGGAGTGGAGTGTATTGGCGGGGCTTGAATGTGAGTTTGCACCTTGTTGGGCAAGTACTATGTAGTAGTGGAGTGGCCATAGAGTGATGTGGATTTTGGGGCACAGATTAGTGGAGGTACTGGGAAGAGGACTTGTGAGTGCGGCCTTAAAGTGGTTTTTGGGGGGTGAAAATGAGTGGAGGTACTTGGACGAGGACTTGTCGATGTGACCTTAATGTGGGATTGAGGGGCGCAAATTAGTGGAGGTAATGGGACAAGGACTTGTGGGTGTGGTGGGATTGGGAAAGCAGCTTTGTGAATGTACTGGACCAAGGACTTGTTGGTCGCAGTAGAGGAGTGCAAGTAATGATGATTTCTGGTCTGTAATCCTTGAATGCTTCTTTCCCATTAGTGTGGCCAGTGTCACACTTCACATTGTGGCGTGGAGTACTTAGACAGCACTATGTTTGTTATGTCCAGGAGGTGTGTTGTGAGCATGCCAAGCTCCAATCATTTTTCTTTGCGCTGCAGGTTTCTGAATGCATATCATTCTGTGAATCTTCTCCCGGCGCAGTACATTTGGGATGCACAATGTTTGCAATTGTGCTACTACTTTTCACAGACTTAGTACTTTTACTGTGAATTTCTAAGATCATGAGAGCTTATTAGTTATCCATTATGAGACTGCCACTTCAGCCGCTCTGTGCTACTGCGTTGCAGAGCCTAGCCTCAGCCCTCGTGGGAAAGGTAAGCCTCGTGTGAAAGGTAAGCCTCGTGGGCACGCAACACCACTCCTGGAGCTGCAGCCTCACCCCAACAGGGCCACTCACCTCACATCGGCCCTGCATTTAACTGCATGCTGATCTGCCGACCAGCCCACTAAGTACCCTTATTGGCTGTTCCATCCACCACAACCAGCTGGATCCGGGAGCCTGCAGTGAAAGCCGGCCCCCATTCCAGGCCTCCATCTAAGAATGATGCCTGTTTTGCCTGTCTACACCAGTGGAGCCGGCACTTGGCCCTCCGCCCTGCCTCAATCCACTCAGGTATTCTTTCAACTGTCCACTTCCTCCTTGCAAACCAAGGTAAGCAAGTTTGCACCAATGTTTCTCCTTGCCTGCCTTCTATCATCTCTTCAAACACCCCCCCCCCCCGACCCCCTGGCCATTTGCCTCAACCCACTCCCTTATTGCTTCCACTTCACTCTGGACCATATGACTCGACTTATCTATGAGCTCCTGCGACTCACTCCGAGCCTTGCACTGGCCCAGTCCAACTTGCTCAATCCTCCGCTCCATGCACAAGCTCCATTGCCACCCTTCACACTCACACACCTGCCCAGCCAGACCCTACAAGCATTCTGCTGGCCCAGCCTGCCACCTGCCAAACATCAAACAAAACACACTCCTATCAGCCCCCTCTCCCCACTCGTTTACACCTTCCTGTGCTCTGAAGCTGTTAGATCCTAGAGGCTCTCATCCCGCTCCACTGCACCACTGACTCCTTGCTCGCTCCCACCACATCCGGACTCCAGGACTCCAGAAACGAATGCCTCTGTTCATGCACCCCCCTAATGAACATACATCCCCTCACCCTGCCCAAGCAGCTGTCTTGCCCTCACTCATCTCCTGCACTCTCATCAATGCAAGGTCCATAACTGTTCATGTAGCTGATATCAGAGACGTTATCACTCACAACAACCTCACAACAACCTCAACCTCCTTGTCGTAATGGAAACATGGTTACATTCCACTGCAGGGACCAGTCTCTGCATTCCCATTGGTCACACCATCCTCCGCTACAACCACCCTTTAATCAAGGGTGTAGGAGCAGCCCTCATCCATAGGGAAACACTGTCCATCAGACCACACTCAACTAGCACACCCCCTACCTGTCACCTTCTCTGCCCCAAGCTCTCTTTATTGCCTACCATTTACCATCACCATTCACCTTATTTACTGCCCTCCCGGCCCCTCTAAAATTTTTGAAGATGATCTCTCACAGATCCTAAGCACCAATGTAAAACCATCCTCCAAAATACTCCTGCTCACAGACCTGGGTTTCAATGATCCTGCTGAGAAAGCTGTCCTCTCTCTTGCCAACTTCCTAGATTCTCTAGGATTCATATAATGCATATCCAGCGCATTACACTCACTAGTTCAAAAATTAGACTGGCTCGCTGACCTCAATTGTTATACCATTGTCACCTCCAACAACCTATACCCCTGGACCGACCATCACATTATCACCTTCAACATCCCCTCAACTCTGCCTACCAGCACTCTATTGCCCCCAGCAATCACATACTGCTCCCACAACCTTGCCATTGAATGACTCCTCCCCTTACTAACTGCAGACTGCACACTCGCCCGTCCCCCAACTTTCTCTAAACACCCACTGCTTTGGTGGACATTTATACCGCTGCCATCTTGTCAGCAGTTGATCCCATCGCCCTGCTCCAATCCCACAGGCTAATCAAGGTTCATTCCCAATCTTCAAGCCCTTCGAGATAGAAAGCTGTCTGCTGAATCTGGCTGGCGAAATCCCCCACAGCCACTAACAAAACTTGTTTCCTCACAATCTCCAAAGAATATACGCAGGCCATCCTTAGAGCTAAAGGCATAGTGTTCTCCAACATAATCTCAAATGCCCAGTCACAATCACGTGAAATGTTAACGATTCTACGTGAATTGGAAACCCTATCACTCTCATGGCTAACTTTATCAAAGATTCAAGCTCTCTTCCAGCTCTCCTGTAGGTGGACATTACACAAGGGGTGGCACTAGCCCTCTTGCTACTACTTGACATAGCAGCCATATTTGACCTGGTTAACCATCAAACACTCTGCCACCACCTCTCCTCCACTGCCAACTTTTCCCCTGAGTCAACAAATTGGGTTTCATCCTTCCTCGCAGACAGAACTGCTTGCGTATTCACAGGCAATGCTTCTGCCCACTGTACCCCAGTACACTGTAGTGTTCCTCAAGGCTCATGTGTCTCCTCCACCCTCTACAACATTTACACCATGTCCACCTCAACACCCTCAGTATCGCTTTCATTAACTACAGAGATGGCATCAAGATCCTCCCACCCCTCCTAGCAACCATGACCATGACACAAGCAGCATCAACACAATCTATGACACAATGCAGGCATGGATGGCCACCCACCAACTCTGCTTCAATGATGATAGGGTATCCAAGAGGCGAATGAGGTCAGTCATGATGCAGAAAGGAAGCGCCAGGTCTGGGGTGCCCTCCAGAAGGCAAGGTGATTTTCTATGCATCAGACGCTAAACGGGATAAAGTTCCATATTTAAGGTGCTTGGATGGAGAAATAGGAACACCTATTCTGGTCGATTTGGCAAAAGGAATGGCAAGGAGGGGAGCTGCGCCTGATCTTAGGTTTCTCTTACATCTGTAGGAGGTGAGCTTGTGCTGTAGATGTTCAGGACCTGTGTTGTGCAGATCATGGTGGGAGACGCACATAGCCTTGGAGGTGCACCGTCGTCTAACCGGGAGCCAATGAAGGACACAGAGGGTGGTGTGATGTGAATTCTGGGGTCTAGGTCAGGAAGGAGCCTAGCTGCCGTGTTTGGACCTTTTTTTAGTTTTCTAAGTAGAGATGCAGTGGTGCCCAGTTATAAGGTATGGGCAAGAAAGGATGAGGGTCGTGCTTACAGTGACTCTATGTGGGTAGGTAAGCTAGGAGAAGATGTGTCTGAGAATGTGCAGATGCAGATATCATGAATTTGACACAGAGTTGATGTGGTGTGATAGTGTCAGATCAGAGTCCATGGTGCATCCAAGATTCTTTACTGTGTTAGAGATACCGGGGGTGGGCGTAGGGAGGGCGGTCAAGCGGTGGGTTTGCGAAAGAGGGCCGTCATTCCACAGATGATGATTTCAGATTTTCTGGGGTTGAGAAGGAAGTGGTTAGCCGTCATCCAGTGGTCAATCTCTGCGAGGCATGATGCAAGGTCAGGGGAGATGTTGGATGGCTCCTTTGGGATCATGAAGATGATGTGTGTGTCATCTGTGTAATTGTAGCAAGATAGGGCTTGTGAACATATGATAACTGCAGGTGGCTGAGGTAGAGGTTAAAGAGCTGGGGTGAGAGAGAGGCGCCCAGTGGTACTCCATTGGTGACAGGGTGCACAGTCGAGGAGAAGAGGGCATATGTGTAATTTAGGATCCATTGGAGAGGAAGGATGATATCCACTTCAATGCTGCATCTCTGATGCCAAGGGAGTGGCGTCTGCCCGTGAGGGTGCAGTGGTCAATGGTGTTAAAGGCCACAGAGACGTCGAGAATGATTAATGCGGCACAACCTTCCAGGTCTGAGGTTCTTTTGAGATCATCCCAGATGGAGACTAGGCATGATTCCGTTCCTCCTAGGGGTATCAGGTCAGACTACACTGCGTCAAATAGGAGGTTAGATTCAGTAAAATGGCATAGTTGGGTGTAGGCTGTTCATAGAATTAGTTTGGCTATGAAACGGTTATTTGAGATAGGTCTGCAGTTGGCCAGTAGAAGGGGTCAATAGAGTTCATTTTTCAGCAGTGTTTGGATATGAGATGTCTAAAAAAAACTCCTGGGAACGTGCCTGATGTGAGGGATGTGTTAATGATCGATCTTGCAATGCTGCCGGCATAGGTTGATGAAAGGATGTCTTTTAGAGGATAAGGAGCGCAGGGATCTCCAGTAGATCCTGAGTGACAGCTGCTAGCTAGTAGCTTAAGGAAGTCAGGATGCGAGATGGGAGATGGGAGATGGGAGAGAAGGAAGTGAAGAGTGGGAAGGTGGCCAGTGGGTCTGAGAGTCCGGACGGGGGTGCAAGGTAGGGGGGGCAGGGGCAATGCTAATTTAGAGCCGATGGTGAGGTTTCTTTCCACGACTCTGTTGTGGAAGTGGTCAGAGAGAGTGTCACAGAGTGCTTGGGTGTGGGATGGGGAGGAGGATGTATAAAGGGGGGGCCTTGCATTCTGAGATGATCTTGTGGATCTCCCTGCTGGTGTCAGAGGCCTTGGTGATTCTGTTCCAATATTAGAATTAAGCCACCCCCATGGACAGTGAGAGGATTCAAGCCCTAAATGATGTTGTTCGTTTTCTTGGAACTGTAGTGTACAACTTCCTTCTAAACAAGCACACATGGCCATCAAGATTCAACAGAAAAACTGTCAAACAATACATATTACATCCATATCCACCCCGAATTAGCAGGTGGTCAAAGACCTGAACACTTGCATGTTACATCGATTGCACAGAAAACATTTGCACTAAACTATTTTATGAGCATCTCCTTGGGCCAGTAGACCGACAGACTTCAAATATAACCTGCCTCTCCCTCCCCGTTGACCCTGAAATTGGGGAAAGTTCATCAGAGCAAGTTACTAATACCCAAAATGCATCACTGAATGTGCAGTTAGTTCAGAGCTATCACTCCAAGGAGAATTCACTCATCCAAGTCTCCATCTTTCTGCAGCATGCTAGACCATTAACCATTCCGACAGGCATCCATGACCTAGTGCTTATCTGCTTGCCAAAGCAAACCTCAGTCAAGGACGGTAGGTGTCACCCCCACCCTTTCTGGTGGGAGTCTCACAAAGAGGTTGCATGACCCTTTTCCACAACAGCCTAATCATGTACGTTCCCTACTCTGCACTTCCATCTGTGTCTTGTGTGGCACTGAATGGCCCTTCGGTGACTCCTGCTCAATTCTCACACACCCAAATCATCTCTGGTGCCTTTACCTGTCCAATTAGCTTCCTCTCCTGGCCCCTTACGATCTTGCCAGGTATTTGCAATGAAACGACTCTTCGAGCCTCCCGTAACACTGATGAAACATCACCACAGGTGCAGAATACAAAGCCAATTTACAGGCATGCTGGCAAAGTCCAACCTATAGCTAGAGTGAAGGTACCCTGAGTTGCAGGAGTACTAGACAGGGTTTATCGAATACATTTTTTACCCCCAAACCCCTGTTTTTTACCCTTTAAAACCCTCCTGAACAAAATTTAACCATTTACCCCCAAAAAACATGTATTCGATGCACATTTTTTAGATTGAAAAAATTTGATGGCATGGCATTAGATGCAATGACCAGATACCCTAGACAGAATTCAATAAATAAAAGAAGTCTCAATTATTCATACACTGCACAGCACTGGAGAGGGCACAGCTTTGCAGGTGCATGGCAGAACCCAACCACCCACTCGAGTTGAGGGTGACATGGCATCTAAAGGAAAGGGCACCCTGCCAAACAAGGGGGACAAAATGGTGTGCCACGAAAGTTGGGGATGCAAACACCTTTGTCCCCTCTTAAAACTGCACACTTGCCACCGCCACAAATTATGTGGTGAGATCCCACAGCCTCACAGTGCCATGGCAGGATCTGGAAAGAGCAAACTGTCCATCTGAAGAAATTACCACTTTGCTCACGAAGTGTGATTGTCCCTACAGGGGCCGCAGCGGGATTCCGTAGTTGGTTTCATCTCGGGACAGCATCCGCATGATCAAACTCTTATCACGGCTGGAGTTCAATTTGCATTATACCTGCACAAGAGTAAAGAAGGGAAGTTCAGATGCTACGTCCCTTAATGCCTGGGCTCACTTCTGAGACTGCCCCTTACATGTGGTAAGTGTGTCAAAATAGAGCTTTTGAGAAGTGAGGGTTCTTTCCAATTAAGAGGTATGGCAGTCCAAATGAGAAGTGCTGATACTGTGCTATGAAAGGAAATGCAGTTGCTATAAAAGTTGCAGGTTCTACTGGCATGTTTAAAGTGTAACTATGAATTAGTAATGGTCTATTAAAAAATAGCAGGTCTGCTGAAATACAGGTTTTATGCCACAAAAACTATACGAGATGTGTTAGGAATTCTAGGTTGTGTTTCCATGCTGCCAAGAGATGACAGACTCTCACATGGTCCACCAGTGTGTATTATAACTAGAGTTTCCTATTTTCAGTGTTTATTTTTGTTTTTTACTTCCAGCAGTGTTTTTCAGGTGTTTTCAAAATATTTCTGAATCTGTGTTTTTCAGTGTTATCCCGTTTGCTCCCTTAAGAACGTTACAGATAACTGTGTTTCCAGTGGAAGCACTGTGTGCATAAATAGGGTAATATCTCTCAGAACAAGACGTTATTAAAATTTTCTGGAGAATAAAGATGAATGTGTTAATCCAGTAATATCTAACATTTCTACAAGTCAATTCTTTTTTTGCAAATAATGCAATACATTTTCAGGGACTCTGCCCACCCTTGCACTTTCTTTTCTTCCCATGAAGACTGTGGACTGATTACAATTATGGCAGTGTGGGAAAAAATTGGCGGTAACTGAATTACCGCCACTTTTCCTGCACTGCCATACTACGAATATGGCCCTGAAGTGGGGGATTTAGCCATAGCATAATGCTGGAGGTAAATCCTCCTAGTATTGGCTGACAAATCATCAAAATCGTCAGATTTACCACAGCGGTAATTCTGCAAAGAAAAGCCCTATAGAATGCAATGGTCTCTGAAAGAATTGGAATGTACTCCACCACCACCACTTCCAGCAGTAATTCTGTCGGACCAAGTGGTGGTATCAGTAATTCCGTTGGGTGCCATTCTGATGGATTTACTGCCAGAATACCGCCCAACTTGTAATAAGGACCTGTGATTTGTGAAAATGACATTTCCACATCGTAGAGACTTATAATTTTTGCAGATAAGGCACAGTGTGATGAATGGATTTGCCCAGGAATACTGACTTTGGTGGATTTGAGGATTAGTTGGACTGTCAAAAGAAATAAACTTCAAGCAGATAATCACTATGTTCATCAAGTACTGCTCACTAGAAATGAGAGGAGAGTCTCATTAATGTACCCGCTGTGCCTTGATTCGAGGGGGTGAGCAGGCAAAAAACTGTTTGCCTGGTGCAGGAATATCATGGATCCTATAGCAGAATGTTGCAAAGGCAACTCAGCAGGTGAGGTGATTATTGCTTAGATTTTATATGTTTGTACCTTCCAGTAAATCCTGTGTTTTTTTTTCTATTCCTGCTGCAACATGTGCTTTCAAACTGTTGTTTTGACTGGGGATTAGCAAGGCTCTCTCACTTCACTCATAGCGAGAATCAAAAGCTGCCACCGATTTATATACGCACATTAAGTGAACATATCTTAGAGTGAAATATACAAATGTAGTTCACTTGACCTTCTCCTTAGAAGAAAGTGTGCACGACAAAAGAGCATTGGACATTAAAAAAAAATCATGAACACCAGAAAAATAACCTGAGCGGAAGTGTTGCAATAAATATGTTGGCAAAGGACATAAGGTTTGCACCCAGCCATCAGTAATGAGATATTCCCTGGAAAACAAAATCCCAATACAAGCAAATTGCTTGTGGTCTTGTGGGTAAGCATCGGCCCTGGGAACATGACAACATGGTTAAAGTCCTGGTAGCAAAATGCGTGAGCAAGCTTGCCAACCTAAAAAAAATAATCAAGGGGTTACATAGCCCTGTGAAAAAACCCACTTACATGTAACCTTTACGCGTGCCCTGAAAAGCAGCTTCTGTGCCCTGATAAGCAGCCACAATCAGGGAACAATAATTGCACCGGTCTCCAGGATTGCAACCTCTCTTGCCACATCCTGGGCAAATATTCATGACTCACTTTCACTCTCATCATTTCCCTTCCTCATGCCCATGTCTGGCTTTCAACAATTCTCTGCTTTATAACGATAACTTGAAAAGTACATATAGCATAGTAAGGTACTCAATTAAATATATAAAACCCTATATAACTATGTTAGGCCAAAAGTGTACAATTGTGGCATTATTCCCCACATCTTCACTGGAAGACTACAAATACCAGAATATAATTCAGCAAAAGGTAGAAAAATGCCTTTTGGTTGTGAAAGGAATTTCTGGAATTAGGATACGACATTGCGACCAAAAACCTGAGTTCAACAAGAAAGTTCTTTCTGAGAAACCTTCACTTGAAGAGGGAAGGAGTAATTCTAAAGAACAGCACTGTATGAATTTGGATGAGAAATCTAAAACAAATGTGAATGGGGGATGTGTCTCCAGAATGTCTCTACGCTGTGGCCTATTACTCAAATCTTCCAGAGGTTAATGCAGGCAGGTGGAACTGCCTCTCTAGTAGACAGTGAAGCTGGGATGCTGAGTTGGAATATGAGGGGTTCTAGAAGTTTTACTAATACTGAAATATGTAAAGATATATTTGGGAATTTCGATCTAATAGCATTAGAGGAAACGTGGTTGCTGAAGAGCGTAAATATTGATGGTTTCTCAATCATTGATTAGCAGGCAACCAGATGTAACGGAGGTAGACCATCAGTGTGGTCTGTTCACAGTGGTAAGGAATTCACGCATAAGAAAAATAGATCTGATGCAAAATCAATATCCGGTTATCCTGGCTGTCAGGAATTGATTAGTGTAATAGCTCTGATTAATGTGTACTGGAATCCTGCAAAGTCAAACCTGGTCTAATTTTTGTCATAGTTGTCTACAGTTTTATTAAAGGTTAGGTGTCTGGATGAAGATGTAGGAATAATTATAGAGGGGTATTTAAACTCCTCTGGGCCTTTCAACTTTAATTTCCTGCCTCTTCCCCTCCCCTGCTAAACTTCCCTATTCCCGCCTCCCTAGCCCTCCCCCTCCTTTGATTGGCTCCTGCTAACCAGAGCCCCAAAACGTCCTATGGCCATGTCTGGCTCCCTGCCCGCACTTGAGATTGTGCAAGGCAGGTGAGTGCAGGCCCTTTGGAGACCCTGTGGGCCTTTCAACTTTAATTTACTGCCTCGTCGTGCCCCCCAGGACCTTGTGTTCCGCTCCCCTCCCCTGCTAAACTCCCCTGCTAAACTTCCCTATTCCCCGCCTTCCTAGCCCCCCTTGATTGGCCCCTCCCCTGTCTTAAACAAACCCCCCGCCCCAGGACAGCCCTCTGCCCGTGCAGCCCTGTGGCTAAGGGCGGCTCCAGGAAGTGTCAGCAGGTGTCCGCAGGGGAGCCAGAAAATTCAGTGACCAACTGTCAACCATCAACTACAAGGACCAGTAAGGTAGGAGTGGTCTGGTTTAAGGGAGAGCTACAACTCTACCCCAGAATCCTAGCCATTAATCAAACCAACGTTATACAGTGTGATTAGGCCTCTCCCCCACTATACAGGTATCTCAAATCCAATAGGGGTACTGGGTACACACTGCATTGTGTGATATTTAGATTGCATTGATGGGTCTCTCTCCCACTATACAGGTCTCTCCAATTCAATAGGGCTTCTGGGTGCTTATTGCATTGTGTTATATTTAGATTGCATTGATAGGCCTCTCTCCCACTATACAGGTCTCTCAAATTCAATAGGGGTTCTGGGTGCATATTGCATTGTGTTATATTTAGATTGCATTGATAGGCCCCTCTCCCACTATGCAGGTCTCTCAAATTCATAGGGTTCTGGGTGCAAATTGCATTGTGTTATATTTAGATTGCATTGATAGGCCCCTCTCCCACTATACAAGTCTCTCAAATTCAATAGGGGTTCTGGGTGCATATTGCATTGTGTGATATTTAGATTGCATTGATAGGCCTCTCTCCCACTTTACAGGTCTTTCCAATTCAATAGGGGTTCTGGGTGCATATTGCATTGTGTGATATTTAGATTGCATTCATAGGCCTCTCTCCCAATATACAGGTCTCTCAAATTCAATAGGGGTTCTAGGTGCAAACTGAATTCTGTGATATTATAATTGCATTGATCGGCCTCTCTCCCACTATACAGGTCTCTCAAATTCAATAGGGGATCTGGGTACACACTGCATTGTGTAATGTTTAGATTGCATTGACAGGCCTCTCTCCCACTATACAGGTCTCTTCCATTTAGTAGGGGTTCTGTTTCTACACTGCATTGTACAATATTCAGATCTCATTGATAGACTTCTAGACAGGTCTCTCAAATCCCACTGACCAACTCACTCCTAAAGTGAGACAGAACCCACCAGTGAATTCCGGTGGAGTGAAACCCTGATTAGGGACTCACGCCTCATTACGCGTAAGTTCTAGCTGTGCCCCTTTGAATCACCCTTCAACTAGTAGATATCCTTCTTAAACCCACACTGGTTGTACACTGCAGTGAACCGCGCATAGAGAGACGGACACTAAAGAGAGCTACCGATAATACCTAACTATATAACCCTTAACCACCCCTCCTATCCCTCTCAACACAGCGACTGAACAAGTCGGCTACCTCAGCCGGAAGCCATACCTACAGACAGAGTTAGCAGACAGCCTCCACACCAATTACCACACTACGAGACAACCAGATCAAAGAAGAACCAACTGGACACCAGCAAATAAATAAAGACTAAACCACACTCTAGCTTGTAATGCCGTGCAGACAACCCATTCAGAGGGAAAGAAAAAGAGAAGAAAGAACAAACACTGCGGAACAGCAACAAAGAACCACAACTTCAGATCGCACCCCTGCAGTCAGGAACAAGAATCGAACCAACAAAGAGAGAAGAGACAAATCCCTCTACTTAACCCCTTACCTCGCTAACAACTGGTCACTAGAGCAAACCAACCCAACGCTAGAAGCAGCAGCATCAAACTACCTAACACAAACACACAGAGGAAGGATTAACAACACAAGAAACAACAAACACACGACCGATGCGATAACACCTTACATCATCAAAGCAAGAAGAACTTCCAATCGACAACCACAACTCATGGAATACGAACCGGATGAAAACAAAAACCCAAGACAGAACCTAGAAGAACTCTTCAAAGACGCTGATACCCCAAAACCTACACCTCAACAAGAGATCGAAAAAGAAGGAAACCGCAACTCCGATCAGAAGACGACCTCAACAAGAAAGTCCAAACCACACAATACCTCCAAACTCCACTGCAATCTTATAAACGCAAGATCATGTCAAAACACTCAACAGAGATCTTCAACCTACTCGATGAAAACGGCATTGACCTCCTGTTCATCACAGAAACTTGGCTGGACGACAACTACAAAATCACACTCCAAAGCTACCTTCCAACTGCCTTCAAATGCCTTCAAATAAACAGGAAAAACAAAAAAGGAGGAGGCATCGCAATAGCATTCAAAGGACACCTGAAAATAAAAACATATGAACCGCTAAACATCCTCAACTGCGGAACCATGGTAATACACCTAGCAGCAAGCCCAAAAACCAACGTGACATTCACCCTGGTGTACAGACCGCCGACATATGATGCAACCTTTGTCAATAACTTAATTGAAGCCATCACCAAAAAGCCATCAACCACGAACACCTAATCATCCTGTGGGACTTCAAGATCTGATTTGAAGACAGTCACGCCAACTCCCAAAACTCACTGATTGAACAACTCACTACCATGAAACTACGACAACTAGTCAAAGGGACAACACACTCGGCAGGACACACATTTGACACAATTTTCGCCAAGGAAAAACTCATCACCATGGCACTGCCGATACAAATAATGTGGAGTGATCATCTCATCATCCCATTCAGGATCACTCTGCCTACTCAAGTCTACGTCCAACCTCCTAATCTCACAACCACTACAAAAAGAAACTGGAAACACATCAAAGAAAGCAACCTATCGGAACAACCGGGGTTAAGGAAACCCTCAACTACAGAACTAGAGCTAGCTGACCTAGACGGGAAAGCAGAGCTACTACACAAATGGATTGCAGACACAATTGACAAGATCGCCCCAGAAAAACCATTCACCCCATCAAAAAAAACAGCAACGGCAAAATGGTTCACCCCACTTTTAAGCACCAAAAAAATGGAAATCAAAAAGATGGAACTGGAATGGAGGAAAGAATACAACCCAGACAAAAAAACACTGTTGCAGAGCCAAATCCATGCATACAAGAAAGAAATTCAAAAGGCGAAGAGAAGTTTTTATGATGACAGAATCAGCAATGCCACCAACACACAAAAAGAAATGTTTAACATAATTAAAGAGATGAGAAACCCACCAGGCTGTGACAACACCCCAAACCCCTAAGAGAAACTATGCAACGACCTGGCAAACCACTTCAAAAAAAAATCAATGACATCCGACAAACCATAAAAAACACACTAACGGACCACAACATATTACCAAGCGAACCTTTCACAGAACCTCAGCACAAATTCAAAAACTTTCCTGAAATGTCAGCAGAAGCATTTGCAATGCTGGTAAAAGACAGCAAGAAAGCTGGATCACCCATGGATCGCTGTCCCCCGGACATCTACAAATCAATCCTCGCACAAGGAACGCCGGCAGAATACTACAGAACCCTTCTGAACTTATCACTATCAACAGGAACTGTACCGAGGATCTTCAAATGATCATATATCAAACCACTTCTGAAAAAAACAAGTGGCAACGTAGAAGACCTCTCCAACTAGAGGCCGATTTCAAACATTCCCTACCCGGCAAAAGCCCTGGAAACCCACGTATATGAACTAACCCAAGAACACGTAGAAAAACATCACCTGCTAGACCAAGCCCAAGTTGGTTTCAGACCCGCAAGAGGAACGGAAACAGTGCTACTATCCATCTGGGACGACCAAAAAACTAACGCAGACTCAAACACAACATCAACCCTTATCCTACTCGACCTCCCTGAAGCCTTTGACACAGTCAGTCATGACACCCTAACCAAAAGATTAGAAGACATAGGCATAACAGACACAGCACTATGCTGGACTAAATCATTCCTAGCAGACAGAACAGAAACCGTATGGATGAAACCCTTCAAATCCACTCCAAGAGCTAACGACTGTGGAGTGCCACAAGGATCCTCACTATCACCACCGTATTTCAACATCTACCAGACTCCGGTTATCAGAATCTTCTAAAAGCCCAACATCACATGCTACAACTACGCAGATGATACTCAAATCATCTACAAAATCAAAGACATCCAAGCCGATCATTCAACCCTAATCGAGTGGCTAAAAGAAGTCTTTAACTGGATGACTGCCAACAACCTGAAAATCATCCCAGGAAAGACAGAAATCATGATCATATCCAAAGACCAAGAGAACGAAACCGCCATCACGTGGCCAATGGAACTGGGAACCGCACCATCACCATTTAAGGTAGTAAAAACTCTAGGAGTCCTGATGGACAACACCCTAACCTTAGAACCACAGATAAACAATCAGGAAATGCTTTTTCCTCCTCTGCACAGCAAGAAGAATCCTACCTTTCCTCTCCTTCACGCACAAAATACTCACTATCGTCATCCTCATCATGTCAAAAATCGAATATGCAAACAGCCTCTATCTTGGGTACCAGAATACCTCCTGAAGAAACTACAATGGATCCAAAATGCAGCAGCCAGATTACTCCTCAAACTATCAAGAAGAGAACACATCACTCCTGATCTAAAAACACTACACTGGCTCCCAGGACAACATTGCATCACCTTCAAAACAATGTGCATAACACACAGGGCAATCAGCGGACAAGGAGCACAATTCCTACAAAAGAAAATAACAATCTACAAGCCAACAGGACTCCTCAGGTCAAGCAATGAAATCTGCCTGGAACCAAAACCATACTTCAAGAAAAAACTTGGAGGCACCTCCTTCTACCACTTAACCGCAAAAACCTGGAACAACATCCCAAAAGAAATAAGAAACACCAAAGATCACCTAAAATTTAGGAAATTATTAAAAACCTGACTCTTCAACACCACAGACTCAAACTGAAAACAGAAACAAAGGAAAAGGGATGACTAAACTAGAGTGGAAACGGACAACTCGCAGAACTGACTGGGAAGCTCCCACGGCACCCGGACGAATGACGCTGAGTATAGAGTGAAACACAGGTGACACCCATGGAGACTGAGTCAACAACCCCACCCCAATTCCACCCAACACCCGCACTCGCCCCTTAGTTGCCACCAGGTACCTCAATGTTATGAAATTATCGGGATATTATCAAACACCACAGTAGCTGAGCTGTGGGCATTGGCAGGCGCACTGGCCGTGTGAGTGGGAAGGGAAGACAGGTAGGGCTGTGAGGGAGGCTGGGGGAAGAGGGGGCCAGATGTGAAAGGGACCCTGAATGCCAGACGGACGCAGATCAGGACAGAGGCGCAGGGGTGCTCCCGAAACCCATCTGGGGAGATTACAGAAGCCCACCACCTCAAGTCAGGATAGAGATGCCAACTAACCAATTGCACTAACAATTTCCCCGTCTGCATACATCTGTCAAAATCCAAACCAAACATTAGCACAAACCTACAGCACAACAAATCGCACAAAAATTCACTACATTTCAACAACAAAACAAAACACACATAGACTCGCACAACAGTACACAACGACTACCAGCCACAAACACCCGAGGCCCAGCCAACGGACCCACCGGGCTGAGGCCGCCAACAGCACATCACTGCTCTCTTGCACTTTTCCTGCTTCCTCCCATTAGCCCCCCTCCTTTCCTCTTTCAAAGCCGCAAGAGCGCCAGGGGACCACTCCGGTGGTGATAGTGCGCTGTACAAATGTCCTTTAACATTAACATTAACATTTTTTGTAAATACAAATATTTTTTAGTGGTCAAAGGCTATTTTCAGGAATGTTTGCCAATTTAAAGAAATGGATCAGCAGCCACAAAATGACTCAAATGTGTCTACAATTTCTCAAAATAGATCTGACCACTGATGAATACAGACATTTTATTTGTTTACAAAGAAAACAATCTAACATTGAAAGTGCAGTGATTTTAAATATGGCCAGGGGACAGGAGTGGATGCAATGGAAGAAAGCAAACATGTATGCATGGGAGGAGTAGGGCCCTGTTCCTATTTTCTGCCAAGCCCCCTCTCCAGCCACCACTTCACCACCAATCTTTCTCCCATCCCTGCTCACAATAAGGCACCACTGGGATAGGGCAAACAGTGTTTTCAGTTTAATTCGAGGGGGCACTTTTTACTTCCAGGGGTGTT
The DNA here is from genome assembly GCF_040938575.1 of Ambystoma mexicanum. Classification (NCBI taxonomy): domain Eukaryota; kingdom Metazoa; phylum Chordata; class Amphibia; order Caudata; family Ambystomatidae; genus Ambystoma; species Ambystoma mexicanum. The sequence continues at coordinate 1,444,870,127 of NC_090934.1, read as the reverse complement.
TTTCCAGTGTTTATCACTGACAACAGGAAACCCTAATTATAACATTTGAGCGGTCAGCTTTTACACCCAGTCGATCCCTGCCCTCTTGGTTGAAACATTGAATTTATATTGACCTTTTCAGAAATTAAGTTTTTTTAAACTATAGCTGTAGTTCATATAAAAATATAGAAGCTTTTCAATATAAAAATGCATATCTTTGAAAGTACCTATTAAATTAGCATACCTTAAGTAAGACACTTTGAGCATAGCTTCTTCTTACGCCTCTGTGTGTTAGGATATCCTTGCATTATCCTTTCCCTTACTCTACCCGGGGCTAAGCAAGGATTCCGCTATGAACTACTATAAAAATACCCCCACTTTTCTTTGCATTCAAGCAAGCTTAGAAACGATTCAGCACCAATTAGTTAGAAGACATTATTTCGAGGGCTCTTCTTAGTGCCCCTTTGCAGTTCACTAACTTGGAGCAAACACACGTTCAAAGAAAATAAAATCTTCATAGGCAGCAATTTTATCTGCTCTCCTTCTGAACTTTGTCCATAACACCAGGAGGTGCTGCAGCACCCACAGCACCCATAGTTCCAGCCCTACTGCCCGTCAGTGCTATTTTTACTTCCAAGGTTATACTTTTCACAAATCAAAACTTCCAGGCTGGACTCCTGGCCTGTAAGTGTTGCTTGTTGTAAATAAACAAGCAATGTGTGCTTCTTGTCATTAGTGCAGCATGTTACGGAGATACGTGCCTATGTCTGCATTTATCTACACAAAAAACGTTCTTTCAAAAATAGAGACATGTTTATGGTTGCATTCTAGGGTTTCTCCATAAATCAACATCTTCTTCCTGAAAATAAATGAGCTTACATAAACTCTTGCAAAAGAAAAGTGAGATTAGATCATCAAATGGAATTAATTACTTTATAACACTTAATGAAATTAGAAGGCGTATAATTAATCTGTGTTAAAACATTTTTTGTAAATGCAAATATTTGTTAGTGGTCAAGGGCTATTTTGAGGCATTTTAGACAATTATAAGACATGAATCAGCAACCACAAAATGACTCAAATGTGTCTACAATTTCTCAAAATTGATCTGACCACTGATGAATACAGACATTTAATTTTTTTTACAAAGAAAACGATGTAACTTTGAAAGTGCAGTGTTTTTAAACTAGGTCAGGCGACAGGAGAGGAAGCAATGGGAGAAAGCAAACAGGTATACATGGGCGGAGGAGGGCCCTTTTCCTATGTTCTGCCAAGCCACCTCTCCAGGCACCCCTCTACCCCCAATCTTTCTCCCATCCCTGCTTACACTAAGGCACCACTGGGATAGGGGAAACAGTGTTTTCAGTTTAATTCTATGAGGCACTTTTTCTTCCAGGGGTGTTTTTCCAGTGTTTATCACTGAAAACAGGAAACCCTAATTATAACATTTGAGTGTTCAGCTTTTAAACCTAGTTGGGTCTTTTTGCCTCCTATTTCGTCTTCCATCTCAGTTGTCACGCAAGCACTTACTGGTGTGGCAATGGATCACGTTCTCTATATTCTCTGTTGATGGTAAAAGATGAGTGCTTCTACCTTTGGATAGATTTCATTCCAGACGCCTTTACACTCTCAACATGGCTACAAAATGGGATAATAAGAATACTCTGAAGGACAGAATTTAATGTAAGGATTCTTTACTTTATTCAATTTTGTTCTTCATCTGTCTTTCCTTCTCTTCTCTCCTCTCCTTTTGCTTCTTAGGGGTTGTCTGAATAACCTGTCCTTTAGTCCTGAGGAAGGCAGAACAACTACTTTTCATGACCAAAACAAGTTTAGCCCAGATTGCACTCTACAGTTGCACACATTACAGCCTTCTCAGATTTGAACCGTTAAAATGAGAGCCGTACGTAGACCCATGTGCCCAAGAATTAGTATTAGGGCAGATAGATTTTCTGTAGCAGAACTGGTGTTTGAGCTCTATTCTTTCAGCTAACACTGTATTAGTACCTATACACCACGGATGATTGTTCTCTGTGTTTTTGAACATCATTTTGTATATTTTATGTGGTTTTTTTTATTATTTATGAAAAAAATCAAGAAAGAATATGTGTCTAGCTAAATAAAAAACGTTGGACATATGATGAGAAATGTAAGTGACCTTATTTTGTGCTTATATGTGATTGAAATCTAGGGGTCATACTTTCGTAGAGAGATAAGACATGGAATTTAGAGCACGTTCTGATATTCTCACACCTACGAAACAGTGGAAATTGAATTTCAGATTAAATGATTTAGCTGACGCCATAACTCCTTTGTAATATAATGTTTTTATGTTTCCCAATCTCAGTCAGAGTAGGGGGTTGTCCTTATGTCGTAATGATGCTAAAACACCACAGCTATCAAACGACAGCCTGACTTTCTCACTTGATGATCTTGTTCAAAATTTGGACACCGGAGCCCCAGGCCTTGTTCGAAATCAGAGCTTGTTAAAACTCAGCCCAGTTTTTTAAAGTCTCTGCCAGTCAGCCAGCCAATCCACAGACTCCGTCAAAGCCCACAGCAGGCCACAAGCCTTGCAGCAAAACCCCAGGACCACTCCTTTGAGCTCACAGGCTATTGTAAATCCTTCCCCAGAATCCAGCCCTTTCTACTATATCATAGATGGATCCTGCACATTTTAGCCACCTATCTGCCAATATCACTTCCTTCAACTCCAGCCCCTATTTGTGTCATACCCAACTTTAACATGTGACAGTGTCTTTTGAAATCGTTCAACTCTTGCTGCATTCATCTCGTGTAATTTCCCAGCTCATCCCTAAACGACCTTTGAGCAGCATTCGGCAGCTTAATGTGACATATTCCTTCCTTCCTCTAAAAGAAAAGAGCATTTATCTTCAATCCCCACACTGCTGCCTCACAGAATCACACCTGCAAATGCATGGTTCACTCTTTTCTAGCTAGCCACACTCATCGTATTTGTTCATGCACCTACCGCATCATATTCAAATGTTAAGGCCTGCAGCCCACAGATCTAAACCCTGCATTAGCTGTTTGGTTCAAAATCACCCCCTTATCAGCTCATAACACCCCCCTTGTTAGTAATCCATGTTAGTGAGTCATGTTAGTAACCCACATATTAGACTAAAGAAAGCATAGAATATGCTGCATGTCGAAATGATTGGCACACAACTTCCCTAAAATGGCCATTCAAATGTGTTAATAGTTTAGAAAACACATGTAATTCAAATAAAATTGGAGAAAAACTAGAGACAAGAACAAACTGATGAAAGGAAAACTGTGATAAATATGTAAAGTGCATTTGACATTATTTTGTTAAAGTTTCAATGGACATCATCCAAGCCAAGTGTTTTCTTTTACCTTAATAGTATGAAGATTTGTGGATTATATCTAGAACATGCATGGTCTGTTTACTTGCTTCTGGTCCTTATTCATTTTTCAAAGTAATATCAGAATTTGTCGAAGAGACCAATGTAGCTGATTAACTGTTTAAGTCAAGGACACCATATATTGATAGTAGTTGGAATAAAAGAGTTGTGTTAATCTTTGATTATCCATCTATTGCCAAGTTCCTGAACATAGAGTTTCAGATCTATTGTTGATTGCTCTTGGACTGTTTCTGTTGGTTGACCCTCATTTAAGAATTGTGAACTAAATGTGCCTTATAATTAACACATGTAAATATGTAAGTATGTATTATTTCAGAATTCTACTCATTTCAGTAAACTCATCTCACTCAGCAAAGAGGTCTTGGAAAAAAAAGTTATGCAATCGATTACATGTTTTTGGAAATGTTATAAATAGAGAGGATTCCTCAATGGTGCTTTGTTTAGCAGAGTGAATGCTGCTTGTATTTTTCAGTACACAAAAAGACAAATTTAAACATATGCATCTTAATATTTATTTATTTTATTGTATTTATTTGTGGAAATTACAGAAAAAGCAATGCAATTTTGGCACAAAAATGCTCACAACATTTTCAGCATCCTATTTACAGAGCAGAGGACCATCAGTGAGAGGAGGTGGATATAAGACAATGCAGGGGAGGTAGAAACATGAACCATGGATGAGGTCAGTCTTAAATGATATAGGAAAGGAATAGAGGAGGAAGTGCTAAGTTTAGGATGATGAAGTAAGGGATAAGTGCTGTTGGGTTTTCGTAAAGAGGTAGGGGATGAGGAAAATAGAAGGATTTGATGTCGTAGAATGCTATGAAACTGATTCTTCAGAAGGAAGGAGAGCTAGGAGATTATATTTAAATAGTGATAGAGTCAAAGTAATGTACAGAGGGATAGGCAGATCATTCCATACTAAGGGACCTAGGAAAGGTGTAAAGTAGAAACAAGAGGGAGCGCAAGAGGCACGAGAGGTGGCAAGCAGTGAGTCGAAGATGATTGTAGGGAGTGAGGGTGAGCATAGAGAGTGAGATGGGCCAATAGAAAGGGCGGGACAAGTCTGTGTATATTTTTGAAAATGATGAGAATCAATTTATACTTTGCCTCATGTCTTATAGATATCTAGCCTAACTGATGGCCTGTCAGGGAGCACGAGGGGGAGCAGTGTAGGTTAAAGAGTTTACAGACAGCAAAGTTGAGGACTTTGCCGAGAGGCGTAAAAACATACAGGGTAATTCACAGAATTTTGCACAAAAGTGGCGCACGCGGATGGCGCACAGTGTGCGCGTGCGAATGTCTGCGCCAGCCGCGTGCGCTAAAATCGATTTCCGCGCACAGCGTATTCATGGATTTTAGCCTCCAAAACCAGCCGTGGCGCAGAATGGCGCAGCGACCCTGCAGCAGCGCCAGTTACGCCCCCAAGAATGCCCTCGCGCAAGGAAAAGCCATCAAAATTCCCAATTCATCACAAAGGGCTGCGCTAACCCTGGACCAGTTCACAGGGCTGCCAAACAGCAAACGCCAAGTGGGGAACGTGTATTTCAGTGGTTCGCGGGAAGTTTCACACGTGATTGTCCTAGGTACGTGTACATCAGGGGTGCGCGTGAAGTAACACACGCGATTCCATTAGGGCACGTGTATTCCAGGGGTGCGCGGGAAGTATCACACGCAAAATCAGCAGGGTACGTGTATTTCAGGGGTGCGCGGGAAGTATCACACGCGATTCCATCAGGGTACGTGTATTTCAGGGGTGCGACGGAAGTATGACACGCGATACCATCAGGGCACGTGTATTTCAGGGGTGCGCGGGGAGCACTACATGTGAATTGGCCGTGTGGGTCCTCCCAGGTGTTCCCTCTACACCCTCCACGGCCCCTGCAGCCAGCCCACACCACAGGGGACTACCCTGCACCCCTGCTCATGTCCCGCAGGCAGCTCATCCACCATGGCCATGCCCCCCAGCCAAGCCACATGTCACCTTGCACTACTGATCAACAACGCATGTCTCCCAGCACCCTCACCCCCCAGCACTGTGGAGCACCTGCCAGCAGGCCCCCACACATGTCCAACTCATGTCCCCCTGCACCCCCACCCCCCAGCACTGTGGGGCACCCTCCACCAGACCCACGCTCATGTCTCCCAGCACCCCCACCCCCCAGCATCCAGGGGCACCCTCCACCAGGCCCCCACTCCTTTCTACCACCCCCCCACCCCCCAGCAGTGCAAATCGCCTGTGTACGTGTATATCAGGGTTGCGCGTGTAGTCTGACACGCAAATTCATCAGGGTACTTGTATCATGGGTCCACGTGAACTTCCACACGCAATATCAGCAGGGTACGTGTATTACGGTGTTCGCGGGAAGTTCCACATGCGATAGCCCTGGGTACGTGTATTTCGGGGTGCGTGGGAAGTTCCACACGCGATTTCAGCAGGGTACGTGTATTCCAAGGTGTGCGGGAAGTACCACACGCGATGCCCTGGGCACGTGTATTTCAGGGTGCGCGGGAAGTTCCACACGCGAATTCAGCAGGGTACGTGTATTCCAAGGTGCGCGGGAAGTTCCACACGCGATTGCCCTGGGCACGTGTATTTCAGGGTACGTGGGAAGTTCCACACGCGATTGTCCGTGGTGCGTGTATTTCGGGTTGCACGTGAAGTTTCACACGCGATTTCTGCAGGGTACGTGTATTCCAAGGTGCAAGGGAAATTCCACACGCGAATCCAGCAGCCTACATGTATTCGGGGCTGCCGGGCAGTCCTACACGTGAATCGGCCGTGTGGGTCCTCCCAGCTGTTCACTCGACACCCTCCACGGCCCCTGCAGGTGGCCCACACCACAGAGGACTACCCTGCACATGTCCCGCAGGCAGCCCATCCACCATGCCCATGCCCCCAGCCAACCCACATGTCACCTTGCACTACTGCCCACCAACGCATGTCCCCCTGCACCCACACCCCCCAGCATCCAGGGGCACACTCCACCAGGCCCCCACTCAAGTCCCCCTGCACCCCCACCCCAAGCACTGTGGGCCACCCTCCACCAGGCCCCTACTCATGTCCCCCTGCACCCCCACCCCCCAGCACTGTGGGGCACCCTCCACCAGACCCCCACTCATGTCCAACTCATGTTCCCCTGCACCCCCACCCCCCAACACTGTGGGGCACCCTCCACCAGGTCCCCACTCATGTCCAACTCATGTCTCCAAGCACCCCCACCCCCCAGCACTGTGGGCCACCCTCCACCAGGCCCCCACTCATGTCTCCCAGCACCCCCACTCCCCAGCACTGTGGGCCACCCTCCACCAGGCCCCCACTCATGTCTCCCAGCACCCCCACCCCCAGCACTGTGGGCCACCCTCCACCAAGCCCCCACTCATGTCTCCCAGCACCCCTACCCCCCAGCACTGTGGGGCACCCTCCACCAGGCCCCCACTCATGTCCAACTCATGTCCCCCTGCACCCCCACCCCCAGCACTGTGGGCCACCCTCCACCAGGCCCCCACTCATGTCCAACTCATGTCCCCCTGCACCCCCACCCCCCAGCACTGTGGGCCACCCTCCACCAGGCCCCCACTCATGTCTCCCAGCACCCCCACCCCCCAGCACTGTGGGCCACCCTCCACCAGGCCCCCACTCATGTCTCCCAGCACCCCCACCCACCAGCACTGTGTGCCACCCTCCACCAGGCCCCCACTCATGTCTCCCAGCACCCCTACCCCCCAGCACTGTGGCCCACCCTCCACCAGGCCCCCACTCATGTCCAACTCATGTCTCCCAGCACCCCCACCCCCCAGCACTGTGGGCCACCCTCCACCAGGCCCCCACTCATGTCCAACTCATGTCCCCCTGCACCCCACCCCCCAGCACTGTGGGGCACCCTCCACCAGGCCCCCACTCATGTCTCCCAGCACCCCCACCCCCCAGCACTGTGGGCCACCCTCCACCAGGCCCCCACTCATGTCTCCCAGCAACCCCACCCCCCAGCACTGTGGGCCACCCTCCACCAGGCCCCCACTCATGTCCAACTCATGTCCCTCTGCACCCCCACCCCCCAGCACTGTGGGCCGCCTTCCCAGGCCCCCACTCATGTCTCCCAGCACCCCCACCCCCCAGCACTGTGGGGCAACCTCCACCAGGCCCCCACTCATGTCCAACTCATGTCCCCCTGCACCCCCACCCCCCACCAGTCAGAGGCACCTGCCAGCAGGCCCCCACACATGTCCCCCAGCCAACATGTCATCACAATCTAGATCCCTGGGCCTTATGGGCAGCCTCCAAATGCCAAACACCCACCCGAGTATTGCATCCACCCACTTAGAAATGGCAATTACATGATACAACCCCAATGGCAAGTTTGTAAATGAACACATGTCCCTCACATACACTCAATGGGTGTCAGTGAATGTCAAAACCCATATCATGATATGCATGAAACCAATGAGATGATACTACACATTGAAGTTTGAAGAAAAAATATGTATTAAAAGCAACATAAATTGAATAAAAAATAAACAAACAAAAATGGGAATTAAAAAAAAGAAAGCAGCATGTCCGTAAAATAATGTAAAACCACAAATCATAATCCAAAGGAAAGTTGTCCAAAGTCACAGTTCACACAAGTAAATCCAATGGAAATTAAAATCGAAAACCATTGCTCCATGGGTAAATTATTAAAAAAAAATAGAAAATCCAACAGTCAACTATATACAGATAAACAATCCAGGGTCCATGATCCCAACAGAAGAAATGAAACCTATCTAATAACACTACCTAATAAAAAAAACTATATACAAAAATGTGGCACGTTGTCCAAAAGGTCCAAAAAAAATGCAAAACCAAAGGAAACCTAACACTAACTACAGAACTATTTACAAGGGCAGTGGGCCAGTCCGACGGCTCACTTCGGGATGTTCCGGGCCAGGGCATCATCGAACTCCTGCTCAATGTCCCGGAGGCGGTCCTTCTCCATGGCCCCGAGGGTCCGCAGGGCCGTCGACATGTTCACCTCCAACTCCCTGCGGATTGCCTCGAGGCACTCGGCCCACCTCAGGGCCCTCCGCATGGAGTTCTCCGCCCTGACCATCGTGAGCCGTGCCTCTTCCACCCGTTGCCGCTCCGCATCTATGGCATGGCCCAACCGCTGCCACATGGAAGACACTTCCCATCCTGGGTCCTCCTGGCCTCCTGCCGATACCTGCCCCTCCGATGTGGAAGGCCCCGAGCCATCATGGCTCCCACATCATTGCTGATGCTGCTGTGCTTGTGCCCGTGCCCTGGCTTCTGCTGCCTGCACATCCTCCACCGGCTGGGGTGCAGTCGTTGATGTGGCCACCCCTGCTGGACGTCCGACTCCCGACTGTGGCAGGGATGCCTCCTCCACCAGCCTGGCTGCACCGTCAGAGGCAGCTCCACAGGGCACCCAGTTGACTAATGGGTGGGAAGATGGCACGGAGGACGACTGGCGCATAGGGGGTTCAGTTGAGGAGGGGGTCTGAGCAAGCCCCATCAAATGGAGGAATCCGGCCTGGGTGACCTGTCCCAGTAGGCTGACGCGGTCAACGAGCCATTCGAGATGACGTGCAGTCTCCTCATGAAAAGACTGCAGGTCACCTCGCATGGCCCGTTGACGCAACGCCACACCAGTAAGGACAGGCTCAACCCGGACTCGGATAGCCACGTCCGCAGGCAGAGGAAGGCCAGTTGTTGTGAGCTCATCCCCTGCCTGAAAACGGGTCTGGACGTAGGCATCCCTGCTGGTGCAAGATGATGCAGTGACAGGATCAGGGACAGGATTGCACACAGGCACCTCTGCGCCGGCCTGTGCTGCCTCCTGTCCCTGGTCCTGCACTGCACCACTAGCACCAGTGGAATCCCCACCTCCAGACCCCGTCTCTGTTGCTTGCACGGCCTCCTCCTCCACCAAACCTCCCACCAACCTAGATGACTCCGTGCCATCTTCCCCCGTTGGGCCCTGTGGGGTCCCAGCTGCCCCTTCTGCTGCCGAGGAGTCCAACTCCGACCTCTGCCTCTTGGACCTCCCCCCGGCAGCAGCGGCCTGGGATGCGGCACCGGACTCCTCACTCCCCGACGAGATCACAACCTGGGAGGGGAGCCGGGCCATGCGTCTCCGGGTGGCGGTACGATCCCCGCCGCTGTGCTACACAGCACCTTCTCCGCCCTCTTCATCAGTTGACGCTGCAGAGAGGGAGAAATAAAACACAGGCATCAGGGCACTGTACAATGGACACATACACACATGACAGTTGTACATGAGTGGCATTGGCAAACCTCAGACATGGCATCACAATCGCCAACACACATGTCATTTCAACTTGCACACATGAGCCATACCACAGCCATATCGCAACTACCAGCACCATCCATACACATACAACAGCATGAGCAGGCAAAGGTGAGCCAGACATCACATGCAACACAGGGAGTGCACTACACATGTACACACACCACCACACTTGCATGCATGTGTAAACCTCTGCCAACTGTCGCAGTGTTCAGATCGGCATCCATGTCACATCTGCCAAATCAGGCTTCCACATCCCGCTGTCACATGCATCCATGTTGCATCACTGTTGCACCCTTGTCAAATACACACACATGCACATGTACACAGTGCTGATACATGCAGCTGAAAACAACATCCATGTGTGACATCACGAACATGCCTACTTACATACACATTCATCCAAACATGTGTGCCCACACACTGCATTTGGCATGCAAGCCTACACACACAAGCACCATCCATGTCTCACACATGACAGCCCTCACATGTATTAGCCTCACGGCCCTGTACACCCCCACCCATACTTGGCCCCATACAAACACATATGCAACCTGCACACTACTGGCACATCACCACACGCACAGCTTACAATCATGATGCATGTACACTTACCGGGCCTTGTTGAGGGTCCTGGACCTGAAGTCCTCCCAGCGCTTCTTGACATGTTGGAAGTCGCGGACTGCCACCCCCTCCGTGTTGATGGCAGTCACGATGTCCGTCCAGATCCGAGTCCGTCCTTCCTTGCCAGCGCACAAACCTCAGAAGAGGGCATCATACTGCCCCAGGACTTGCTCCACCAGGACACCAACTTCGGTGGCAGTGAAGCTGGTGCCCCTCTGCCTCATTGGCCGGGGGTTGTCAGTGGTGCCAGATGTTGCAGTGCCCGACATGACAACCCCAGAGGCAGGAGTGGGTGGGCAACTGGGCCCTGGGGCTGGGCTGTGGAGCGATGGAATCCCAGTCGGGAGTCTTCGGTTCCAGCAGGGGTGGTCACAGCAACAGCACCCCTGGCTGATGTGCAGGCAGCAAATGGCAGGGCAAGTGGGCAGCAGGCAAACAGGCAGCAGCAGATGGCAGGTGGGAGCGTGCTCGGGGCTCTGGGGGGCAGTAATTCGGCCTTCTGGGCAGGAGCGTGGTCTTCCGTGTGCTTACGCGTGGCCAGCTTGATACGGAGTGATTTGGCACGTGAAAATCCAGCACGTCTGCGTGTAATTCGAGGAAAGGGCCTTAGCGCGTAAGCGCGTCAGCACACGTACGCGAATTCATTGGCCCAAAGGCCACCAGCGCGTATGCGCGTCTGTGACGTGCGTGCGCGGGCGTTTCCCTGTACACGGGTGCATGTTACATGTCCAATGACTGCACGTCAGAGTGGAAGCTCGTGTAATTGGAGGATGGGGCCTTAGCGCGTACACGCGGAAGTGACGCTGGACGTGTGGGCATGTTTAAAAGGTACGTGTAGAACGCCATTTCCTTGTACGTGCTTTTCGTGGAGAATGAGTGGGTGAAATCTGTACTTCTTGTCGGTTCACACGCGATTTACTTCCCGGCGTTCCAAGTTCATACTCCTGTTACCTCTGACAGCTTTTTGTCTTCTTGTCTTTTTCCTGGGCCTGTTTCCTCAAACAGCGTTCACTTCTCCTGTTGTCCTGTCTCCTCTGACAGCGTACAATTCTTCTTTTGGCGGGGGTGTTTCCAACTCGCACACGCGCGTATTTTTCATGGTGGTCTAGGAGGGGTTGCGTGCACATTATCTCCCTTTTTCGGGGTGCCTGTGCGTTGCGTGACCCGTCATCTTCCCCCAGGGGTCACATACAGCCTTGCTAGAGCACCAGGGTACGAATTCCATCTAGTACCCTACCCCTTTGACCCCCAATTGCCCAGGACAATAGTTTACTGCAACTCCCATACGCACAACAACATCAGTGCCATGGTTGGGATGCGAGCACGCGGTAAGGGTGGCAAAGGTGGGCGAGCCACAAGAGGTGGCCGTGGTGGATACAGTAGGGGACGTGGCCAGGACTTGCAGGGTGCCCCTAGCCCCCCATGTGTGGGTGACCAGTCAGGGACACCCATGCCCCCCCCCTGATTGAGGGTAACGTGGCTGACAACATCCCTGCTCAACCCTTGTTGGACCAGCCCATTGTGGCACCAGACCTGGCACTGGGTGACTCCATGGCTGACTTCCAGGTCAGCAGGTCTATGCCAAGTGTGGTGGTGCACGTTGGTGTGACCAGCCCACGTGGATCAGGGGCAGCTATGTCATCTGCTGCCCCGAGTAGGCAGGGTGGGGAGGCTGCAGGGGCAGCTGCGGCTCCATCCACCCCAGCTCTGTGTCGGTCCCAGCCAGGACAGTGTTGGTCCTAGTCCATCCTGCTGACGTTCCCCCAGACTACATCACACTTCAGCTAATGCCTGCACCAAGTCCCATGGTGAGTGTTCATTCCCACACTCCTAGTCCACAGTCCACCGGGGCTCCTGCCCCTAGTGTCCAGAGCGGCGTAGGACACTCAGTATCACCACCACCTTCCAAGCGGAAGAGGAAGAGTGCTCGTCCAGTACAAGCTGATGCCCCAGACACGGCTACACAGTCCGGCCCACCAAGGAAGCCCAGCTTCAATCAGGTCGAACTTGATGCACTTGTGGAGTATGTGTCCGCACATGACAGCGAAATGGTGATTACTGCAGGATGCAAGACCACACCTGCACAACGTCAGGCACACTGGCAGACCATTGCGGAACTCATAAGTGCCCTTGAATTTGTGAGGCGCACAGCTAATGATTGCTACAAGCGCTGGAATGACCTTAAGCGCAGGGCAAAGAAAAAGCTGGCCTCAAGTCATGCTGCAACTCTAGTGACTGGAGGTGGGTCTCCGGCAGAGGACATAGAACTCACTCCACATGAGTATATTGCTGGGACCTACGTCACGGAGGAACAGATCCAAGGCGTGGGATACATGCCAGATTACGAGGCATTGTCCGGTGAGTGCACATGCATGTGTGTGTCATCCATGTGCATGGTGTGTTTGTGAGTGCTTCTGATTGAGTGCCAGGTGAGGGGGTTTGTGCCTGAGTGGTTTGGGTCACCCATGTGCTTCATCCAATACATTCTGCGCACCAGGATTTGGGTGTTGCAGTATCCCTTCTGGCAACAGTAGACATTCAGCCCAACCTCATGCCAGTTGCCCTTGAATTGTCATCTTGCCAGAACATAGTTGCATGTTATTCTGTGTTCATTCAGGCTGATTGTCTGCATTCCACCACTTTCACTAGGCATTTTTCAGTCCTATTGTCACATGTGTGATATGGCTAGGTCACATGCCATCTGTGTGATGGCATGTGTCATGTATGTGTATTGGACATGCCAATCACAGGCCAATGTGTGATGGCACTGCTAGGCATCATGCAGCAAATTTGTAGGTCTTCCATCTTGGTGTCATCAATGTGTGCCATTTGCCTCCCCTTCATACGCAGTGACAGTGCATGCATGGGAGGGTTATAGTCATGTGGTACATGTGTCAATGAAGTACTGTTTCTGTTGCTTCTCAGCCCTAATTGTGTTCCATGTTGCTAATGCCTGTTCCCATTTCTTTTCTTTCATGTCTTTGCAGGGGATGACGCACTTGATACTGCTGGGGTTGTGGAGATGGTGCAGACCCAGGAGGGGTCTCAGGCCCGATCGGGCACCAGTGAGGGACGTGGTGTGGTGGTGGGTGAGAACCCACACTTGCTGCAGACCGTCATCTCAAGGGGTGTCTCTGGGTGCACCTCCCCCGAGCTCTATTCAGGTGTCGATTCGGATGATGAGACCTATGTGCTGTCGCAGGTAAGTGTTTCTGGGAGGGATTCTGTACTGTCCAACCCACCTGCACCAGGGGTAGAACCCTCAATGGGGATGTCAGTGTTGGTAGGTCCGCCTTTGGTGGTTACGGATGCAGGGTCACACTCCGCTACATCTGATCCTGTTCCTGGGCCAGCAGATCAGAGGGGGAATGCAGTCCTGCAGCCTCAGGCAGTGCCGGCACAGCAAGGCGCAGTTCGCCTTGCCCCAGACAGGTGTGGTGCCCGCCGACGCGGTGGCCGTACGCCACCTGGCAATACCGCATGAGAGCAATCCATATATGGTATGGCAAACCAACAGGCAGCATCAACTGAGATGATGGCTCAGGCCATGGATAGGGTGGCCACTTCCATTGTCCCCCAAGAAAGGCTAATTGAACAACTACAGCAGGCAACAGACTCCATTAGCTAGTCACACAGGGAGGACATGTTGGCGTCCAACAGGGACAGGCGGGCGGCACTGGAGACTCTGCGGGAAGCCATTTCTATTGAGTCCCAGGACCACAGGGAAGCCCTGAGGGTGGAACTCTGTCAGCTCAGGGCAACTCTGGTTGAGCTTGAGGCTTCAGCTAACACAAGGACAGAACAGCAGCTGGAGCGGCTCACACGTACGCTCTCAGCTGAGATGCAGGCAACTAGGGCAGAGGTCCGAGCATCCCGTGAGTTGGTGCATGGGGACCTCCATACAATTATTCTCCAGAACCAGACCTTCCACACACGCATGCTTGCTGCCAGGGAGGACCAGACTAGGGCTTTGCGTGGGCTGCCTCCCATAGTGCCACCACCTCCTGATGCAGCTGCAGAGGGTGAGGAGAGCGACAGCAGCGATTCTCCCACAATAGGGTAGCCGTGCAGGCCATGAGCCCATGGAGGTGTTTTTTTTTCCGCAAGATCCACACAGGTGGGTTTTGGTGTGCACCCTGTCCTCGGACCTCCTGGGTGGCCTCCCCCAACCCCCCGGGCCCATTCATGGCCATTTTTGATTTTTGATTTTTATTTATTTATTTATTTTTTTTTTATTTTGATTTTTGAATCTTAATTTTTTTGACAGTGTGTTGCCTTGTGTGGCTCCCGTGGGCATACGCTGTATTGTGGCTGGGCACATGCAGGCTTGTTCTGAATTTGGGTCAGATGCTTGGGTTTGTGTGACACACACCCCTCCTGCTTCCCGTTTCCATGGGCTTGCAAAGGGTGTGCCCAAGTGACATTGACTTACACGGTGATGTTGGACTACCATATGATGTGTGGGCAGTCTGTAGTCAATACTGTGTATGCATTCCTAGTGCATATTGTGGTTGTATTGTACACTGCATGGTGTATTGATATGTGCCTCTGCATCCATCTCATCCTCCTAATTTGCAGGTCCATTTCTCATGTCTTCACAAGGCGGTCTACTTTGGAACTGGAGTCCACGTTGTAAGCAGTGCACCTACACTCTTGCGTGGCGCTAACACTGTATAGTTGGAAGTGTTCGAAGTGCTGGCATTATCAGGTAGTGAGCCTACCAATTTTTTAAGTCCGTACTGTCATGGTTATGGTAGGTTGGAGGTTGTGTAGGTGATTGGTATTATTAGTAGGTATTTTGTAATGTGTGTTGTTGGTCCTGCATTATTGTCAGCATTTCATGTGTGGCCAGTTTCCATTAGGGACACTGTAGTTGGTGACACTTGGGGCATGTTGTGGGGATTAATTTGTTTGCTCTCACATTGCATGACATGCCATGGTGTGTTGTGTGGCCATGCCAGGGAGGGGTTGGGTGACATGGCACTGTTCTCATGTTGTATTTTACAAGTGGGTATTCATTTTTGCTGCATGGAAGTGTGTCTTTTGATGACACTGCATTGGTGGTATTTGTGTAGGTAGGGATGCACACATTGTGACACTTCCAGGTGAACAATCTCAGGCTGCTATGGTTCTGACAGTTGACTGTCCCTTAATTCATCAGAATTGTCAGATTGAGTCATCATTGATTGTCAGATGGTATGTGCCAGGGCTGTGTGCACTCCACAGGGGTGTGCTTTCTATGTGAAGTAATTAGACAACAGCTGCGTACAGGCTGCCTCACACTGTGCCCTTTCCCCTCCCATGCGCAGCAGGCGTGCATGTGGTTGGGGATGTGGGGGCACCACCATGTCCACGGCCAGGCCCCGGTGTGTTGCAACACTGTGCAGGACACATGCTGCCACTATGATCCTGCACACTACTGGGGGAGCGTATAAAAGCTGCCCACCAGAACGGTCAAGGGAGCGAAAGCGTGACTTGAGCACTCCGAATGTGCGCTCCACTATGCCCCGTGTTGCAATATGGGCTGTGTTGTATCTTACCTCGGGAGGCGTGATGGGGTTCCGAATTGGCGTCATCATGTGTGTGCTCAGAGGGTAGGCACTGTCCCCTGGGGAGGTGGTGATGGGGATCATTAGTGGGGTATTGGCATTACTCTGTATCTGTCATGCATGCGTGTGCTGTGGCATTTCTACTCACCAAGCAGCCATGCATCGCCATGCCGCCTAGCTTCCATGTCCCGGTTTAGGGTTGACATCCTGTAAATGAAGCTGTCGTGGGTGGACCCTGGATAGTTGGCATATACTGAGGTGATGATTCCCTTGGCATCACATACTACCTGGACGTTGATGGAATGCCAGTGCTTGCCGTTTCTATAGATGTGCTCAGATGCCCTGAGGGGTCGTAGAGCCACATGGGTGCAATCAATGGCACCTAGCACTTTGGGGAATTGTGCCACCCTTTAGAAATCCTGGCTGACAGCCTGCCTTTCTGCAGGTGTTCTGGGCAGGTATATGTGCCTGCGGACTGATGGGCGTGCAGTGATGATGGCCAACACCTGGTGTAGGCACCGTGACTGCGTGGCCTGTGACACCCCCCCACTATGGCACTTGTCAGCTGAAATGATCTGGTAGCCAAGAAGTGCAGTACATTGAGGACCTTCTCCATGGCGCTGAGTGCTTGGGAGCACAGGGTGGGTGATGTGAGGTCATCCTCCCACTCACTAACCAGGTCGAGTATTATGTGTGGTGGAAACCTGTACCTCCCATACACCTGGTCATCAGGCATACCAAATAGGCTGGTTCTGGGTGTGAGGATTCTGGCCCTGACTATCCTTCTCCCCCTCCTGCGGTATCCCATAGCCACTGCTGCTAGGAACGGTATATTCATCCTGGCGTCTGAGCTTGTTTGTTGTTTGCGCACTCTTTTATGCTGCGCGGGATGTGCGCCTGCTTCATGCTGGCGTACGTGTTTCAGGATTGGACCTTTTATTTTTTGGCACGTTGTAGGCGACCGTGTAAATCTTCCCGCCCACCCCAGGAATACACGTAACACGCTCTCCCAGGACCAGTCGCAAGTAAATATTCCCGCCCACCCCTGGAATACACGTACCCCACTCTCACAGGCCCAGTCAGGTGTGGAACTTCACGCGCACACCCAAATACACGTACCCTGCAAATTTACGTGTGGAACATCCTGTGCACCCCGAAATACACGTACCCTGCTGGTATCGCGTGTGGAAGTTCACGCGGACCCATAATACACGTACCCTGATGGAATCGCGTGTGAGAATAGCCGCGCACCCGTGGAATACACGTACCCAGGCAAATCGCATGGCTGTGGGGTGTGGGTGCAGGGGGACATGAGTGGGGGCATGGTGGAGGGTGCCCTACAGTGCTGGGGGGTGGGGGTGCAGGGGGACATGAGTGGGGACCTGCTGGAGGGTGCCCCTGGATGCAGGGGGGTGGGGGTGCAGGGGGACAGGAGTGGTGGCCTGGTGGAGGGTGCCCTACAGTGCTGGGGGGTGGGGGTGCTGGGAGACAGGAGTGGGGGCATGGTGGAGGGTGCCCTACAGTGCTGGGGGGTGGGGGTGCAGGGGGACAGGAGTCGGGGCCTGGTGGAGGGTGCCCCTGGATGCAGGGGGGTGGGGGTGCGGGGGGACAGGAGTGGTGGCCTGCTTGAGGGTGCCCCTGGATACAGGGGGGTGGGGGTGCAGGGGGACAGGAGTGGGGGCCTGGTGGAGGGTGCCCCTGGATGCAGGGGGGTGGGGGTGCAGGGGGACAGGAGTGGTGGCCTGGTGGAGGGTGCCCATGGATGCAGGGCGGTGGGGGTGCAGGGGGAGAGGAGTGGGGGCCTGGTGAAGGGTGCCCCTGGATGCAGGGGGGTGGGGGTGCAGGGGGACAGGAGTGGGGGCCTGGTGGAGGGTGCCCCTGGATGCAGGGGGGTGGAGGTGCAGGGGGACAGGAGTGGGGGCCTGGTGGAGGGTGCCCTACAGTGCTGGGGGGTGGGGGTGCAGGGGGACATGAGTGGGGGCCTGGTGGAGGGTGCCCCTGGATGCAGGGGGGTGGGGGTGCAGGGGGACAGGAGTGGGGGCCTGGTGGAGGGTGCCCTACAGTGCTGGGGGGTGGGGGTGCAGGGGTACATGAGTGGGGGCCTGGTGGAGGGTGCCCCTGGATGCAGGGGGGTGGGGGTTCAGGGGGACTCCCCGGCACCCCCGAAATACACGTAGGCTGCTGGATTCACGTGTGGAATTTGCCGTGCACCCGGAGTACACGTACCCTGCTGAAATTGCGTGTGGAACTTCACGCACACACCGAAATACACATACCCTGCAAATTTGCGTGTGAAAATTCCCGCGCACCCCGGAATACACGTGCCCAGGCCAATCGCGTGTGGAACTTCCCGCGAACCCCATAATACACGCACATGATATTTTTCACACAGCGGGTGTCCGTGTTTGTCGGTACCCCTTTGCACCTCATTTGTCCTAGAGGGCCACTGTATGGATCATTCATCATAGCTGTATATGGGTGCTTTTTGTTAGTGCACATTTTGGCGCACATTTATTTCAGGCGCAGGGACGCTACCGCCTGCTTTCTTGTGGCGTACTTGTTTGGCCCTGTGCGCGTCTTTGCCCGTGCGCTGGTTTGCCCTATTCGATTCCATGAATACGAGTTGTAGGCGAGCGTGTGGGCGTTCCGTGCACTTGCCTCCTGTACTTCCCCCATGACGCCCATATTTTCACGCTTTGTTCCCCATTCCGAGTGTTACGCTCCGTGTTCCGCCTACTTTTGTGATGTGCGCCGCGCTATATGCGATTTCGCAGCGGCCGTGGCGCACGCCGTTGGATGACCTGTGCGCCGGCGTAGCCGCGCACTTTTTCAGCGCACATCCAATATTATTCTCGCGCACAGACTTCCATGAATCGATGTGCGCTGGTTTCCCTGCGATTTTCGCACTTGCACTGCGATTTTCGCACTTTTACTGCGAATCGCACGTTTTGGCACCTCTGCGCGGGAATTTTCGGCGCACATTAATTCCATGAATCGGCCTGATAGTTGGAAAGGCCATAAAGGATTCTGGCACATTAGTCAGATCAAGGGATTACTAAAGAGGAGGTAAGATCCTTAGTAGTTTTAAAGGGGAGAAGGTGTGTTATTTTTCTGATGTTGAGGAGACAGTCTGGCCGCAGTGGCAGTGTTGAGATGAGGAGCAAGAAGTTATGAAATGAGTCAAAGACAACACCAAGTTTGCAATCAGAAGCAAAGCTGGGAAGGTAGTCAGGAGAGAAAAATGGAAGAGGTTCTAATTATAGAACACTCACCCATGCCACTATGCAAAGCACTGTACATGCTGCATGTGTTTCACCACAATTACGGCTTTCATGATGTTTTAGTACAGCGCCATTTTGAGTTGTTTAAATAATGCTCCAATGCATGCTAATAGAGAAAGGACTCATTTAGGCATATGCATAGTTCTCCATCATAAAGTGTGTGATTATCGAGTGTAGAATGTGGCAATGCATGTTATCTAAGTGTAATATTAGTATGCTGTTATTCATCATTACTTCTAAATGTATCTGTTTAATGGGATTAAGCACAAATGACTTCGACTTCCACAGATGACTTTATTAGGCACGTGATTTAATTACAGGGAAGACAGATTCTAGTCTTGAATCCATCTTGCATGTATGACTCATAGTCTTTCAAGAATGTTATGTTTTGCACACCCTTGTTTAACTTTCAGGAATACTGTTGATGTGTCTCATCATTGTAGGAAAGCACGTAATTCTTTGTCAAGTGCCAAATTGATGCGCTGTATTGAAAAATAGCATTTGCTTCTCTCCGTCTCATATTTAATTCTCGATCTCCTCCTCCTCTTTCTTTCTGTGGGATCTTTATCATGCTTAGTTTTCTAATGTAGACCAATAGGATATCTGCTGCCTTTCACGCTCATAGTTCTCAAAAGTCCTGTTATTCTAGCTTTTCATTTAATGTTGGTGCTTCCTATATAAAACTACACACATGCATGTACACTTGTATAGACTACATAATTGCTAACACAATTAATACATTGACTGACACACGGTCTGTTGTTATGTAAATCAATGTAAAATGTGGCATTATTTGAAGCACATTTGCAATTGTTGCAACTTGCACATTTAAAAAAATTGCATTCTTTCATTATCTAACCAAGCATGTGTGTGGACTTTGTGGTGCCAAATTGCTGGGTGTTAATCTATCTCTTAACATTCATGTTTTTCTGAATGTAATGAATAGTTTATCTCCTAATATGTCTGGTATGTCCTCATCCAGCTTAAGAATATGCCAGTGCTGACTAGTTGAATAAAGTTTATAAATTGAGTGATCCTTTGCTAAGTGCAACGTAAAACACCCTTAACAGAGCATCACACATTTGAAAGTCCTACAGCCTGCAAATGTCATGGGACATCCAAGCCAGGTTTGTGCATTTACCTACTATGAATCATATCTTCTCATCCCTGAATGAAAACAATGAAAATTGCGTGTCATGTTGCCAATTCTTTTAAGAATTGTCTATGCAAAAAGACTACATCTTTGACTCCGAGCATATTCCACATCATAGATAAAGGGTGCAGGGTTTAATCAAAGGCCCAACCAAACATAACTGAAATGCACACTGGAGAAATTACCTGCAATCCTTAAAAATAAATGTCCACAATGAAAATGGTCATATTCATGCAGACCGTGGGCCTCATCACGAGTTTGGCGGTAACCCTTAAATCCGGCAGTCGCGCTATTACCGCCGGATTTAAGGGTCTGCGAAATCAGGGCTTCGGCGCATTTCTCCCCAGCTCTGAGCTGCGGGGAAATCCGCAGAAAATTTGCGCTATTACCGCCGGCGGATATCCCGGTAAGAGCGCGAAAATTCCCCATTGAGCCCAATGGGGAATGGGGCATTCCCGAATGGGCTCAGTGGGGAATGGGGAATTCCATTACCGCCAAACCCGTGATCCGGCGCTAATAGCGCCGGGGGTTTGGCGGTAGGGCTAACACCGCCAGCAGTAATACCGCAGGCGTTACCGCCCAACTCATGATGAGGCCCTGTGTGTGCTTCTGCAAGTAACACAAGGAAGAGCTATGTGAACAGCCAAGCATTGGAAATCAAAAGGCCTATCTTTCATTAGAAAATAAAATGCCAAACTGAAAACAGACTTTAATTCATATCTACAGAAGAAACTCAAGGGTCCCTTTTACCTTTATTTATTTTAATTTTAATCTGTGTATAGTTATTAAACTTTTACACAAATCCAAATACATGAACAGTAACAGAGAAATGTTTGTCACACAATAAAAGAAAAGACAAAAATATATGTCATATAAATGTACAATAAAACTCATCTATACTCATCTATACATACATGTAATACCACAAAAAGAGAAAATCAAAAGGTCCTTCACATAGAAGTATCACGGTTACATCAAAGTTCACCATGTCAAACCGACGATCCAAGATCTACCAACAATTTCACATCTTCTTCAAATTTACACAACTAGCTATTAGCACTCTTCCAGATCTGGGTAATGGCAATGACAAAGCCTTTATTATATCCAGACAAGCATCTCAGCTGGAAGGTTTCACTGATAATGTCCTCCTGATGATCAAACTCAAACTTGGCAAAATATTTTTAATACATAGGTGTCATTTTAGGATAAGTACATGAGCAGCCGATTCAATCGTGTGGCCATCAAGAGAGAATCTACAAGTCCTCTTCTCAGCTGGGATATCAGTCCATGAGCCCTTTACCTTGAGAATGTCCAGACGATTGAGCCTAATATCTCAAAATATTCTGCGTGTCACAGAAGAAGGTAGCAATTTCAAATACATTTGCAGCTTTTTATATTCAAAAGGCATCTTAGAGAAGGAACACAATGATATCATACTTGCCACCTTATCGTGGCTCATGACCCAGTACCAGTTCTCAATGCACTCTTTAAGTGATTTAACCAAAATCTCCATAATCCCAATTTGGAGTCCACCCAATTTTACCCAAAAATTGTAAGATTCTTTCCTAGAATTTATTCAGAGCACCTGCTTTGCCACCCTCCAAGCAAGCCCGGATAATAAAAAAAGGGTATCAGGACGGGCAAATGTAATCTTGATATAGAGCTTGGCTCTATTAAATTGACAAGGAGATAAGTCCCAACTCAAGTCGGACTGCCTGAATAAGGGTATAATTTGTAAGCCCCAATAATCTTCTCCATATGATGCCCTCTGTAGGATCAGCCCAATCAGACCAGACCAAATATGATGTCTGTAGGGCATATAGAAAAATAGCTGCAAGTTTCTGTTTATAGATGTTAACAATGCCCAAGAGGCTATATCCTGCCGTTCTCTTTAAAAATGACATTACTGCGGTCAAAGTGGACATTAATTTTACTCGTTTGTTCTGTTGTACCATTTGATTGACTCTTTTTTTCCCACAGCAAACCTCATGGCCTAGGTATTAATACCAATTTACTTTTTTTTATATTACCCAGAGAGCAGGAGATAACAGAATTTTTGCTGCACTTACGGCCAACGGCCATAAATTGGGTTTTAGCCAATTGAATTTTTAGGCCATTAGTGCCTGCATATTCACAGACAGCCTTAGCATGATTGCAGATGCTGATGTAGGTGTTGTCCAAAATAATAATATAAGCATAGCCGATCCACCCTACCTTACAAGATCCTATTCTAGGAAGACATTAGGTTTTTCCTTAATAATACCCCAAATGTCAGCCATAAACAGATTATATAGTGTTGGGGCTAGGGCACAGCTCTGCCTAACACCGTTTTCGATCAATAAAGAGGCTGACAGGAGACTTGCATTGTTTAGCCAGAGCCTGACTGTATTTTCCTCATATATCATCATACATGAGTAAAGAAGATGTTTAGGCATGTCGAGTAATTCAAGTTTGTCCCATAACTTCATACGATCTACCCTGTCAAACGTGGAAGAGAAATCCACTAACCGCATGTACAAAGGGGGCACATGAACACCATTTGCTTGCTCATGTATTCACAAAGAAGATGTTGTCATTGGTGGAGCAGCCTTTACAGAAACCCATTTGGGCCTTATACAATCTGTGCTCGCCATTTATCCATATGTTTATCTCTCTGAGTATAAGTGTACAAAATATTTTGCTCAGTACATCTGTTAGCGCCAAAAGGCGATAGTTCTCAGGGAGATTGCGAGGACCATTCTTGAACTACGGGATGATATTAGACATCATTCATGAATTTGGAATAATACCATTGTCAATTACCTTTTCAAATATTATAGAGAGTATATCTGCCCAGTTTTCTGGATTATCCTTGATTGTAATATTGCAAAGCCCATCAGGGCCTGGGGTTCTTGAGGATTTCAGTTTCTTACTTACCATGAATATATCTTCATACTGATGTTCAAATTAGATATAGGCTTTTTTACAAGATGACTCACAGCACCTTTACATTTATCTGTAAGAAACTGGGCCCAAGTAGAACTATCTATGGGAACTATAAGTTTGGGCTTGCCACAATTAATAACTGATTTAAAACTGGCCCAGAATTTCTTAGTGTCCCCTTCCACCAACAACCGCACCATATGTTATCAGTTAGTATTATTGTCGGAGACCAAATAGCATCTAACCCAATTTCTATGTTTGTTCTTAATCCGGCGTTCGGCTGTATGAAAGGCCACAAGACTAAGACCACTGCGATCACATGCTCTAGCCTTTGCAAGATTATAATCAGTCCAGCCTAACTTATTACCTTTACAGGAAATGTTTTCGACACCGATTCTATCATAATACTGCAATTTTGTGTCCCATATAATGGCACAGAGCATGATCGCTAAATGAGTTCGCAAGTTGGCCAAACATCCTATCACTTAGACAGATATAATCCGGTGTCGAAGAATAGAAACCATTATTCCATGTTGTAATAGTTTTAGACTTATCCATCCCAAACCCGTTGGCCACCTGTAATTCCATGTCGGCCATAAAAGTGTTTCACCTTTCAGCTTCAGTCATATCTCCCCCATCAGTAGAGTTCCTTTTATCAGGCATAATGACTTTGGCATTCAGATCACACCCAATACTGATATTAACCTCACCCTCAGAGGTATATTTATCAACTAACCATTCAGAAATGTCCATTTGGATAGCCACAGTATAATCATCACCAAGGGGATCATATATGAACCATTTTACAATCACCCTTCATTCTTACTTCTATTATTAGTACATTAGGATTATTCACCTACAGTATACATTCAGTAGAGTCAAAATCATTTGATACCAATATAATTAGCCCACCATATGGTCTGCCCTTTTCTCCCTTTTTTGCGCAGTCATGGTATGCAGTGTAGCCATCAAAGTCAACAGCTTGGAGTAGCCAGGTCTCCTGTAAGCAAAATATTTGAGCCTTATTAAAAATACTATAGGAGTCCGATACCACCAAAAGATGGTGGTGTCCTTGTGTGTTCCATGATACTATGGCAAGATCAGCTCATTTGCCATTAATGATAGGTGGCAGAAAGGAGCACAGCCATTCTCAGTGAGATTTCACTGAGGCCTCACTAGACATAGGGATCTTTTCTACATCATAAAAACCAGCATTATCATACATTTTTTTCATTTTTTTCCTCCATCTACACCGTCATTTTCACATGCATCATCCAACACAGAACCACTCCTTTTCAACTCTTCACTGCAATCCCAAATGAGGCATACCACTGCTTCTGAGAAACAGTGTACCCTAGTAACATATCCAGGACATTGTTCTACAAACCTGAAATCCCCACTCTTGATAAACCTTAGCGCTAGTTGAGAGTTAAACATTTCCAAGAGCCTACTTCTATTAATAGGCTTTCTTTTTTTACTAGCAAGTGCAGAAATAGTAAACAATCTCTTAAGAAGATTTCCATTGTTATTCCCACCATGGTTATTTGTCTCCAAAGTCATCTTTGGCTTATTAGTTAATACCTGGGGCAATAAGCAGGCAAAGGCTCTGTTCTTCATTTTGGACTTAATTTTAGGAGCAGGGATTTTAACTGACTCAACACTATTATCAGAGTAGTATCTGTTCTATCCAAGGAGCTAGAACTGGATTCTTCATGCAAACTTTCAGCATCAGACAGTGTGGGTATATTCTTCACCATTTGTTTGTTTATTGATGACCCAATCAACTATGTTGTAAGGTTACTCATTTTAAGAGCCAGCCTTTTAGATTTTCTGGCCGCCCTCTTTCTTCCTCGTTTGGACAAAAGTTGTTTCTTTATAGGATCAGTTTTTTCACCCTCCACACCCTCCAACCCAGCTATAGGCAGAATAGACTTAACCACCAATTTCTGCTTTCTTCTCCTCTCTCTTTTTGACATATGACATCCTGGCCATAATCTTCACCAGTGTAGACTCTAAGCTAACATTGGCAGAGTCAACCATAGTAGTTTTCAGTGGTGAAACTGCTTTTAACACCATAGGTACCTTAGGTATGGCTACTATATTCTCATTTACCATAGCTTTGAGCATTTCAGCATTTTTCCCAACCTTGGCCTGCAATATTATGACATAACTTTAACATAATTTTCAAGGCGAAACTAGTCGCCTTATTATGGACATAAAACTCCTTAAATTTGCTCCCTATAGTACAATTAGCACATTCATGACTACTACTTAAGGGAGCATGATCTTGACATTCAGCACTGGCACCGATAGAGCCCTCCACAAGGCCAGTGAGACAATGAAAGCAAGGTAGTCTATCTGAGGCAGGTACATTTACATTAGTGGGTATCTCATCCGGAACACATAGGTCCAAGACAGAAGTATTTCTGTTGTCAGCTAAATGCCCTTCAGATCTCCTCCACTCCATGTTGGAGATTTGGCCTTCCAAACTATAACACAAGTTTAGTAACTAATTATTGTTATCAAATTATGCAGACCTCACTAAAGGGTTGGCCTAGGTTGGAGGGCTCAGCATGAATTTCAACCACAACTGGTTGTTCCCCAAAGAAATCCATAATCTTCTTTTCTTTTAAGGAAATAGTTTGAGTGCTTATTTACAAAGTGGCTACATCTCCTGAACCACTTCCATTCTTTTTGTTGCCCTTCAGTTTACTCCGGAGTTTCATTGTTAATTATTCAGTATTCAAATTCAGAGGAATTGAAGCAATTTTACCACTCAATCCTATGACCCGAGCCTCAAAGATAAAATCCACAGTCACCAACAGGGGTACAAAACACCAAGTTTATTCTATGCCATATAGATCCCAAATGTCTCCAAGATAAATCAGCAATCACCAGAGGAAATCTGCTAAGCATATTTCACACACTACCCAGTTGGCTCCAAGATACAGAATCTGCAGTCACCAATTGGGTAGTAACGAGACCACCGCTTTCGTATAAACAGGAGTGGCTCAGCTAGTGGTATCCAACATGGCAGCGAAGGCTGTGATAAACGGAGACTAAATATGAGAAAAGTTATGTAGATTGCCGCAGAGTTAAACCAATATACAAAAGCTGTGTTCAGCTCACACTGGACAGATAATTAGTCTCAAGGCTACCACTCAGCTTAGATCCTCTGCAGACATTCACATGTGCTCGGGACATTCAGCGCATAAATACTGCTTACCTCTACGTTCTTAGTATGGAACAGGTTCCCGACCCATCCAGAGAGGTCTCACAGCATTCCGCATTCAAAACCGAACACTGAACACACTGCTCGCACATGGCGCAGCACTCCACACATGCACAGTGTGTTTATGGGAATGGATCCTCAATTGAGTGAAATAGAAAGAAGACTCTGATGCTTCATCCACCGCAGTGAAGCACAGCTGATTCCAGGGGGACTCTCCAAGATACGTCTGCCACAGTAACCACACTGAACACACTTCTCGCACACCGCGCATGCGCGCTGTGTTTATGGGAATGGATGCTCAATTGAGTGCAATAGAAAGAGGACTCTGATGCTTCATCCACCGCAGTGAAGCACATCTTATTCCAGGGAGAAGCTCCAAGATACATCTGCCACACTAACCACACCAGACACATTGGGCCTCATTACACGGACGGCGGTAAGGGTTAACGGTCACCGTTAATGGCAACGGTGACCGTTAACCCTTACCGCCGTACTACGAGGTCCCTTTGCGGGTTGGAGGAATTAACGCCTGCTTCTTGCAGGCGTTAAGTACCAACCCGCTAAGGGACCTCGGAGCTAATTACGGCACCGCAAAATTGCGGTGCCGTAATTAGCGCCTTCCCCATTCCCATAGAGCCCTATGGGGCAGAAATGGGAATGGGGAAGGGCAATGGCGGAAAGGGGATTTACCGCCCCTCCAACCTTGGAATGGGGCGGTAAATCCCCTTTCCGCCAAGGCGGTGCCGGTAATTTACCGGCATGGTCCAGGGTGCTAATAGCACCCTGGATTACCGCCTTCCGTGTAATGAGGCCCATTGCTTGCACACCGCACAGAGCGCTGTGCATGAGCAGTGTGTTTATGGGAATGGATCCTCAATTAAGTTCAAAAGAAAGAGGACTCTGATGCTTCATCCACCACAATGAAGCACAGATGATTTCAGGGAGAATCTCCAAAATACATCTGCCACAGTAACCACACTGAACACACTGCTTGCATACCGTGCAATGCTCTGCACATGCACAGCGTGTTCATGGGAATGGATCATCAATTGAGTGCAATAGAAAGAGGACTCCGATGCTTTGACCACTGCAGTGAAGCACAGCTGATTCCAGGGAGAAGCTCCAAGATATGTCTGCCACAGTAACCACACCGAACACATTGCTCGCATACCACACCAAAAGCAGGATTTTCAAACACTGACACTAAAATGGCTTTGCCTGTGCATTTTGCAGTTTTTAAATCAACACATGAGAAAAATGTTCCCCTGCTAAAACAAAGATATCAGGGAAAAGACTAGGTGTGTGTTGCTATTGTTCAAATTCAAAATGCCGGCAACAATTGAAAAGAAAAGGCTACTTTCTTTCCATGGGTCACGTGTACATTTCATTTAGGCCCGAGGCAAATACTTTTGATTGTTGTTGGGCAGAACTCACAAACGATTCCCCCACTGCAGGCCTGTTAGCCTCCAGAGCTGGAAAGGGTATCCCAAAGCTCATGCATCCCAGCTTTTTACAACTGCAATAAAGGACTATCAGCCCTGGGTAGGGAAAAATAAAAAAATAGAAGGTTTTGAGATCAAAATGTGGTCAACGTCAGATAACAGGACAACGTGCCAGATGTCAACATAGCCTTATAGCATCACAGGGCAGAGGTGAACTGTCTGCTGTCTGATAAGAATCTACTAAATCCACCAACTTCAAACAACAAAGAGGCCAACGGTTTTTATCCCAGCCTTAAGAAAATACATTCAGCCCAGGAGCCTCTCGTCACATGCTTCCCAAGAAATAAAACTGGCCTAGATAGCTGAGAGCTAAGATTTGCATACTTGTGGAGATTTCCTATTAGTTAAAATGGACTATCATAACTAGTGATTTTCTCTTCAACAATAAGTTACACTACATTCATGCATAGGTTCTATGAAAGCTAATAACAAGCTGGTTATTCTGATGTGTATTTGATCTGCATTTAATTTTTAGAAATCATGTTATCAACAGAATTCTCTTTCTGACTGCCCCAAAAAGCCTGAATTTGGAGCTGGTGCAGGGTAAAATTAGGTATCTGGAGAGTAAATTGCTTGTTCATAACAATTATACTTTTTTGAATAAACAGCGAAAAATTGCCATGCGCCTGTGTAACATGGTGCGAACATGGCTGTCGTTTTATCAAATTCCCCATGATTAGCTGGAAGCGGAATATATATATCATGTAATGTATTAGTAAATTACAAACTTTTTCCATATATGTAATTTTTGGCAAAAAGTTTACATGAAAAATTGGGAACTTCAAATGGGAGCTGCAATGTTTCTTTTCTAGACTCCTGAACCAATCCTTAGAGAGAGGCTGGACTTGGGGGTGGAGAGAAGTGTAACTGTCCAATCCTGGTTGCAATATAATAAGTTAGCACAACCTAATGTGCACTCTCCATGGAAAGGGCTTAGAGTATATAAAGTGATTGCACTATGAGGGAAGGGGGTTACTGCTTAAATTTAAAAACTCACACCTGCCAAAAATCAACAAAGGAGATCTGCTGAAATTTCATCTGGGTGGAGCTTGGAAGTGGGCTGGAGCTGCCTATTGCCGGCGAGATGAGAAAACGGTGGCTGTGAGGCTTCCCAGGAACCAGAGAGGGAGAATTGCTGTGGAATTCTAATAACTGAGGTGCTGGGCGAAATCCTGTTTTTTCCTAAGAGCAGAGTCATGTTCAGTCTCTATGAGTGCAGAGCCCAGAGATTTCCAAGTTAGTAGATTGTCCAACCAAATGTCAGTGTGGCGACCGATTTAATTAACCCATTTCATTTCATAGTGGGTTCTCTTCCATTCCATTAGTGGGGGTACAATTATATTGACTCTTGGCATATTTGACTGTACATTAAATGGGCATAGTCAATTTATACTAAAATGGACAAGTGTGCAAGTGAAAGGAAATCTACATGGGAGCTTAAAAACTGCTGGATATGCCCAATAAATTGGAAATGACATGTGGTGCTGTGATGCTGACGTTGTGTGAACTGGGATAAGGCACTTTTTGACAGATTCAAAACTGCTGCAGTATAAATGGGAAAAGATACATAGAAAAGCTAGGAATGTGAAAAATGCCAACAAGGAATTGAGCCTTACATTTAAAAAGTGAAACCAAGTGACAATATTTCATAGAAAGACACATATGTTTCACAAATAAACTGCCATTTAAATGGAAAGGCTTACTTGTTGGAGAAGTGAACAAGAATGTTCTATGTAACTGTGGTCTGTGTGTGAATAATACCAAAAGTGAACGCATATCTGTTCAAACTATATGTAAAGAAATATTGTATTATAAACAACACGCACATATATCATGCTAAATGTTACATCTAGGCACATCTTGCTGACTTAAAGCTGTATTTTCTGAAGTATTGTTGCAGCTTGTGTTTTCCCCTCTGAACTGAAGGTATGTGCCTTTGAAACCTTGAACTCAAGAACTATGGTCTAGGCCCCCAGGAAAAGCAGGCCTGGCTCAGTTACAAATGCAATGAAATAACAAAGAATTAGATCAAAATTGTGAGCATTGCAGATAACACAGACATCAGAAATGTCCTTTAAGGTCAGGTCTCCCCATTAACTGTGCATTATTGGCCAATGGAAATGACCTTTTTAGGGCTGACTCGACCACAAGAAATGGCTTCAGAGCCACTAATGTTTCCTTACACATTATGTAAGAAACAGATCCTGCTGATAAACAGATGTTTGTGTCAGGACACAAGAACAGAAATTAATCTTACAAAAAGGTGGGGGCTATTGTGGAACTGAGGGGCACATGTGATGCCTTGACATATGACTATCATTGGGCCACTTTTCTTTAATTAAAAAAGAATCATATGTTCCAGTGAGCTCAACCCATGTGCCTGCAGTTATCTGAAAGGGTAAGGTAAGTTTTAAGGACACTAAAAAGCTAACCCCACTTGTCATTTTGGGAAGATTAATCTTTCTCCTTCTCCATCAACACCTCCCAACTCCTTGTCCTATCAGCAGGCAGTGGCGATAATAGGGTGGGGGAGGGAGAGAGCTGGCCAATCTGTAGCGTGGCAATTATGATAATAATGGAGTGTAACCAGCCCTATAAGAGATCAGTTTCCAATCTGAGAGGGGCTGGCTTGGGCTTTTTGGCTTTGTGCCTTTATTTGGACTTTTGACAAATCCCTTGACTTTTCCTCTCTATTGCTGGAGGTAGTCTACTTCTGGACTCTTGTTAGGAACAACTAGCAGAGAGACAGGGACCAAGGCCTTAAACATTGCATGGGCGACACAGACAGGGAAATCTAGAAGATAGATGGCCTGCCATTTGAGGAGCCAGAGGAAGTCTGAGTGCTGGGGACTACCTTTGACCGAAGACTTTGAGCAGATATGTTCTAAGAGGAGCCCTGCTGTTTCCCTGGATTCCCCGTACCCATTGCTTCCCATGTAAGTAGATTAATTCAAATGGCAACAAAAGTATGGGTGGGAATCTGACAGCCTTAATCTCCATCTCGCATAACAGGTAGTGGGGCGAAACTGGGGAGACCCTTGGCACATATTATTATTTCTAACTCAAATAAAAAGCTGCTCTATCCATTCAAATTGAATTGTGTTGGGAACTCCCTGCTTTAATCCTGTTCCTTAAATTGTGTTGAGGGGTTAAAACTGTGTAGAGCCTCAGTGCACTGAAATGAAGTTACATCAATGTATCCCCATATAGAAAATCACAGGATGAGTGCTGTTAGAGTTTGAAAATAACAAAGTTCATGTACAGTGTGTTAGAGCTGGTATAGACGACGAAGTACTTGGGTAATCCTAAAATGAGTAACCCTTAAACACTGCCTTTCTAGTGAATTTAGAGTGTGAAAACAAAATGTCCCACTTATTTACTTGCCTCCCAAATCAGAATCCTGAGGACCTGCATTTCATGTAAATAAAAGCCCAAAACGATTTCCTATTGAGTTCCTTTCATAACTTTGCCTTTCAAATAAAAAGCCCAAAACAATGTTCCCATTCAGTTCCTTTCCTGCCTTTGCCTTTCAAATAAAAACCCCCAAAAAATGTTTATTTATTATTTTTTTTTTTTTATTATTTGTTTTAACCGTTTAGGTTTTTACAAAAAAACTTCACACATTAAGACATTCAGTCTTTTATCTTTCGTCTTCCTGCTTCCTACTTAGGACACCACTGAATCTGTCAAGCAATAATTGAGTCTCGGCTTAGGCTTCGGCAATTTCTAGGATGCTAGAGTCCCCAATATGTGATGGAATAGCAGACGCCCTTCTTAGGGCTTCAGTAAGAAATTTCGCCGTCATCCTAGACCATCTTGCCGAGTCTCCCGCAATTAGACGGAACCAGCGCGTTTCGTCGTCTAAGATGATTTCATTAGAAGCCAGTGGTGTCAGGTAAGAGTGTCTTTCATTTGCCATAGCCGGACATTTCATGATGAAATGGTATGGTGTTTCGACTTGGTCTGGATCTTTGCATAGTCTGCAATGGTTCTCCTGCGTGGGAGCTCTTTTTGCCAATATTTCTTTTGTGATAAGAAGGTTCAGACGTGCTCTCATAAAAGTCTTTCTGAGCTTCTTGTCTGGAAATTTTACGCAGTATTTTAAAGGTGATTTCAGGCCATTATGGGTCGGCGGAAGATGTTTTAAGGATTTGTATTGGTGATCTCTTTCACAGGTATTGATCCAATCTTGATCTTCCAATTTTCTTTTCACCTTCCCTGGATTGATTAGCAGCATTTCTGGAGGGCAGGCCACTTCAGTCAATTTTTCAGAAATTTTTGCAACCCAATCACGTAGGGGTTTGCTGATGCCTTTGGCAATTTCAGAGCTCATAAGTTGAAAGATGGGAAGCGAACTAGGGCTCAAAATTTTTGTATATAACTGGACTGCGCTTTGAATTATTACTGCGTTTATCGATTGCAGACCCAAATCCCTACGAATGGCTGGCATAGGGGCTGATTTGGGAAGAGCCAAAACTGACTTCCAAAAGTAACCTTCCAATTTGATCCAGATTTCTGCCGGGAGTGATAGATTTGCAGCCATACCATAAGTTAAGGCTGGTAGGACCTTTGATTTATAAAAGTGAAGTGCCGGTGCCCAGGAGAATTTCCCAAATTTGGTGTCCACAGCTCTGGTTTGGGCAGTTAGGTTGTGGATTTT
Organism: Ambystoma mexicanum; assembly: GCF_040938575.1. Classification (NCBI taxonomy): domain Eukaryota; kingdom Metazoa; phylum Chordata; class Amphibia; order Caudata; family Ambystomatidae; genus Ambystoma; species Ambystoma mexicanum. The sequence goes on along the minus strand of NC_090934.1, from coordinate 1,444,837,510 downwards.
TTCCCACAGCGAGTGCTGGAGCGATTTATCCTTCAGAGTATTGTCGAGCATGACACCTAAGTATTTGAAGTCTTTTACTGATTCAATCTTGGTCTTATTCAAATACCATGCGTGGGGAGACTTTGTTTTTTGGGTTGTTTTGGTGAACGAGATGATTTTAGTTTTTTTCGTGTTTATCTTAAGGTTGTTCTGTTCCATGTAATTGTAGAGATTGTCAATCTGTCTTTGTAGACCAATAGGAGTGTGGTCTAACAAGATCAGGTCATCTGCGTAGCATAATCTTGATATTGATGATTCACCTAACTTCGGAGGAAACGATCGCACCCGATCTTCGGTGTTCTGGAAGTCTCCGATGAAGGCGACAAAGAGTGCCGGAGCCAGAGGGCAGCCCTGTTTGACACCCCTTTCTGTAAGTATCTTGTCTGAAAGGGTTCCTTGTTGGCAAAGTCGAACACAAAGAGAAGTTTTTGTGTGCAAAGCCTTGATCGGTTCTAGGATGGCTGGTGAACAATTCCACTTTTCCAGCTTTGCCCATAGTTTGTTACGATCCACGGTGTCAAAAGCCTGGGTAAGATCGATCATTGCCATATGTACTCCGGGACCACCACCTTTTGCTCTGGCCTTGATGGTGTTTAGTATTAAGATATTGATCGTAGTACCTGCTCCTTTTTGGAAGCCAGTCTGGAATATATCTTGTGCTGGCGAGTTCTTAACCCACTCTTTAAAGTGGGTTAGTATCAAGGTGGCGAATATTTTACCGATTATGTCCAGTAAGACAATTGGTCTGTAATTAGCCAGTTCTGTTCTGGGACCCTTTTTATAAATCGGTATTAGGACCGCCTCCGTCCACGAGATGGGGATTTGTTTGGTCTTTGCACATTGATCAAACAGCTCACACAACACGTCGGACCACGCTTCTGGATGGAGCTTCAAGTCATTATTGGTCAAGCCATCCGGGCCTGGTGCCCTAGAGGTTTTAAGGCGGGTGATGGTCTCCCTAATATCCCCCCAGACGGCTACGTTTTTCCAAGGTTCAGTCTGGCATACTGAATGTTGTTGCTGTCCCTTCTTCAATGTGCCGTTTTCTGGGAGTGCATAGAGATTTAAGAAGTAGGTTGCCCATTGCTGTTCAGAAACACAGCTAAGAATCTGTGCTGGTCACTGTTTCTTTACGACCTTTAATAATGACCAGAAGTCTCGACTACTTTTCGAGGCCCAGGTTTTTAACATGGCCTCAGCGTCATTTTGGTAGAGCTTTTGTCGCTCTTCTCTCAGCCATGCTTTGTATGTTATTTTTCCACAGCGATACGCAGACCACGCGTCCTCAGTAGCCTCTTTGGCCGCTTATCTTTTTAATTTTCTCATTACTTTGCGTTTTGCAACTAAAGTTGCATTGAACGGATGAGTATGCGATGGTTGAATACAAGGCTTCCCTCCAAAGGCCACTTTATGTGGAATCAATAAGGACACATATTCTGGACGTTGTTTACCCGGTTCATTCTGCCCGGCTGCTTGGTTTTTAACGAGGGCCTTCCTCATTATTTTTAGGTTTTCTGACGTGATACGGATCCTGTTTTGCTGCTTGTTGGTTTCAATATCGAATTGATACATAAGATGAACTTTCACTACTCCCCTCCAAGTGAACTGGAGCAGATTGTGGTCGCTTTCTACAGTTCTTATTACTTTAAATTCCTGGAAGAAGGGTGTAATCCCGTCTGATATGAAGATGTAGTCTATATTAGCAATTGCGGTATCTCTTTCCCAGGTAGGGATTTTGGTCACACCCTCCTGCAAGGTTGCAATGTTATAAAGGTGTCTTGATTTCATCAGGGACTGCCATGCCCGTCCTCTTTCATCTACTTTCCTTAATGCGGGGTGGACCAGTTCGTTTCTTGAGTGCGTTCCACATTTCGCATTCAGGTCCCCGCAGATGATGATGTCGGGGCTGCCATAGTGAATTCTCACGTCATCAATGGTATTTGCAACCATGTTACAGAATTCTTTTGTAGATGTTTTTTCCGGGTTCCAGTAGAGATTTATCACAACCAGCTCGGTAGTGGACTTTCCGAGTTCTCCCACAGCTTCGTGATTCCAGTTCGCTAGAATGGCTAACATGCCGTAATCTTCGCTGATTTTTTTCTTTATTTCAATTCCGGAACCCATTCGGACTGCCGTGAGTAGTCCCGATGATGGTCTCCCCACGGCTGCTCTCTTGGCAGGGGAGATTTCCAAGGTGAATCCCTCCAGGGAAGGTTTATCCGCAAGCCAGGTCTCTTGGAAACAGATTAAATCGAATTCGTTCCAGTTTGTAGTATTAGATTTAGTCAGGTGAAGGTAGCCTCTGGTGTTCCATGACGCCATCTGTAGTGTGGTTTTGTTCAGGCTATTGGACACATTGAAGTTGGTATCCTTCTGCTGGGTGGCGTCATGGGCTAACTGCTAATCCTTCTTTTGGCGCCCGAAGGTGTCTGTTAACCATTTCCATGGTTTTGAGGGCGCTTGGGCTTTAGAGGACATGTTAGACGGAGCACCTTGGACTCTTGTTGTTTGATCCGGAATCGTGTTTATTTCTTGTCGTACGTTCATAGTAGTTGTTGAGAGTATCGGTTTTCGATATTTATGGTGGTACTCACCCTGTTTGTTCCTCTCTTCTCTAAACCGTTCTGGGGTGTATTTTCGGTATCTGCCTTTTTTCCTAGGAGTTTCTCTTTTCCATTTGACCGAGTGTTCTTGTGAGCTAGTCTGATATTCTTTGGTCCCATCTTCATTCGCTGTTTTGGTAATCTGTACTTGTGTTAATTTTAGTCCCAAATGCTGCAGCTCTTTTGATGTTTCTGGATAGCAATCCTTTAGGACTTTTGATTTCACGTGTAAGTAGGCCTTCGCTGTGTTGTCCCTGTGATACGGTTCCACCAGAACCAGATCCGATGTCGATAAGTGCCTTAGTGTTTCCACTTGCCCTGTTATTTTTAAGACAGTTCTTCTGTTCAGGACAATATGCTTATGTCCTGAAGAGGATTGTTCTAATTTGAGGATTATTATCTCATTTGATTTTTGATCTTTTTTTCCTGTTTGTTTAGACCTACTCGGATCTTCTTGGAAGGAATACTTCCGATCAATTCTTTGATCTTGTGTTCGTGATTTCCACGTAGGTTTAGACATTTCTTTGGTCTGAGTTCTATTTCTTTCTTTATTTTTTAGGGCTTCAATGGCCTCTAGGCCTGCGCTTGGGGTGCTTGAGCGTTGTCTTTGGGGACTGTGCTTCTGGTCTTCATCCGTATTAGATTTTTTTTGGGGTAGCTGTTGAGCCTCTTTTTTTGTTTTTTCTTTTTCCCTTTCTTTTTGTCCCTCCTTCTCATCTGGGAGGGATTGTCTTGTTTCAACTATCTGTCTCTCAGGTGATGATGTCGTTATTTCTGCGCACTCCAAGGGCTGGGAGCCATTTGAGGAATCCAGATCCAGGATTGATGAATCTGTTCCATCCATTTGTGTAGACGGCACTACGACGGGTCTCAGTTGGCTTTGACTGTGGTGAGGCCCTCCCCTCTCCACAGCAGCGCTTTGCCGTGGTAAGTCTTCTGGAGGGCTACTTGAATCCTTTTTTATTGTTTGGCCCTTAAGCAGCTGGGGTTTCGCCCTCTCTGGTCCATCTAAGGATTCTTTTGTGTTAAGACACAACACTGGTCCCTTCGTCTTGGCGTTGTCGTTAGTTTGACTTTTTGGGGCTAGTTTTTGCTTTGTGGGGCATGATGGTAACTTAGGTGGGCCTGTTAAAAAGATGGATGCTACGTCCTTTTTTTTAATAAGGCCAGCTTCGTCCGTTTGTGTGCCTCTGGCGGTAGATAAGTTGGTAGACTTCACTCTTAGTGCAGTGTTGGCTAGCTCCCTCCCCAGGTTTTCTATTTTTTCTTCGATTTTATGATGCATGACAGCCGAGCTCTGTTCTACTGCCGTTACGTAGCCTTCAATGAAGGTTAGTTTATCCTTTAAGGTGCTGATTATTGCTGTATTGTCATTTAAAGCCTCGTGTATAGATTCGTACAATTTACTGAAGGGGTTGAGTGCTATGGTGAGGGCCGACATAATGGACAGCAGGTCGGTCTTTTTTTTCGAAGCCGGCGTCTCTTTATCGGAGATAGCTGATATTTCGCTTTGCCTCCTCGATCTGTGGGGCGTGTGTATGCCCCTTTCACTTTGGTGAAGGGGTAATCTTTCCGTTGCGTTTTTATCTATAAATGATTTTAGAGGTTGGGTGGCGCTTAATGAATCTGTCCACCTTCTGTTAGCGTTAGTTTGTATATGCGCACGAGTCCAACCATACGGATCGTCCCCCAATGAATGCCTCACTCTAGCTGAAGGTCTCTCTTGTTTGTCGAGGCTTGGGGGGAGTTCGAGGGGCTTAACCACAGACTGCATGCTTACTTCTGGTTCTTTCTCCGGGGGATGTATAGATATAGATCCCAGTTGTGTGAGATTAGTGGGTTTGAGTGAAGGGGTCGGACCTGCTTCTCCACCCGACCGAGGCCTCGGATAACCTTGTTCTACAATCAGGCCTATCGATGGTTCCGTCACTGATGGACTGTTTATACACTTGGCCGGTGATGGTTGGTTACCGGCACTTTGAGTGACGTTGGAGACAGTTTTTACTGCCTCGGTGACCCCCACCTCAATAGGTGTGGTGTGAGCATGCCATTTAATTCTGGGCGCCGAGTTCCCCTGTATTAGATTAATTTTCCGAGATTTATTCAGTGGGGGGGGGGTCTTCTATAGCCTCAAGTATTTCTGCGTCGGACATTTCATGGTCCGGGCTTAGTTTACGCTTGCTAGATCTTATGAAAAAGTCTTTCAGGGAGGTCGACAGTAGAGGAGTTGATAGCCCCTTTACTCCGCCATGCCCTTTTAGACCTGTTTGTAAATTCTTTTTGGCAGGTCCTCTTCCAGCTGCAATCTTTCCTTTATCATGATCTTTCCTGTATTTTTTATTTGATCTGGGTCTTCTTGCCGTTCCTTTACAGGTTCTTTTGAGACTTGTTAATTTTGTTGTTTGTTCTTCTTCCTCCAGAGCAGAGAGCGAATCATTTGATGCACTTAATGTGTGAGTTGATACGGACCCCGTAGGTTCCAAGACCTGATCCTTGGCGGTCGTACTTCCGGAGTTACCGTCACACTCCAGACTTATTTTAGGGAGGGGCACCATTAAGGGGCCCGTTGCAGTTAGTGTTTTCTCGGGGGCTTTGAGACACGGGGCGTTTGAACCTTCCCGAGCTTCAAACACTAAGTCATCTATGTTTGCCTTGTGACCCCTTCCACACAAGTCCAGTACAATTTCTGGCGCCGTGACGCTTTCTTCTATTCGGTTGAACCTGGGTACATCCGTGCAGACCTCTTCCTCTCTGCTCATGCAAACTCCTGTGTCTTTATTGTTATGCATGACCACTGAAGTCACCAGGCTCGGTGCAGGCCCGAGCATTTGTGGGCTATCCAAGACTATTTGTTTTCCTCCTTGTGTCATTCTAGACTTCTCCGGGCCCAGGTAGTTGGATTTCCGATTTTGGTTTCTCTGTTCACTGATTGCCTCCACCCCCAGCTCCCCCAGCCAGACAGATCCCTGCCGGGGCTGTCCTCCGACAGCCTCGGGCCCGGGACCTCTCGTTTGCACGGTTGGCTGGCCAGGGGTTGAGGAGGAGGGGGAACGAAGCATTTCATCAATCGAACTATTGAAGGTGAATACAGTTTTTCTTCTTTCCTGGTCTAGGAGTAATGACGGCTGCTGAGTACTTAAGAGCGGTAGCTCAATCTGACCCCGAAGGTAGCCTGGCCCCCCCTCCTCCGCCCTAGTCACCTGGGAGACCCTGTCGGAAGGCGGAGGAGTACGAGGACTCCCATGCTCCACCACAGTCTCGACTGCGGGGTCATTTCCTTCTGCATCAGTTCCGAGAGAGCTCAGACTTCTGTGAGCAATCTTTTGTTGGGTTTTCATGCTGCGGGTCCAGCGCCCTTGACCCCCTTCAGGGGGTAGCGATACCATGCTGCGGACTATACTTGAGAAGCACTTGAGAAGCACGGGTTACGAAAGCCCGAGACGGCTTCCAGGGGTTGGTCGCCTTCTGCTGGGAGCTTGGGCAGCAGAAAGAGTTCTAGCGCGACCCAGGAGATGGTATAAGTAGCAGCCACTGGAAGTCCGATGCCACTCAGTGTTTGATTGATGCCAGACAGTCAAAGGGCAGTCGGAGGGCTCACAGGAGGTGAGAGAAGAGCACCGTCGAGTGAGGGGGGGAGGGGTGGTGACTAAGGGGGGTGGATTAGGTTAACAAGAAAAAAAAAAAAAAAGAAGAAGAAAAAAAAAAAAAAAAAAGGGGTGGTGTACCGGGGGCCAGACCTCGAAATGTGTAGGGGGGGTAGGATGGGGAATAGGGAGGGAGGGAGGGAGGGAGGGAGTGACAGAAAGATAACCGAGGATGGGGAAAGGGGGCAGGCAAGGAAAACTGGGTTCACTCTTGGACGCTCTTGGACTCTTGGACGCTCTTGCTAGTTCTTGGTAGTTCTTAGTGATTCTCACCTCTGATCTTCAGTCAGCACTTCGGGTTCGGTGCACGGTGCACGGTGCACCGGACACCAGACACACTGTGCCACACACCGCGCCGCGCTCCGCGCCTGCGCGGTGATTAAGTTCAAAATTCCACTCGTAGCAGTAGCAGTAGAAAGCGGACTCAGACTTTTTGCTGAAAACGGGAGAAAAAGCACAGCGGTCAGCCTCCAGACTCCACCAGACACACTGTGCCACACACCGCGCCGCGCTCCGCGCCTGCGCGGTGATTAAGTTCAAAATTCCACTCGTAGCAGTAGCAGTAGAAAGCGGACTCAGACTTTTTGCTGAAAACGGGAGAAAAAGCACAGCGGTCAGCCTCCAGACTCCACCAGACACACTGTGCCACATGTTTTTCATTGTCTATTTCCCTAACCTGCCTTCTTAATGAAAAGCCAAAATAATGTTGCTGCTGTATTCCCATTCCCTGTACCTTGCCTTCAAATTAAGGGGTCTCATATATGACTGATGGCTGGGGTTCGGGGTTGCCGGGAGAGAAGAACATTGTGATAACACAAGCAATCACTGGGGATTGTTTCAAATGTCCTAACTGTCAATGTCCAAGAAAGCCTCTGTGTGTTTTAATGTAAAGTTTTTTTTTATTCAACCTGTGTGTTGTAGTACCTGTAGGTCCATTAGAAATAAAAGTCAGTCAATTGGTGCGAGTAATTTGAAATTGTGATATTGTGTGGTGCCACGGCATTGGTGGCTGATGTTTTGGTTGCTCTATTATTCTTTGTCAAACCTTAAATAAATATATATTCTTACAATACACCGGCCTGGTTCCTAACTCATTCCTGGTAAGGAGGACATTGGTTGGATGGTGCGAGATAGGTTGGCTTCCTCACTAAGGTTCAATCTGTATAAGCACTTTGGTGCACGCCACCTCGCTTGAGGGGGGGAAAGGAACTCTCAGAATTGAGAGTGACCACCTAACAAATCGTGACATCCCTAAAATGAAAATTCTCAACTGCAACCCATTCCCAACAACGTGCTTCTAAATAAAAGGTATTCTTATCTTTAAAACGTAATTCCGAATTGTCAGCACTCATTCAACATTGTATTTAAACAAGGGGAGCCCTTGACCCCACAAATGAAAATTCATTGCAGTCCAAATACCACAACGTGGGCCTTTAAGTGAAGGGGGTCTGGTAAACAAAACTTCTAATTTGTCCCCACTCGCTAGACCTGGCCTTCGAACAGAAGGGTATTTATAGCATGACATTTAATTTTGGGGTTTTTGGGGCTGGGGGGAGAAGTGCTTTGCTAAAGTGAGACCTCATGTAATCAACAGTGAACGTGTGATATATAACATTTTTTTTAAATTAGCTCTGTGTCTATTCCTAAGATAAATTCTGGTGAAATCCTATTTTCCATTTGCATTTTTACCAATCTGTGATTTAAACTGATAGCATTTTGAGTGCCCAGGGAACTCCATATGTCAAGCCTTGAAGGTGAACTAGTTTCCACAAAACGGATTATTATTGAAATTCGACTTACAACGGGATTCATGGGAAAAGAGTTTTGACCAGTTTATGTAGCCTGCATTCCGTATTTGGGAGACAAAAGTAAATTCAGACAATGTGTGTTTTCTAATTGAAGATGTGTTTTCTGCCACAAAGGAGGTGGTGGCTCTAATTGAACAAAATTACTATTCATTGAGCTTATAATTAAAATAAATATATATTCTTTATAACACAGCCTGGTTCTTGGCTCACTGTGGGCACAGTGGGAGAGATGTATGAGGTTCTATATGAGGCTTTAATGGGGCCAGTGCTAAAAAGGAAACTTACGTGAAATATTGCCGGGCCCCTTGATTGACAGGGGAGGGAACTCCCCAGGTTAAGGGTGGTCTCTCAATATAACGTGACAAGGGACCATTTCTCCTTAGACTATCTTCCAATTTCCTCCAAAGTCACGTTAAAGGCGTTATGCATAGCACATCAAACATAGGAACAGATCCCTCTGTGTAAAATAAACCATACATTCCATCTACATTGTGGACGAACCAAGAGGGTCTAGGCCAATCCCGGTCAAGCAACTCACTTATTTTTATTTTATTTTAATGTGTTTTAGTATATAAAACTTTAAACATGTATACATGATTTTAATCAATAATATAAATAATGCAAAATTAATTCCAAAATATCAACTCCCTTAAGCTCCCATCTACCTTAATCATCCTATTTCCAGAAAAACGAATACCAGATCCTTAAGATCCAACAAGCAGTCACTATTGACCGTACCGAGATTCAAGAAGTCTAGAGCAGGGGGCTCTAGCTTCCAATACTTAGCCCCAAAACATTGGCATTCTCTTCCACTCACCATCACAAATCAGGAAACCCTTACAGGTTTTAAAAAGTTGCTGAAAACTTGGTTATTCAACCAATAGCAATAACCAAGCTAGCTCTACACTTGGTAAACTCGTATGTGTGCCTGCACCCATTATACACATTTCTATGACCTTCTGCCTGTGCCTTCTGTATATATTGCTATGATTGTATGTACCATTGTGCTTCTATCACTATATTATGTACCTTACTGCCAACATAACTATGCCTTACCGTCCCACTCATTGTATGTCTTTTTGCAAGCTGTCTGTAACCTCGCCGTGATACCTAAGGGTCTGGGCGAGTAACAAATGTAATAAATAAATAAATAAATACAATAAACTATGACACATTTCAAGCCACAGGGACCAAAACACGGGATCGACCCCAACTGCTCACCCTGCAAGAAACTATTTTAAAAAATGTGAGCATAAACTTGCCTGTGTGAGGGAGCGCAACAACTTCCTGACCTACTGTCAGTCTGCGCCCGTGCCCGGCATGCTCCGCCCCTGCACGGAACCTCACAATCTGTGAATCCCTCGCTAAGAGAAGCAGAGCAGGGCCTGGCACTGGGGAAGCACATACTTGTTAAGCAGGTCTCACTGTTGGCTTCTGCACATCAGAACCAGGGAACAAGACTTTGGGACAAGCCAAATGTGAATTGTAGGCAATCAGAACTGGAGTGGCACATTTATTTATTTATTTATTTGTTTACTTCTATCGCGCCGTAGCCCGCAGGCATGACCTGAAAGAAATGACCACTTGCGTCATTAAACATCAACATGCATACTTCTAAAATGATGAAATTGATTTGCAAATTATCCCCGACCCTTTTGTATAATGCCTGCTTCATTGTCATGAGGTGTGCTGGTTTCACCAGAGAACCAAAAGGCTTTTCTGCTTTGCAAAACTTTTTTTCTTTACATTAAAATATTCCCTGCGAGGGATTTCTATTGTGTAAATATTCTAAAGGCATTTTAAATGCATCCCTTTCAGTATCAATCACTTAAAAGGTTGCTCTACGTGCCCTACACTGGAAACACATTGTGAGATGGATTGCCAACAGAAACCTTGAACATTAAGCCCAGAGGCTTAGGGCCCGATTCATGGATATTTTTGCACGGTTCAAAGTGGCTTTGCACTGCTGAAAAGTGGCTTTGCACTGCCGACACAAGAGTCTTGGCGCCTACCGGATGTGCTAACTGAATCCTAAAAAAAAAAGTCTGACAAATACAAGACTGTAATTTCAACATTGTTAGCTTTGTTTATTATAGTTCTGCTCATGTTGTACTGAGGGAAGGAAGTGCCTTTCTCAAGCAGCAAAGCACTCGAAAACAATAGATGTGAAATGGCCTTGTTTAATTTCGTTTTTTTTAAGGTGTCATTCGTTTATTAATGCATTGTAAGTGTTTTGATCTGAAAGAAGTATGTTTTCGTTAGACTTTTAAAACAATCAGTGAAATAAGCTTAAAGGATGAGGCCATTTCTGCTGCTCCCATTTTTGTGAGAATAAGCTTCATAATTATATCTATGTTCAGCCCAGAATTGAGGCATCGGCTGCACGTTTGTAAAAGTGATAGTTTGCAATCGAGTGACTGGAGCTGGCCGGAACCCCAGATGCCAAGTTCACCCGGCGATGTGGATGCCTCTTTCACACCCAGCACTTTAGCCCTTGACGCAACCCCCGTTGGACTATTTCTGTTGGGGCTGGCACAGCACTAGCCCAGTGCAATGGACCCAATAACTATGCAAATCAATCTATCATTATTCATAGCCCGCACGAGCCCACACACCACGGCCGGGAACGCGGAATGATGTCTACAATTCTAAGCGGAGCAAACACTCCAAGAGCACAGACAACTTGTGAATGGCCCATAAATGTAAATGAGGGAGGGGGAGGTGGCAGGCGTGCGCTCTGCACGCGGCAGAGAGCCCCGCGCTCCTGACGCACTTGAAAGGCGATGGCAGAGAGCTCCGCGCTTGTGATGCACTTGAAAGGCGCGCCACTGTAATGGCCATTTCTCTGCGTGGCGTTAAATCATACAGCTGCAGCAAACAAGGAGTCATGTTAAGAGTCTGCAGACAGCTCTTCCCCCTGCCACAGGAGTCATTGAGTGCTGGAGGTGGACTCAGTATTGCTCTTATCAGTGCTGCCTGTCCGTCAGAGCAAGTTTGAGGTTTCTAAGTGTTGCTCTGCAGTGTTGCTAATCCGGACGCATCCACTTCCAACCCAGAGACACCATCAAGGTGCCCGCCGCCTTCGCCTGCAGCCAGCGCTGAGCGCATTAAAGCAGGGCTGCGCTATCGAGGAGACAGTGCAATCGATAAGTGCCATCATCGCCGATTCATTATTTTGTCAATGGTCTGAGCTGTCAATCAATAGCAGAGCGGGCGTCCTCTGCTGAGGTTGCTGGTCATAATTCTTAGTCATTGATTGAAGTGGCGGCTTCTGGACGGAATAATGGATTGTCCGCTGGGGTCCAGCGATGCTTCTCTGTGAAGCTTGCAAGTATTTACAGAACCCGGGTTCTAATAGACAATAATCGGTGTGATATGCATTATCTGCGAAAATGTCATTCACACCGAGGCATGAAATCACTTTCTCAAAAGAGAGAAACAAAAGGACTTTCTTTTACTGGTACTTATTGAGAAATCAGGCTTGATTCACAGACACGTTTTTATAATGCGTAAACCCATTGAAAAACGATCTGTCAGCCAGGCCTATCGCGTTCAATATATGATTTAATAATTTGAATAGGTAACTTCGCAGTCCAAAAGCCGGAAGTCATATGGTGCTGCAGCAGCCTTATGTATTTATTTAATTATTTATGTATTCATCTTTAGGGGAAGGAGAGGCTAGAGTCTCACGCTACCAGAAATGATGCCGTTGAATATCCCATAGTTGGGGACATCATAGGAGCCAGCACATCCGGGGCCAGATTACAGGTGCTTTTAATATGCCAAACTGCACTTGTCGAGGTGCCATGGTGTTTTAATGTGTCCCAGTGTTTTTAAAAATAGGGCAAAGTTTGCCCTAGTGCTAATACCGTGCAAACTTTGCACTTGCACCGGTGCAAAGTTTCTGTAATCTGGCCCCCGAAGTGCAATGGATGAGAAATCGATGATGATGCTTCTTCACCCATCACAGAAGCTGCCATTCAGATGCCGTGTAAACATGCATACAAGGGACTGCCGATAGGCTTCCTGTTCAAAGATTCACTCCTGTAATGTACACAATCATATTGAGGGCTCAATCGTGTCGATTTCTTTTCCATTTCGCCGCAAGTTTATGTGGGGGAGAGCCCCTCGCAGACCCGCACACTCCCCTTCCCTTATTTATTACCTCAATCCACCCACATATACCTTTGTTGAAATGTGGGGTAAAAGATACCACATTTTCGTATTGAAAATGTTTGCATTCTATATTTTGGCATGGCACCATGAAAACTGGTGGGAATACTGTATATAATGTTAGTTGGGGTGTCCAGATAATTTGTTAATTTGTTGACATAGCCTAAACAGAGGTGTTTAAGGGGGATCGGTTCTAAGAGACAAAGGGTCTCATTACAAGTGGGTGGTATCCCGGCCGTAATCCGCCAGGATACCGCCCAACACAAATAGCGCCACCCATTAATATTGGACCCAATGGGGCATTTTTGGTGCTATTGCCATGGTGCTAAAAGCGCCGTAAATGGGCAGAAAGTGGCCAGATTCACCAATTTACAAATGTTCTACTTTCCATCCAACTCATAGTTGGGCGGAGCAGTAATGCAACGATATTATACTTAACGATGTATTTTTACCACTCCACCCAATTTTTGATGAGGCCCAGAGAAACAATTTCAGCCAGTATAACCTATATCTGGTGCCCTTCGCCCCCATCTCCAAAAACCCAAGACTCATATCTCAGGTCATGCCTCCCCAACCTATGAAACACAAAACCCATGGCTGGTGCGATGCCTTCTCAATCCTCACAAACTTCCCCACCTCGCGCAACACAAAACACATTCCTGCAGTAAATGCTCTAAGTAGCTGCCAGAAAATGAACAAATGACTCAGGAGAAATATGTGATGGTCATTTGTGATAATATTCTGGGGTTACTGTCACGCTCACCTGAATCTCCGCAGGAGCGATGGAGTCCGGCGACCTCTGCCCTGCTTTCCACTCACTCGGGGGAATGGGAATTCTGCCTGTAAGGAAAATAACGGGTTAGTGAGTGGTGCTATCTAAACCCAGGGAGCCCTCTTCTCCAGTTCCCTGTGTGCTGGAATACAGTGATTCAGGGGCTCACCTCTTAGTTTAGGATGGTGGGCTCTCCGTCCTGCATCTGCAGGAGCGCTATGGTTTGGAACCTGTTGGCTGGTGCTCTGGCCTGGTACAGGTTTTGCTGGCTGATACGCTTGCACTGCGGTGATTAGCACTGCTGTTTAGTTGTGGTGAAGAGGCCACTAGAGGGAATGGGTTGGGTTGGTGGAGTTCTGTGGATCTCCTGATAATTGTCCCCAGAGCCAGTTACCTCACTGGATCCTCTGAGCTGCCAGGTTAGCAGATGAACACAATTGGATCACTGAAATCGGATTTGGTAAGTGCGGTATCCCTGGGGTTCCCCAGTTGTTTCACTGGGTTAGGGCATGTGAAATGTTCAGGATCGTAATATTACAGTCTATGGTATTGCAACTTAACAATGCTCTTCAAGTTCTAACCTGTTTCCTCTGCTTCTTTCTTTTGCAGGATTTCAAAGAGTTGCTCAGAGACGGAAACCTGAAGGCGGCTGATGAGAAGGCGAAACAGGAGTGACTCGCCGGACCACGAGTCAAAGTGAGAGTCACGGGAGATTCCGAGAGACGAGTTCTGAAAGCGGCCGCTGGGGAGGTAAGTGGGAAACAGCGGGATCTTGGCAGTAGAACTAACATCTTCTTTCCTTCTCTTTTCAGGTGCGAGAGTTCGCAGAGAAGAGGACTGACTTGCCGGCCCGCGCGTGCAGTGAAAATGCTGCAGAAGACTCTGGAGTCAGGAACAGGTAAGCGTGTGCCTGAAGCTACAGAATGCACATGAAGCATGGTTTGTTCATTGGGTGTGGCTTTTATAGACAGCCACACCTGGAGACTAGAGCGTTAAACCTATTTCTGCATTGGCACATAAGGATCCATTTTAGTGAAAACAGGAAGTCTCATGTTATTCTATGGGTGCAGGGAATTCCTATGGGTGGAATGGATGTTAACCTATTCCTTGCTCGCCATTCTCTCACCCACATTGTTCCTGCCTGTTTTCCCCCTCTGCTAGTAGTGCTACTCAGGCCTGTACCCATGACAGTCCTCCCCCTCAAGGCCCCACCCAATGGTTTGCTTCCTGGACCAGGCTTGGTGGGATTGTTTCGATGGAATTTGTGTAATAATCGAGGGGCATGGATGTTCTCACTTGGTTCCCATGATCTATCCTGGGACACATATCCTTTCCAATCCACTAAGTAATATAGGGTGTTTCTTACCACTTTGGAATCTAGTATTTGCCTGACCTCGTACTCTGGTTCTTCCCCTTCAATTACTGTGGGGGCTGGTGGCGTTAGTGTTCTAGTCCCAGGGTGTACGGGTTTTAAAAAAGAAACATGGAAAACCGGGTGTATGCGCATTAGTGGAGGTAAGGTCAACATCATGGCGATGGGCGTGATCACACTTTCAATTGTGAAAGGACCTAAGAACCTGGGCTGGAATTTCCTGGCTCCTTTCAGTGCTATATACTTAGATGCTAACCATACCAAATCCCCTGTCTGGTAGTTTGGGGCCTTTTTCCGGTGACGGTCGGCATACCTCTTTTGTGTAGCCTTAGCTGTCTCTAGATGCACTGCTGCATCTTTGGTTGCTTTAGAGATTCATTCATGTAAAGTCTTGATGGCTGGCATTTCGATAGCCTCTGGTGGGTCATATGTTGATGTTCCAGAGTTTGGTTTGTGCGCTCTGTCTGTCCGTCTGTTTGTGGATGATGGCTGGTGGACAATCGGATTTCTATCCCGGCCAAGGCACAACATTTGTTCCAGAATCGTGACATGAACTGGCTCCCCCTGTCGGAAATCAATATGGATGGGAACCCCTTACGATGTTATTGAGAAAGACTTGGGCCAAGGCCTGGGCAGATGGGATGCCTTTTAAGGCTATGAAGTGAGCCATCTTGGTGAATAGATCCACCACCACAAGAATGGTGTTAAATCCTGAACTGGGAGGTAGGTCTGTTACAAAGTCCATCAAGATGGTGTGCCAGGGAGTACGCAGTATCGCCAATGGTTGTAATAAGCCGTCTGGTCTTTGTCTTGAGGCCCTGCTTCGGGCACATGTCCCACACGAGCTGACAAATTTGTGAGTGTCTTGTCGCCAAGTTGTCCAGCAGTAGGATCTTTCAACCTTTTCTGCAGTCTTTTCCACTCCTGGGTACCCTTCAATTGGCGAATTGTGGTAATTGGTGAGTATTTCTTCCTGCAACGCACGTGTCGGGAGATAAAGACAATCTCGGTATTATGGTAGGCCGTCTTTGATGGTAAAGTTGGTTCCTTTGTTGCCCCATGTTCGTAGCTCCCTTGTGGGCAGGTTGTCTTTTATCTTTTGATTGAATGTCTCCCATGAAGAAGAATCATCTCCACATAGACCTAGGATTTTGTCACCAGGAATGATGTCTACCAGATCAGAAATGTTGTAAGCTTGTTCCCCTTTGCCGATATGTGATAAAGTGTCTGCTTTGCCATGTTTTACTCCGGGTCGGTAAGTAATTACAAAATCATACTCCGATAGGAATAGAGCCCAGCGGAGCTGTCGGGATGATTGCGCTTTAGCCGAGCGCAAGTAGTGGAGGTTTCAATGGTCAGTTATTATCGTAAGTGTGTGCTTGGCTCCGAGTAAGTAATGCCTCCATTCCTTGAGGGCTTCTTTAATTACGAGCAGTTCCTTATCCGTAACTGCATAATTCAATTCTGCTGGAGAAAACTTCTTCGACCAGAAAGCCACAGGGTGTAGGTGACCAGTATCAGAATTCTGTTGAGATAGGAACGCCCCCATGGCTACACTTGAAGCGTCAGTCTCCACGATGTAAGTGAGATCTGGTTGTGGTTGTTGTAATACAGGCACTGATGTAAATGTGTTCTTTAGAGCAAGAAAAGCCTCTGCTGCTGCAGGGGTCCATTCAAATTTTCAGTGCTTACGTAAGAGGGAAGTAATAGGATGTACCATGTGTGAAAAACTGGGTATGAAGCGTCGGTAAAAGTTTGCAAAGCCAAGAAAGCTCTGCACTCCCTTTCGGAACGAGGTTGATGGCCAGGTAAGGATCGCCTCTTCTTTCCTGTTTTCCATTCGGATCCCTTGTGGTGACAATACGAATCCTAGAAACTCCACTTCGGTGACATGGAAGGAGCATTTTTCAAGTTTGGCATATAAGTGGTTTTCGCGTAACTTGTGGAGAACTGCCTGCACATGCGACACATGTTCTTGTACAGTGGCTGAGTAAATGAGGATGTCGTCTATGTATACTACGGCACATACGTCTAGCAGTTCTCACAAGGCATCATTCATAAAGTGTTGGAATGCCGCGGGTGCGTTACATAGCCCAAACGGCATTACTGATACTCGTAGAGGCCGTACCTGGTGCAAAACACAGTCTTCCATTCGTCACCCTAAATTACACGCACCAAGTGGTAGGCCCTTCAGAGGTCCAGTTTCGTAAACACTTGCGCTTGTCTCACTTAATCGAGCAACACAGGGATCAGAGGTAACGTGTACCTGTTCTTTACCGTGACCTGGTTTAATGCACAATAATCAATGCATGTTCTTAGGTCCCCCTCCTTCTTGGGGACAAAGAAGAGAGGATAGGCCGCGGGAGACTTAGAAGGGCAGATGAAACCATTTGCGAGATATTGGTCCAAGTAGGTTTTTAAATGGGTGTTCTCCCCTTCCGTCAGGGCTTATATGCGGCTGCAAGGAACTTTCGCCCCCAGTACCAGGTCTATTTGGCAGTCGTACGAACGATGCAGAGGTAGAGTGTTGGCTAGTTCTTTGGTGGATATGTCTTGAAAATCCTGGTATTCTGTGGGTAGAACTCCTAGTATTGCCAACACTGGGAGTGTCTTCGGAGATGCGGATATTGGATGTTCCGATATCTGACCTGTCTCCGTGTGTGCAGTCCCTGGGAAAGGTTAGCGACCTGTTACGCCAATCTATGAGCGGGTTGTGTTTCTCGAGCCAAGGTATGCCAAGGATCGTCTGGAATTGTGGGGCCGAAATCAGGTCAGATGAGATATCTTCCTTATGTCCGGCTTGACAGAGCATGATGACCTTTGCTGTACAATGGGTTACAGAGCCTGAAAGCAGCTGAGTTCTGTCGACTGTGGTTACATTGTCTACAGTTTCCTTTGAGCAAATGGGTAACCCAATCCTGTCCGCCGTCTCCAATTCCAAGTCACTTCCAATGGCTCCACTATCCACAAATGCTTCAAGTGCATGTAACTTGGAAGGATAGCGCTGGTCCACGATGGTTACCGCGATTGTGAAATGGGAGATCAGGAGAATCTTAGTTGCGATCAACAGACGGACCTCTATGTCTGTTGGGCGTTGGAGTTTTCCGCCTCGGTTGTTTCCTTTGCTCTGTCTATAGTTCCAACAGTTTTTTGAGGGGGCTTAGCCGGGCAGTTACAGAGGAAATTACCAGATTGTCCACAGTACAAGCACAACTGCTCTTGCCGCCTTCTGTCATGTTCTGCCTTGGTGAGTGGACCTCGGACTCCACCCAATTGCATGGGTTCAGGATGTGCTTCCACAGACTAACAAACAGACGTCTCCTTGGGCCGCATGTAGAACGCTCTGCCCTCTGAACGTGTGTGGTGGCCCTTCAGGTTTGTAATCGATGGTCGAGCTGGATTGCCAGGTCAATGTATTCGGCACACCCATCTGGGGGATTGACGACTTGTGCCAGGATGTCCTTGAGCTCTCCTCGTAAACCTCTGTAAAACAGGGTTGTTCGTTTTTCCTCGGTCCAGTTTGTTTCAGCTACCAGACAATTAAAGGTTGCTACATAAGCCAAAAGATCCTGATTTCCTTGCCAGAGGGACAGCAACTTGTCATCCAAGGCTTGTCCTTGTGTACTGCGGGCAGAGTTTTTCCAACTCACGCTGGAAACCAGCATAATTCCGGAGTAAAGGGTTGTCCCTATTTACTAACAGCACGGACCAGTCCGCTGCATGACCCCCAAAGTATGACAACACAAAGGCCACTTTTGATTGGTCTGTAGGGAACAACCCCGGCTTGCGCAGAAAATGTAAATGACACTGGTTCATGAAAGTCCCGAACCGTTTTGGCTCTCCTAAGAATCTCTCCGGTGGTGTCAGTGGTATGTTGCCTGGAATGGCTACTTGTACTGGTGCTGCTATGGGCTGAGGTGGTGATGTTGGTGTTGCCGTGGCTCCCCCTGGCAACAGGGCCAATCCTGCTTGAGTCTGTAATAATTGACGGGCAATCTCGTCTGTTTTGTCCCAGTTCACTACCATTTCATGCCTCAAGGCATTTGTCTCAGCACGAGCTGCGTGTACCTAAGCCCGCAATTCCCCCAATAACTGTGACAGCTGATCTACCTCTGAGGTCTCCATCGCTCAGGCAGAGGAGGTTTAAGGTTGTCTTCGTGTTCTGTCACACTCACCTGAATCTCTGCAGGAGTGATGGAGTCCGCCGACCTCTGCCCTGCTTTCCACTCACCCAGGGGAATGGGAATTCAGCCTGTAAGGAAAATATCGAGTTAGTCTAGACCCAGGGAGCCCTCTTCCCCAGTTCCCTGTGTGCTGGAATACAGTGATTCAGGGGCTCACTTCTTAGTTTAGGATGGTGGGCTCTCCGTCCTGCATCTGCAGGGGCGCTATGGTTCGGAACCTATTTGCTGGTGCTCTGGCCTAGTCAGGTTTTGCTGGCTGATACGCTTGCATTGCGGTGATTAGTACTGCTGTTTAGTTGTGGTGAAGAGGCCACTAGAGGGAATGGGTTGGGTTGATGGAGTTCTGTGGATCTCCTGATAATTGTCCCTGGAGCCAGTTACCTCACTGGATCCTCTGAGCTGCCAGGTTAGCAGATGAACACAATTGGATCACTAAAATCAGATTTGGTAAGTGTGAAATCCCTGAGGTTCCCCAGTTGCTTCACTGGGTTAGGGCACGTGAAATGTTCAGGTTCGTAATATTACAGTCTATGGTATTGCAACTTAACAATGCTCTTCAAGTTCTAACCTGTTTCCTCGGCTTCTTTCTTTTGCAGGATTTCAAAGAGTTGCTCGGAGACGGAAACCTCAAGGCGGCTGATGAGAAGGCAAATCGGGAGTGACTCGCTGGTCCATGAGTCGAAGTGAGAGTCGTGGGAGACTCCAAGAGACGAGTTCCGAAAGCGGCTGCTGAATAGGTAAGTGGGAAACAGCGGGATCTTGGCAGCGGAACTAACGTCTTCTTTCCTTCTCTTTTCAGACACGAGAGTTCGCAGAGAAGAGGATTGACTTGCCGGCCCGAGCGTGCTGCGAAAATGCTGCAGAAGACTCTGGAGTCAGGTACAGGTAAGCGTGTGCCTGAAGCTGCAGAATGCACACAAATCATGGTTTGTTCATTGGGCGTGGCTTTTATAGACAGCCACACCCCGAGACTAGAGCGGTCAACCTAGTTCTGGATTGGCACATAAGGATCCATTTGCCACAGGAAGTCTCCGTTATTCTATGGGCACAGGGAATTCCTATGGGTGGAATGGATGTTAACCTATTCATTGCTCGCCATGCTCTCGCCCACATTGCTCCTGCCTGTTTTCCCCCTCTGCCATCATGAATTAAGGACGAAGATGACATGGTAGTTCTACTCAGGCCCGTACCCATGACAGTTACAAACATGCAGGTTTGATAATTAAGCCACTGATATCACCAACTTACAAGAGATCTTTATCGCAAAGCTTGATAGTATGACTTTTCAACCCTAGTACAGTGAGGAGGTGCCATTGGATAATAGTCACTGTTTAGCCATTCTTACAGTGAGTGTTGAGTCTGCAGTATGATAACCTGACTAAAGTATGGGTGACACATACGTGTGCTAGCCTCATACATCAATAACTTGTTGAAGACTGGAACTCACTCCTGATAGCTAAAAACCTTCTTGTCCAACAATTAAACAATGAGGGAATAAATAAGTTTGTCAAATTGTTAACAGAGGAGCCAAAATCCACTGTGACAATCATCTATGCACCCAAGGCAAACTTGGGTTGCTTTTTCCATGTACTATCAAAGGAAATGCTGGACATTAAAAGAGGTAGAATGTTAGCTGGAGGACTGAACAAGCCCCTTAACCCAATGCTAGACAAGTCTGTGAAAGGCCGGACACTATGTTTAATATATCAAAGAAACAAAGAAGGGGCAAACAGCACCTACTCTCAAACTGCACCTGACCTATTGATTAAGATAAGAACTCCTGGCTGTTTGTGGACAGGCAAGTTGGATGAATTCCCTGATCCACCACACAACCATGATTATACCGAAAGAGAGAACTTAAGGGCCAGAGGCAAGACATAAAAGAGAGCAAATAATTCATAAAGACAACCAACACTTGTTTCGACCTGCTAGGATCTTTTTCAAGGCTAAATGAGTTGAATAATTAAATATGCAACTGAATAAACTCAGAATGTGAGAGGCCAGAAATGCATTCTTCTCGATCGTTGCACAGTATAATCCCGGAAATTCAACAACAACACGAGGCAAATAAAGTTACATTGAGGTTTCTGGTTACTACCAAGGGATTCAGTGATCGAGGGGTCTCATTACCACAGTCATGTTCAGTGAACATTTAGCTTTGACAAATACTGTAGGAGGTTGAAACACGTGTTGGCTGTCAAGGGAGTGGTAATGGGTTCCATTGTCAACCAGCATTCTCAGCAGTCGTAAGTATCCTAGATCTCAGATGCAAAGGAACTAGCATAATATGACACACAATATTCTGTTTTCAAGCAGGAGATGGTATGCCATTTCAGATTGTGAGTCATCCCATTATATTTAAGAAATAAATGCACTGTGTTAAATTTACATATGGAATCATATTTTTTGTTGTAACTTTGGGAGTAAATGTCATGGAAAGTTAAAATGTTCAGAGTGAAAAGCTCTATCAGCAGAATGTAAAACGATATGTATTTACGTTTATTTAATTTTGTAAGTTAGGCTAATGTGTTTAGTTTCCCACAGAAATGGCATGTGTCTGTGATTTATAAATGTCAGTATCCATGCTCGTGAGCCTGTTTTTCTGAGCTAGGAATGGAATTTTGTATAAAAGTATCAAAGAGCTAAAGACCAAAACTTGTAACACATAATTCAGATGTTGTGCTGAGGTCAGACTAGCATTGTTTGATTAATTGGAGTGACAGCAATCTAATGAACCAATTAGTAAGATGATCATATGTGAGGAATATGATGTTTGTCAGATCCTCACTTCTCTTGACAGGCGCAGAGGCAGCACGAACTCCTCCCTCCCCATTGGGTCTTGGCACCTGGGAAATAGAAACCACAGGCCACCGCAACCCTCTGGGGAAAGAGGGTTAGGGTTCGTTGAGTGGATGGGTAGAGGGAGTTCAGGATCACCGGAAAGAGGTTTAGGGAAACACAATGGATGGGCAGGGGGGCCTTTAGGAAAACATGCTCCTCGGCTCCAGTGCTCCACTTGCTGCTGATTGTTTGCAGCTGCACACTCACACTCTTTCACAACTATCATTCAGAATTCTTCCTGTGGAGACCTTTGTATTGGAGCCTCTAACCAACTCACCACTAGATAGTATTCTCTAGTGCTATCTTGATTCTCTCACTGCCTTTGCATTAAAATCTTCGCCCTCATTTCTTCATGAAGGCAAACCCACCAACATCACAGCATATTGTGGTAAATTCCCACCAGTATGCAGCTTACAAACTCCCCACTTCACCCAGTACAATAGTAACAAACAATAACATGCACTCGAGGTGCTAAAACACTTAGCTCAGTGTTCTGTGGTCCTTAGCCTCTTCGTGTTGATGGGCGTGATAAATCTCAGCAGTCCGCTCAAACATATAACTACAAATAGCAAAACAAAGTCAGTGCACGTGCGTGCGAATTGCCGTTCCAAAGGAACGCTCCCTAAGGGTTAAAATTGTTATTAAAGATGCGGTTGCTTCACCGCCAAGCTAACTCCCACTCCGGGTTAGTATTCATGCTCTGCATGCAAACTTTAACTCGTCTTTTCGTGCTTCCAAGAATGTCAACAGATTATTTCTTCTGCGCATAGTGCGATCCCCTCCCACGGGCTAAATCAGCTGTCTAATATTAAAGTCGTGTACTTAGCTTTTCATGTACCCGGGGCCGGGGGTTGAGCTGGCGGGCGGTGCCCCGCGTAGGCGTGCCTGCAGGAGCTCGAGTCAAACATGTCCTCCTCAGCCGAAGGTCAGTATTGCGAGCGTTGCTTTCAGGGCGCGGCTCGCGCATGCGCAGTAGCGCGCGTGTGTTCCTTTTCCTCCCAGCAGGCCCGTGATGCGCACGGCCTGCTGGGTAATGTAGTCTCTTGGCGGTTCTCCTTCCTTGGGACTTTACTCTGCGAAAGGGAAGGAGAACATGCCTGTACAAGGTGGTTGGACTTCCCAGGGCCCTCTCAACACCCCCAACAAGCCCCAAAATACTGCCAATTGTCCCAGCCCTGACAGTACTCCCCCTCCCTCCAGCAGGTACTGGCTTAGTGGGGTTTAATGCATGAAATTGGCGGAGGAGCCGAGGAGCATGAATATTACATGCGGGCTCCCACGATCGGTCTTCTGGGCCATATCCCTTTCAGTCCACCAAATACCAAAGGGAACCCCGTCTACGGCGTGAATCTAGGATGTTGTGGACTTCATATTCAGGGACGCCATCTCTCAAGACCGGTGGGGGTTTCTTGGTTTTTATGGAAGATGGGGCTGGTTTTAGTAATGAGATGTGAAACACGGGGTGTATTTGCATGGATGGGGGTAGGATTAACTTTACTGCCACAGGGCCGACTAGAGCTTTAATCTGAAATGGACCAATGAAGCGGGGGCTAAATTTACGGGAGCCCTGTAGGTGTAGATTGCGTGTCGAAAGCCACACTTGATCCCCCACCTGGTATTGAGGACTTGGTCTCCTCTTCTTGTCCGCATGATGTTTATAAGTAGCTTTAGCAAGATTTAAATTGCACTGCGCAGCTTGCCAGATGCTCTCCAGATGTTTCTGTCTTTCTTTGACTGTCGGAACTTCGGGCACTGGGTCATGTGGCACCGGCTGAAATCGTGGGTGATAGCCGTAGGCACAATAAAATGGGGTGACCTTGGTTGATGCATGTATGGCGTTGTTGTAAGCCAGTTCGGCTAGCCAGATTACTTCTGCCCATTCGTGTTCTTTTCCCTGAGTCAGACAACGCAAATATTGTTCCAAAGTCTGATTTAGTCTCTCGGTTTGACCATCTGTTTCCGGATGGTAACTGGTGGACAAGCGAATATCAATCCCTGCTGTCTTGCAAAAGGCCTGCCAGAAACGTGAAGTAAATTGAGGCCCTCGATCTGAAACTATTCCATACGGTATACCGTGAAGCCGTACCACGTTTTGTAAAAACAGATTTGCTAGCATGCTGGCTGTTGGTGTGCCCTTGCAAGGTATGAAATGAGCCATCTTAGTTAAGTAGTCCACAACAACCAGTATGGCTGAAAATCCCTGACTTGGTGGCAGTTCGACAATTAAATCCAACGATACTGTGTGCCAAGGTGTCGGAGGGGTTGGAAGGGGTTGCAGCTGACCTGCAGGTTTTCTGTGTTCAGTTTTGTTCCTTAAACAGGTTTCACATCTTGATACATATTGTTTCACATCTTTTTGTACACTAGGCCACCAAAAATGACGCATGATTAGCTCCTTGGTTTTTAGTGTTCCAGGGTGGCCCATGAAAGGGGAGTCGTGGCATCATCTGATGGCTTGTTGTCGAAGCGGTATAGTAGGTAAGTAAAGTGCTGATTTGTAGAATGGCAACCCCTCCTTGATTGTTTGTTCTTGACCCCTGCTAGCCCATAGCACCAGATCTTGTGCTGACATGGCCTTCCGGATTTTTTCAAATATGGCGTCTACTACCACACTACCAATTATTCGTGCTGAATCCACAATGGGCTTGGGTTCGTCTATGGTTTTTGACAGGGCTGAAGGTGTCTCTGGGTACCTAGAGAGTATGTCTGCCTTTCGGTTTTCCACTCCAGGTCGATATGTGACGACAAAGTCATATTCTGAGAACTGCATGGCCCACCTGAGTTTTCTCAGACTAAGCGCCCTAGCAGACTTCAAGAACTGTAAATTACGATGGTCGGTATAGATGGTGATAGTATGATGGGCTCCCATGAGGTGATGACGCCACTCGTCGAAGGCCACCTTAATAGCTAACAGTTCCTTGTCTGCAATTACATAATTTTGTTCTGCCGGTAACAATGTTCGTGAGTAATAGGCGACTGGATGTAGTTGTCCATTGTCATCACGCTGCGACAGAATAGCACCCACCGCATAACTTGATGCATCGGTTTCTACAATGTAAGGCTTAGAAGGGTCTGGATGTTGCAACACCGGTGCTGTTACAAATGCTTCCTTCAAAGTTTGAAAGCTAGTTTCAGCCTTCTCATTCCACTGAAAAGGAACTCCTTTTCGTAGTAGGTGCGTAATGGGTTGGACCTTCTTGGCAAAACTGTCAATAAACCGGCGGTAGAAATTGGCAAATCCCAACACTGTTTGAACATCCTTCACAGAACTCGGAGAGGGCCAGTTGGCTATGGCCTGCACTTTCTTTTGATCCATTGTGATGCCTTGAGGTGACAAGATGAATCCTAAGAACTCAACTGTGGTTTGGTGAAATTGACACTTCTCTAGTTTGGCATACAACTTGTGTTCCCGCAATCTTTGTAAAACAGCTTTCACATGGCCCTGATGTTCTGCAGCATTGCGAGAATAGATTAAGATATCATCGATGTATACAATGGCAAAAACATCTAGGTAACCACGTAACACCTCATCTAAAAAGTGCTGAAATGCTGCGGGGGCGTTACACAGCCCAAAGGGCATGACCTGATATTCGTACAGGCCAAACTTGGTCCAAAAGGCCGTTTTCCACTCGTCGCCTTCTCTGACACGTACCAGATGATACGCGCCTCGCAGGTCTAACTTCGTGTAAACAGTGGATCCTTGTACTTGGTCCAACAACACTGGGATTAAGGGCAACGGGTAACGATTCTTGATGGTAATGCGATTAATCACCCTATAATCGATACAAGTTCTCAAGTCTCCCGTTTTTTTCGGTATGAAGAATAAAGGGGAGGACACTGGAGACGTAGAATGCCGTATGAAGCCGTTTGCTAAATTGGTTTCGATGTATTCCTTCAAGTGTTCACTCTCGGCTTCAGTGAGTGCGTATATCCTGCTACAAGGTAGCACAGCGCCCGCTTCCAGGTCTATGCGACAGTCAAAAGGCCTGTGTTGGGATAGAGTCTCGGCGGCCACCTTACTGAAGACATCCCGATATTCCTCATACTCTTCAGGTTAAACCACATCTGTACTGCCTCCGATGAAGTGGGGACAACACTTCCGCGTACTACAACTAGTCTGGCAATGCTTTGATGAAAACTGTAGTGTACCGGCGGCCCAATCCACCGCTGGATTGTGGAGTCTTAGCCAAGTTAAGCCCAAAATGAATCCAAATTGTGGCGCAGAAATCACATCAAACTCAATAACTTCTTGATGTCCCTTCCCACAATCTAGCTGCATGGGCTGCGTATGCTGAGTGATCGGGCCTGAAACTAATGGTGATCCGTCCACAGATTTCACTTGTTCTGGCTGTTCTTTAGTCACCAAGGAAAGACCTAGTCTTTTAGCTACTTGATCATCTACGAAATTACCTGTGGCCCCTGAGTCGACCATAAGCGACACTGGTATACGCCTTCCTTGAACATCCAGATGACCAGCCAGCATAATATGAGCGGACGGAGTGTGATGTATATTTGCTAGCATCTTTGGGGTGTCTTCAGATTCGCTCGCCCTCACCCCCCTCAAGGACGAGCTGGGGCGTTTCCCAAGGGGGTTCCTTTGGCGGATGGTTTATTGGTGCATTCTCGGACAAAGTGGCCCGACTTTCCGCAATAGAGACACAACTTCTCTCTCCTTCTTCTCTCTTTTTCCTCTTTCGTCAAGGGGCCTCGTATGGTCCCAATCTGCATTGGTTCCTCGGTTCCCTTCTCTGTTAAATTGGTATTTCTCTGTTGATCCAGCCGGACCATAGGCTTATTGTCCCATTTTCTGCGGTCTTGGCGACGTTCACTTTGTCTCTGATCGAGACGTAGTGCCAGATCAATCATGGTGGAGCAGTTCTCTGGCTGGGGGTCTACTTGCGCTACTAAATCTTTCAACTCCTTCCTTAGACCCTGATAGAATAGGGCCATTCTCTTTCCCTGGGGCCAATCGGTTTCTACTGCCAACCGGTTAAAAGCTGTGACATACGAAACCAAATCTCTGCTTCCTTGCCTCAGCGTTAGCAGTTCTCAATCTTTAATCAATGTTGCTGCCCTATAGTTAAATATTTTAACAAATTCGTCCAAGAAGGTATCCCAGTCGTACAATACGGCATCATCCTTGCGAACCAGTGGTGTTGCCCAAGAAGCTGCATCCCCCGTGAGATAGGATATTACGAAAGCAGTGCGCGCTTGTGCGGTCCTAAAAACTCCTGGCTTGGTCAAGAAGTGCAACTGACACTGCATAATGAATTGGTTAAAATTCTGTGGGTCCCCATGGTACCTCTCTGGGGCAGCTAAAGGCAGGGATGGTTCAGTGGCTACCTGCACTTGTACTGGCACTGGCGGAGGTTGTCTAGGCAAGGGTGTTGCTTTGGCTTGAGTCTGGATAGTCAGTGTGTGGACTTGACCTGCTAAATTCTGGTAATCCTGTCTGGTTGCTGCCAATTCGGCCTTCAGGTCCTGGAGAAGAGCTACCACGTCTGCCATAATTGTGCTGCCTAGGCGCCAAAAGAATACGTGGGCTCACAATTCTGTCAGATCCTCACTTCTCTTGACAGGCGCAGAGGCAGCACAAACTCCTCCCTCCCCATTGGGTCTAGGCACCTGGGAAATAGAAACCACAGGCCACCGCAACCCTCTGGGGAAAGAGGGTTAGGGTTCGTTGAGTGGATGGGTAGAGGGAGTTCAGGATCACCGGAAAGAGGTTTAGGGAAACACAATGGATGGGCAGGGGGTCTTTAGGAAAACATGCTCCTCGATTCCAGTGCTCCACTTGCTGCTGATTGTTTGCAGCTGCACACTCACACTCTTTCACAACTATCATTCAGAATTCTTCCTGTGGAGTCCTTTGTATTGGAGCCTCTAACCAACTCACCACTAGATAGTATTCTCTAGTGCTATCTTGATTCTCTCACTGCCTTTGCATTAAAATCTTCGCCCTCATTTCTTCATGAAGGCAAACCCACCAACATCACAGCATATTGTGGTAAATCCCCACCAGTATGCAGTTTACAAACTCCCCACTTCACCCAGTACAATAGTAACAAACAATAACATGCACTCGAGGTGCTAAAACACTTAGCTCAGTGTTCTGTGGTCCTTAGCCTCTTCGTGTTGATGGGCGTGATAAATCTCAGCAGTCCGCTCAAACATATAACTGCAAATAGCAAAACAAAGTCAGTGCACGTGCGTGCGAATTGCAGTTCCAAAGGAACGCTCCCTAAGGGTTAAAATTGTTATTAAAGATGCGGTTGCTTCACCGCCAAGCTAACTCCCACTCCGGGTTAGTATTCATGCTCTGCATGCAAACTTTAACTCGTCTTTTCGTGCTTCCAAGAATGTCAACAGATTATTTCTTCTGCGCGTAGTGCAATCCCCTCCCACGGGCTAAATCAGCTGTCTAATATTAAAGTCGTGTACTTAGCTTTTCATGTACGCGGGGCCGGGGGTTGAGCTGGCGGGCGGTGCCCCGCGTAGGCGTGCCTGCAGGAGCTCGAGTCAAACACGTCCTCCTCAGCCGAAGGTCAGTATTGCGAGCGTTGCTTTCAGGGCACGGCTCGCGCATGCGCAGTAGCGCGCGTGTGTTCCTTTTCCTCCCAGCAGGCCCGTGATGCGCACGGCCTGCTGGGTAATGTAGTCTCTTGGCGGTTCTCCTTCCTTGGGCCTTTACTCTGCGAAAGGGAAGGAGAACATGCCTGTACAAGGTACAAGGTGGTTGGACTTCCCAGGGCCCTCCCAACACCCCCAACAAGCCCCAAAATACTGCCAATTGTCCCAGCCCTGACAGTACTCCCCCTCCCTCCAGCAGGTACTGGCTTAGTGGGGTTTAATGCATGAAATTGGCGGAGGAGCCGAGGAGCATGAATATTACATGCGGGCTCCCACGATCAAATGAGAGGGAAACTGGGTGTGGAAGTTACATTAGACAGCATTCTTCTTTAATATGCCCAATGGAACAATGTTCCTTCACATCCATTGACCAATTAGATTAGAGAAAATATACATTCCTCTGAAGAGAGTGGTTTCTGATCTCTAAAAGTCCAAGTCCTTAGGACACTCACTTCCTGATAACATTATAAAGGAAAACCAAATAGATTGATTTTTTTTTTTTACCCTTTTATAGATTACTAGCAGTACATTGCAAGAAAGACATACGTGGAGTGGAAGTCCCACGCCTTCTCTAGTGGGAAAGACAGCAGACAGGCCCAAATAAATAAAGAAGAGAACCAGACTGTGGAGGGGAGCTGACACCATCGTTCTGACTGATGCCCACCTTTTCCTAGAGGGGGAGAATTGAACCAGTCCTTAAGAGCATGCCCAACTGTCGGTGAAACAGCCAAAATAAATTCCTATGTAAGTGCAATGAAAAATATGATTTTGTGGCCCCTGTCATGTGTAATTTCTGGGGGGGTGGGACTATATACATTGTTTGTACATCTAGAAGTGTATGTGTTTCTGGAATTATATAGTTGATAAAATAGGTCCTACAGTGTGTATACTGGGAGATCTCCTGACTCCTCTTCTGTATAATGATCAAACACAGAAGAAGTATTCTAGGCACCAAAGGGATATCTATCTGTGTGTGTACCTGGAAAAATAAGGTAATTGGAGTCAATTCCTTGTTACCATCACCACCAAGCAGAATTTTTTTACTCGTGCTTATACATTCTACAGAAAAGCGAAAGGATATTTACTGTTACCCATTTCCCATCTTTAAGTTGTCCATTCAATATAAGCAATGTATACTGTTAAATGGTAATGTAATAGAAACACATCTGAAGTAAATCTAGTCAACATATATTTTCCTTTTGCGAGTGATTCACATGTGGTAATGTTAAGTAGTTTTTCTCATGATTGAGTTTTCTAACACGCTGTTTAAAATTCTGGCATGTCCATTGAGGGGCAGAGATTGTATGTGCTATAAATAAGAAGTACAAATATTTAGATAGGCAGGGATATTCTGATTTAATTTGGTTTACCATAAAATAACAAGTTTATCCTCAGCCTCCATTCATTGTTCAGCACATGGTGGATGCACGCTCAAGATAAATTAAATAAGCATATGGTGATCTGTGTGTTACAAAAGTCTCTATTTCTGTAAATGTAGCACAAACAATTGAGGTGACTAATGTATTGGTCACCATTGGAGTTGGAATTTCATATATATATATATATATATATATATACTTTGTTTATATTTACATTGATTCTATTATTTCTATGTTATTAATGCTGTATGTTTCTTGTCCCAAAAGGGGAGGGAGGCTGTCAGGAATCAATATTGATAAATCTGGGGCCCATTTTCAGAAAGATAACTTAATTTAATTTTAAAAAAAGGTGTTGCTCAATTAAAATATCCTATATGAGGTTATTGCCCTGGGTATATTCAAGAACCACAGAGCACCTTGCCTTGATAGTAGCCTGTTGGTAAGAACGGGTGTCAGTAAGTGGCACTCCTCTTTAATTGGTGGCTTTGAATTTGTGTATCTCAATCTTCAGGTGCTTCCCTCCCAAATAAAGAAAAATAAAAATATATTATTTTGTTGATCTCTTCAAAGAAGGTTATGGTAATGTAATGGGTTAGTAGGTTGAGCAAGAAAAAGAGAAAATGTGCAATATTCATCTTCACCATCTGTGTTTTACTCTGCCAGATCCCCTGTGCAGCTAACTATCTCTGTTCT
Source organism: Ambystoma mexicanum (assembly GCF_040938575.1). Lineage (NCBI taxonomy): Eukaryota > Metazoa > Chordata > Amphibia > Caudata > Ambystomatidae > Ambystoma > Ambystoma mexicanum. The sequence goes on along the minus strand of NC_090934.1, from coordinate 1,444,807,372 downwards.
CTTTGCTTATTGATTACAGCATCTGTGTGTATTTTAATTGTGTTTAAGAGTGATTTTGGAGTAGAGCACCCGAAATATGTCATGTGTTTGGAATATTACTGACAATTACATTTTATTAAGGATAATATGTGCCTTACCTCCTAAATGTCTTGGGAGGATAGCACAGGAGCAAAGTGCTCACCGTGGAAGCAAGATGACACGGAGCAACACAGTTTCGATCCCCGGGTCCACGCCTAGAAACCTCTGGGTATTAAGTGCGTTATAAATAACCTATCATATCATATCATATCAATTGTGAAGGGCTTAAATACATCAGAAACATTCTCAGCTGTTTAGGTACACAGAGAGTGGATGCAGTACTGTTTTACAAAACATATTTGACAGAAAAATACTTTAAATACACTCTGAGTGAGGGAATGTTCAAATACTAAATCATTGATAGTGATGGTGCATTTGAACTACTAAAATTGTTCATGGATACACTGCATATGGAAATATAGGAAATGGGGCATTCTTCTATCATCACCTTAAGCCATGGGTGCACAACATACGGCCCGCGGGCCAGTTGCGGCCCGCCATGCTCTTTTGACCGGCCCGCGAGGCACAAAGACTTTCCTAATGGAGGGCGGCCCGCGGCCACCCTCCATTAGGAAAGTCTTTGTTGTCTTCCGGGCCGGTGAAAACATTGGCCCTCATTGGCTCAGCACACACACGCATCACGTCGCTCCTACGAGCCATGTAATGCGTGTGTGCTGCACCAATGGAGGGCCAGCACTACGGCTGGCGTGGTCCATAAGGCTTGATGCCGGAAGGCATTTCAGCCTTGGACCTCGCCAGCCGTAGTACGATTCCAGCGTTCTAGCTTACATGCCGCTTACCTCCCTTCCAGCATGTCTCCGGTAAGTTGTCTGTTTGTGTTTGTGTGTCGGGTTTGTTTTGCTTTATGTTTGTGTGTGTATGTTGCGGGGGGGGGGTGTGTCGGATGTGTATGAATGTATTTGAATGTATTTTGTGTGTATGTTGAGATGCGGGGGTGGAGGGTGTGTCAGATGTGTATGAATGTTTGTATTTGAATGTATTTTGTGTGTATGTTGAGATGCGGGGGTGGGGGGGTGTGTCGGATGTGTATGAATGTTTGTATTTGAATGTATTGTGTGTATGTTGTGATGCGGGGGTGAGGGGTGTGTCGGATGTGTATGAATGTTTGTATTTGAATGTATTTTGTGTGTATGTTGAGATGCGGGGGTGGGGGGGTGTCGGATGTGTATGAATGTTTGTATTTGGATGTATTTTGTGTGTATGTTGAGATGCGGGGGTGGGGGGGTGTCGGATGTGTATGAATGTTTGTTTTGCATGGGTGCTTGTTTGAGAGTTTGCTGATTTGGAGGGGTGGGGGGTCCGGGTCTGTATGGGTGCATGTTTGTGTGTGTGCTGAGTTGGGGGGGTGGGGGGTTTGGGTCTGTATGGGTGCATGCTTGAGTGTGTGTGTGCTGAGTTGGGGGTGGGGGATTCAGGTCTTTATGGGTGCATGTTTGTGTGTGTGCTGATTTGGGGGGGTTCGGGTCTGTATGGGTGCATGTTTGTGTGTGTGCTGAGTTGGGGGTGGGGGGGTTCGGGTCTTTATGGGTGCATGTTTGTGTGTGTACTGAGTTGGGGGGTGGGGGGTTCGGGTCTGTATGGGTGCATGCTTGAGTGTGTGCTGAGTTGGGGGTGGGGGGTTCGGGTCTTTATGGGTGCATGTTTGTGTGTGTACTGAGTTGGGGGGTGGGGGGTTCGGGTCTGTATGGGTGCATGTTTGTGTGTGTGCTGAGTTGGGGGGTTTGGGTCTGTATGGGTGCATGTTTGTGTGCTGGGGTGGGGGGTTCGGGTCTTTATGGGTGCATGTTTGTGTGTGTGCTGAGTTGGGGGGTGGGGGTTTCGGGTCTGTATGGGTGCATGTTTGTGTGTGTGCTGAGTTGGGGGTGGGGGGTTCGGGTCTGTATGGGTGCATGTTTGTGTGTGTGCTGAGTTGGGGGATTCGGGTCTGTATTGGTGCATGTTTGTGTGTGTGCTGAGTTGGGGGGTGGGGGTTCAGGTCTGTATTGGTACATGTTTGTGTGTGTACTGAGTTGGGGGGTTTGGTTGGGGGTCAGGGGGCCATGCGGTGGGGGGTTTGGTTGGGGGTGAGGAGGCCATGGGGCATAGTGTTTGGTTGGGGGTGAGGAGGCCATGGGGCATAGTGTTTGGTTGGGGTGAGGAGGCCATGGGGCATAGTGCTTGGTTGGGGGTGAGGGACATATGGGGCATAGTGTTTGGTTGGGGGTGAGGGGGCCATGGGGCATAGTGTTTGGTTGGGGGTGAGGGGGCCATGGGGTATAGTGTTTGGTTGGGGGTGAGGGGGCCATGGGGCATAGTGATTGGTTGGGGGTGAGGGGGCCATGGGGCATAGTGTTTGGTTGGGGGTGAGGGACATATGGGGCATAGTGTTTGGTTGGGGGTGAGGGGGACATGGGGCATAGTGTTTGGTTGGGGGTGAGGGGGCCATGGGGCATAGTGTTTGGTTGGGGTGAGGGGGCCATGGGGCATAGTGTTTGGTTGGGGGTGAGGGGGCCATGGGGCATAGTGTTTGGTTGGGGGTGAGGGACATGGGGCATAGTGTTTGGTCGGGGGTGAGGGTGCCATGGGGCATAGTGTTTGTTTGGGGGTGAGGGGGCCATGCGGCATAGTGTTTGGTTGGGGGTGAGGTGGCCATGGGGCATAGTGTTTGATTGGGGGTGCGGGACATGGGCATAGTGTTTGGTTGGGGGTGAGGGGGCCATGGGGCATAGTGTTTGGTTGGGGGTGAGGGGGCCATGGGGCATAGTGTTTGGGTGGGGGTGGGGGGCCCTGGGGCATAGTGTTTGGTTGGGGGTAAGGGGGCCATGGGGCATAGTGCTTGGTTGGGGGTAAGGGGGCCCTGGGGCATAGTGTTTGGTTGGGGGTGAGGGGGCCATGGGGCATAGTGTTTGGTTGGGGGTGAGGGGGCCATGGGGCATAGTGTTTGGTTGGGGGTGAGGGACATGGGGCATAGTGTTTGGTTGGGGGTGAGGGGGCCATGGGGCATAGTGTTTGGTTGGGGGTGAGGGGGCCATGGGGCATAATGTTTGGTTGGGGTGAGGAGGCCATGGGGCATAGTGTTTGGTTGGGGGTGAGGGCCATGGGGCATAGTGTTTGGTTGGGGGTGAGGGACATGGGGCATAGTGTTTGGTTGGGGGTGAGGGGGCCATGGGGCATAGTGTTTGGTTGGGGGTGAGGGACATGGGGCATAGTGTTTGGTTGGGGGTGAGGAGGCCATGGGGCATAGTGTTTGGTTGGGGGTGAGGAGGCCATGGGGCTTAGTGTTTGGTTGGGGGTGAGGGTGCCATGGGGCATAGTGTATCTAGGGTCAATAAAATATATATAAGTTAATTAAACAGGCGAGATACAATAACTAAATAGAAATAAATTATAACAATGGAAAATGTGTAGTACAAAATGTAAGTTTGAAATGCAAATAAAAATCGTTACCCCTCAAAAACATTCTTTTTCCATGTGTTTAGTACAAATTGGGGGTTTAAAAAGCCTCCTGCCACGCCCCGCTTACCGCCCCGCCCACATTTACTTTTCGGCCCACTATAACCCTCATGTAAGGTACTTTCGGCCCTCTGTCAAAATCAGTTGTGCACCCCTGCCTTAAACAGATCTCAAATATAACAGCAGATACGCTTATCATACCCAAGTACTTAAAAGCAACCATGGAGCCTCCTTTAAACAAGTCCAAAAACATAATCATTAATGATAGGTGTTGCAACAAGAAGTGAAATGTGACAGTTGGTTGGAGGAAATTTATTACATTTGTAATTTTGAAAGAGTGGTTTTCACAATGCAGAAGAAGGACTTGTTATTTCAAAAGATTTGGGGAACAATCTTGAGCTTGGACCTGGTTTGAACATGTTTCTCTAAAACAGGCACTCCAGGATAGAGTTTATCTGACCTCTTATGACTTAGAGCGTAGAGTGTCTGGCTCACTTGTGGACACAATTGTCATCTACAACAACATTCTAATCTACCTCACTCAAACTCCCTGTTCATAAACACACCATTAAGAATGCCCATGAAGCGGGCACGAGGTCGGCAGATTAGAAACATGATCATGTCTTGACCATGCAACAGAACAGAAAACTAATCAGGAATATGTATTCTGCTACTGTTTAATGAAGATAATGAAGTTTACTTCATAGTAACATTATTGATATGTTACTTTTTGACTGAATTCTATGTACTTTTTTGTTTGTTTTTGGTTTTTCAAGAATCTTAAATGTTTCTTTTTCTTGTTCACTTTGTGTTTAGTGGTGTATATATAGGGTAATTCATAGAAAATAGCATAAAAGTGGCGCACTTTGCAATATGATCACCAACCCATGTCTCCCAGCACCCCCAGCCCCCAGCATTGAGGGGCACCTGCCAGCAGGCCCCCACTCATGTCCCCCAGAACCCCCACCCCCAGCAGTGAGGGGCACCTGCCAGCAGGCCCCCACTCATGTCCCACTCATGTCCCCCTGCACGCCCACCCCCCAGCAGTGAGGGGCACCTGCCAGCAGGCCCCCACTCATGTCCCACTCATGTCCCCCTGCACCCCCACCCCCCGGCAGTGAGGGGCACCTGCCAGTAGGCCCGACACATGTCCCCCTGCCAACACGTCATCACAATCCAGATCCCTGGCTCTTATGGCCACCCAAATCACACCCCACGCCACCCCAGTCCAAACACCCAACCAAGCTTTACATCCACTCCAAATTGAAATCCCCATTTCATGATAGATCACAAATAAGCAGTATGCGCATGAGTACAAGTCTGTCAGACCCACACAGTGGCAACAATGACTGAGAAAACCCACATTGTGACTTGCATGAAACCAATGAGAGAAGACCACACATTGAAGTAAGAAAAAAAAAATGTATTCAAGTCAAAATGAAGGGAATGAAATCAAAACACACAATAATGCCATTAAAATCAAAATGTAGCATGTTCCAAAAAATTATAAATAAATAAAATGAGAATCCAAATTAATCCAAATAAAAATGTGTCCAAAGTCACTGTCCAACAAAGCAAATCCAAAGGGAAAGAAAAGCGTAATATCCATTGCTCCATGGTGAAAAAAAATAAAAGATGAAGGAGAAAAATCCACTGTCAAACTATGTACAAATAGCAAATCCAGGGTCCATAAACCCAATGACATAAATGAAACCTACAATGAAACCTACCTAATTACTAACTATATACAAAAATGTGGGGCATAGTCCATGCTCCCCAAATGAAAGAAAAAAGAAATGAAACTTAACACTAATGAACTATATACAATGGCGGCGGGCAAGTCCAACGGCTCACTGGTTGATGTCATGGGCCAGGGCATCATCGAACTCCTGTTCAATGTCTTGGAGGCGGGCCTGTTCACTGGCCCCGAGGTCTCGCAAGGATAACACCATGTCCACCTCCAACTCCCTGCGAATTCCCTCGAGGCACTCAGCCCGCCTCAGCGCCCTGCGCATGGAGTTCTCTGCCCTCACCATTGTGAGCCGTGCCTCATCGGCCCGCCGCCGCTGCCACCCGGAAGACACTCCCATTCCAGGGTCCTCCTGCCCTCCGGGCAATGCCTGTCCCTCTGATGTAGATGGCCCCGAGCCATGATACCTCCCACGTTGAGCCTGCCGCTGCCTCCGACGCAACTGCCTCTGCCAGCACAACGGCATCCAGGCTGATGGAATCCACCGACGCCGTCGTGCACGTGCCCTGCCCGATGATGCCGGCACATCCTCCATCTGCTGGGGTCCAGTTGCTGGAGTGTCCACCCCTGCTGGACCTCTGACTCCCGACTGTGGCAGGGATGGGATCCCCACCGAGCTGGCTGCGTTGGTCAGGGCAGGTCCACAGGGGGCCCTGGTGGCATCTGGGCTGGAAGACGGCATGGAGAACGACTGGCACATAGTCTCCACAAAGGAGGAGAGGGCAGCCAGAGTGGCCAACACATGTACAAAAACCCCGACCATGGACACTCCCAACTGTGCCACGTTGGCACGCTGCTCTTCGTGATGACGTGCGTGCTCCCCGCGGGAAGCACGCACGTCACCACGAATGTCACGCGTGCGCAACGTGACACCAATCAGGACCTTCTCCATACGGTCAGGGGTCCCCTCGTCTGCAGGTAGAGGAGTGTCAGATGTCATGGACATCCCCCCTACCTGCGGACAGGCCTGGGATGGGGCATCCCTGCTGGTGCATGGAGGTGCAGTCACAGTGTCAGGGACAGTGACATGCACAGGCCCCTCCACGGCGACCTGTGCTGCCTCCTGCCCCTGCCCTGCACCACTTGCACCAGTGGTACCACCCCCACCAAGCCCCATGTGCGGCTCAGTAGCGGCCTCCTCCTCCTCTGTGGAAACCACCAACCTTGATTGCTACACACCATCTTCCGCCTTGCAAGCCCCTGTGGGGGCTCACCCACCCACCCCTTCCGCTGCAGGCGTAGTGGCAGACGGAGCACCAGTCCCCTCACTCCCGGACAATGGTAATTTCTGGGAGGGTGACTGGGCCTTGCGTTGCTGGCCGGTGGGGGCAACCCCGCCGCTTTGCTCCACAGCACCGTCTCCGCCCTCTTCATCACTTGGCTCTCTGTAGAGGGAGACATAGAACAGAAGCATCAGGGTACTGTACAATGGTCCTCTAGACAGGAAGCAATAGCAGATGAGTAGCACTGTCAAACATCACTTCCATCATGTCCCTCCACAACACATGGGTCAGTGCAGGCAAAACACATGCAGTAACAGGCATGACACATGCTATGAACATTAGAATACATGTCCAAGGGACTCTTGAAACATACAATGGTGGTTTGAAACTCACATGCATCATGGGTCATGCCTATTATATGCACACTCTTCACCATAGTTTCATAAATCTGGCCTTGTACACCCCAGACACAGTGGATACAAGGATGACTAGGCTGCATCAGTGAATCTGAACATTGTCACAGACATGTGTCATGAATCCATGGCAATTACAAGTCACAGACACGCAAGTCACACACACAGACATGGACACCGTACATGTCCATGACAGCAGCACCCATCTCTCACACCCCATCCATGTCCAATAACAGAGACAGGCATGCATTCATGTGTGCATTCCGCATGCTGCTCCGCATGTTGCATTGAAACACATGAACCAACCATGTGGTTCACACATTACTGGTCTCACATGCATGACCATGATGTCCCTGCACACACACATACGTACATGGCTTATGTCACACATACAGGCAAGGGCCTTTGGTCCAATGAAATCGCATACGTGTGCTGACGCGCTTCGCGCTAAGGGCCTTTCCTCGAATTACACGCTGACGTGCAAGATTTTCACGTGCCAAATCACTCCGTATCAAGCTGGCCACGCGTACACACACAGAAGACCATGCTCCTGCCCAGAAGGCCGAATTACTGCCCCCCAGAGCCCCGAGCACGCTCCCACCTGCCATCTGCTGTTGCCTGACTGCCTGCTGCCCATGTGCCCTGCCATTTGCTGCCTGCACATCAGCCAGGGGTGCAGTTGCTGTGACCACCCCTGCTGGAACCAAAGACTCCCGACTGGGATACCATCGCTCCACAGCCCAGCCCCAGGACCCAGTTGCCCACCCACACCTGCCTCTGGGGTTGCCATGTCGGGCACACCACCATCTGGCAGTACTGGCAACCCCCAGCCAGAGAGGCAGAGGGCCACCAGCTTCACTGCCACCGAAGTTGGTGTCCTGGTGGAAAAAGTCCTGGGGCAGTATGATGCCCTCTTCGGAAGTTTGTGCGCCGACAAGGAAGGACGGACCAGGATCTTGACGGCATCGTGACTGCCATCAACGTGGAGGGGGTGGCAGTCTGCGACTTACAACATGTCAAGAAGCGCTTGAAGGACTTCAGGTCCAGGACCCTCAACAAGGCACGGCACCTCTTGAAGGCTGCGGATGCTAAGGGGCGCCAGGGCCACCTGTCTGAAGACCAAATGAGGGTCCTGGAACGCGTATGCCCAGCGCTCCACGTCCAGGTTCTTGAGAGCAGACCCATCTGGAGTCGAGCGGTAAGTGTACATGCATACTGATTGTAAGCTGTGCGTGTGGTGGTGTGCCAGTAGCGTGCAGGTTGCACATGTGGTTTTGTAGGGCCAGGTATGGATGTGAATGTACAGGGCCGTGAGGCTGACACATGCGAGTCCTCTCATGTGTGAGACACATGGATGGAGTATGTGTGGGTAAGCATGCAGGCCAAATGCAGATGTGTGAGCACGCATGTTTGAATGACTGTGTATGTAAGTTGTCAAGGCTGTGGTGTCACACATGGATGTTGGTTCCAGCTGCATGTATCTGCACTGTGTACATGTGCATGTATGTGTATCTGACAAGTGTGCAACTGTGATGCAACATGGATGCACATGACACTGATATGTAGAAGGATGAATGGCAGATGTGACATGTATGGCGATCTCATCACTGCAACAGTTGGAGGAGATGTAGACATGCATGTAAGTGTGGTGGCGTGAGTGCATGTCTAGTGCACTCCTTGTGTTTCATGGGATGTCAGGCTCACCTTTGGCTGTTCATGCTGTTGTATGTGTATGGATGGTGCTGCCTGGTGCAATATTGCTGTTGAAATGTTCATGTGTGTGAGTTAAAATGACATGTGTGTCATGGAGTGTGATGCCGTGTCTGTAGTTAAACAATGCCACTCATGTGCAACTGTCATGTGTGTATCAGTCCATTGTACAGTGCCCTGATGCCTGTGTTCTATCTCTCCCTGTCTGCAGCGTCAACTGAAGAAGAGGGCGGAGAGGGTGCTGTGGAACACAGCGGCAGAGATCTTCCCGCCAGCCGGAGACACAAGGCCGGCTCCCCTCCCAGGTTGTCATCTTGTCGGGGAGTGAGGAGTCCGGTGCCGCGTCCCAGGCAGCTGCTGCCGAGGGAAGGTCCAAGAGGCAGAGGTCGGAGTTGGACTCCTCGGCAGCGGAAGGGGCAGCTGAGACCCCACAAGGTGCGACAGAGGAAGATGGCACGTAGTCATCAGGGTTGGTGGGGGGTTTGGTGGAGGAGGCCGTGCAAGGGACAGACACAGGGTCTGGAGGTGGGGATTCCACTGGTGCTAGTGGTGCAGTGCAGGGCAGGGACAGGAGGCAGCACAGGCCACCGCGGAGGTGCCTGTGTGTAATCCTGTCCCCGATCCTGTGACTGCATCATCCCACACCAGCATGGATGCCTACGTCCAGACCCGTTTTCAGGGAGGGGATCCGCTTACAACAACTGGCCTTCCTCTCCCTGCGGACGTACTATCCGGGACCAGGTTGAGCCTGTCCTGGGTGGGGAGGCGTTTCGTCAACGGGCCATGCGAGGTGACCTGCAATCTTTTCAAGAGGAGACTGCACGTCTTCTCGATTGGCTTGTTGACTGCGTCGACCTACTGGGACAGCTCACCAGGGCTGGATTCCTCCGTTTTATGGACCTTGTTCCGACCCCCTCCTCAACTGAACCCCCTATGCCCCAGTCGTCCTCCATGCCAACTTCCCACCCATGTATCACCTGGGTACCCTGTGGAGCTGCCTCTGACCCTGCGGCCAGGCTGGTGGAGGACACATCCCTGCCACAGTCGAGAGTCGGACGTCCAGCAGGGGTGGCCACCTCAACAACTGCACCCCAGCCGGAGGAGGATGTGCAGGCAGCAAGAGCCAGGGCACAGGCAAAGGCACAGCAGCAGCAGCAACAAGGTGGGAGCCATCATGGCTCGAGGCCTTCGACATTGGAGGGGCAGGCATCGGCCAGAGGGCAGGAGGGCCCAGGACTGGAAGTGTCCTCTGTGTGGCAGCGGTTAGGCCATGCTATAGATGCGGAGCGGCAGGGGGCAGAAAAGGCACGGCTCACGATGGTCAGGGCAGAGAACTCCATGCGGAGGGCTCTGAGGCGGGCCGAGTGCCTTGAGGCAATTCGCAGGGAGTTGGAGGAGAACATGTCATCGTCACTGCGAACCCTCGGGCCATGGAAGAGGAACGCCTCCAGGATATTGAACAGGAGTTCGATGATGCCCTGGCCCGGGACATCCAAAAGTGATCCGTCGGACTAGCCCGCTGCCCTTGTAAATAGTTCTTAGTATTAGTTCCTTTTCGTTTTCCTTTTACTTGTGCTCAATGGACAATGCCACACAAATTTGTATATAGTTATATTTTTAGTTATTTTGTTAGGTAGGTTTCTTTTGTTTGGTTAGGATCATGGACCCTTTACATCTTTGGACAATGGATTGTATATAGTTTCATCATGTATTCATTTTTCATTTTTTTTGCATTATGGACATGGAGCAATGGAGATTTTTTTTAACATTTCCTTTGTATTTGCGTTGTTGGAGGGTGACTTTGGACTGTTTTTCTTTCTAATGTTTTTGGATTGGTTATCATTTTCATTCAATCATCTTTTTCACATGCTTTTCATTTCATGTTTCATATTTTGATATGCTTTCATTTCATTTTTGATTTTATGTACATAATACATTTTATTTTTTTAGTTCCATGTGTGGGATTTGATCATTGGGTTGATGCATGTGAAATGTGGGTTTACACAAGCAATGCCAACCAGTGTATGTGTGTGACGGAAATGTGTTGATGTACATAGTTGACTTTTGGTTTGTGTCATTAGATCGGCATTTCACTGCTGGGGGGTGGGGGTGCAAGGGGGCATGAGTGGGACATGAGTGGGGGCCTGCTGGCAGGTGCCCTGCACTGTTGGGGGTGGGGGTGCAGGGGGACATGAGTGGGACATGAGTGGGGGCCTGCTGGCAGGTGCCCTGCACTGCTGGGGGGTGGGGGTGCAAGGGGACATGTGTGGGACATGAGTGGGGGCCTGCTGGCAGGTGCCCTGCACTGCTGGGGGTGGGAGTGCAGGGGGACATGAATGGGACATGCGTGGGGGCCTGCTGGCAGGTGCCCTGCACTGCTGGGGGGTGGGGGTGCAAGGGGACATGTGTGGGACATGAGTGGGGGCCTGCTGGCAGGTGCCCTGCACTGCTGGGGGGTGGGGGTGGAGGGGGTCATGTGTTGGTGATCAGTAGTGCAAGCTGACATGAGCCACATGGGGGCATGCCCATGGTGTATGGGCTGCCTGCGGGACATGACCAGGGGTGCAGGGTAGTCCCCTGTGGTGTGGGCTGCCTGCAGGGGCCGTGGAGGGTGTAGAGGAAACACCTGGGAGGACCCACACTGCCAATTCACATGTAGGACTCCCCGGCACCCCCGAAATACACGTACCCTGCTGAAATCACGTGTGAGACTTCCCGCAAACCCCAGTTATACAAGGTGCACTGGATGATCAATTTCTATTTGGGTGGCTGTGGTCCAAGAATCTAATCAGGGCTGCAAGATCTATTCATGTATTGGATACTTCATTGACAGGTTTTCACGTAAGGCAAGAGTCAGGAATGTAACATTTGTAAAGATGCTGTTGAGACTAGGGCAGCAATCCTAGGAATTTCAACCATACCTACACTCTGCTTGGTGAATTCTTGACGAATGTAGATGCTTGAGATATTAACTATGAGTGGCAGGATCACTCTGATTGTTATTTAGTTCAAGATCCTTTTGTATTAGCCAAAACATTTTAAATCATGTCCCAGGGCTGTTAATTACTTTCTGTTTTTTTCAATGGAATACGGTGTGTGCTGTCTACTTCACACAGCGGCTTGCGGTTCATTTTCTGTAGGCCTGGAATACATTTTTTCAAAATAGTCAGAGCAGCCTTTGCCCTTGATTTTCTCAATGAGGCTGACAACCCTGAACATTTATTGGCAGTTTCTATTTTCAAGAGCATTGCTTTCCAGAACAGGATTACTACAGTCACCACAGGTCAGTCAGCATTGAGCAGCACATCAAGATTTTGTCAAGGTCTGCTCGTCATTACAATGTTCATTAGTAAGTGTTGCCGTTGGTGACCCAAACATCCTGGAGTAGCAATGTTGCTGTTATTGTAGGCATACTGCTGATGGTCTAATTGCAGTCAGTAATCCTGCTACTATTGTAAGGGTGAAGAAGGAGGAGACTGACACGCAGGTGGCTTAGTGATTGCTATAGACGTTTATTAGACAACAAAACAAAGAGAAATCCTAACTTTCCCTATCATGAAGAGGGGTTTCCCTGCCTCAACTTACATTCTAATAGGGTTGACAGAATGTCCGTATAACTTAAAGAGTCCACCGGCCTGTGTCAAAAGTCCCTATCTTTGTCCCTTACACTTTTAACTAATCTAAGGTTTGCCCCAATGTTCATGGTCCAGGAGAATGACTCCTATCTCCTGTACTGGGTATCACAGTTACTGGTTGTGATCTGTCTTGTAAATTCTGTACCAGTGGGTATGACTACCTTACCCTCGATCAAATGTTCCCAGCACAATACTTGTCCTTCCAGGGAGAATTACCACCTTTCCCCTGGCCTCTTGGTTTGGTATCTGGCTTTCACTGTTTCACACACCACACCAGGGGGAATGTCTCCCTTCTCCTGGCTGAAAGTTACGTGGCCAGCTTTCTTAATTGTCAAGAGAATGGCTCCCTTCTCTTGAATGTGCCTTTTATTTAACCTTTGGGAATGGTACCCTAACCCAGGTTTTTTGGCTGTTTCATATGGATAGAGCACTACCAGGAGAATGTCTCCCTTCTGCTGGTATCTTGGTTTCACAGTCACTTCACACTCAGTGGTAGTAAGGGGGAATGACTCCCTTCCCCTGGTGATCCTTATTTCCCAATTTCCTTTCTTTCCCAATCGCTCATGCACAAGTATGATCCTTTCCCCAGGTTTCCCCAGTATAGCCCACTTGGTCTTCTGGCTTGCCAGGTACTGCCACGAGGGAGAGGGTTGCTCTCTCTTGCCACTTTAGATCGTGGGTCCCAGACCTGTATTTCACTCTTCAGCTCATTGGACAAACCTGATTCACTATCCTGCCAGGTACTGTCATGAAGAAGATGATTACAAAATTCTCTTGGCTCACTCCTAGTTCCTTGTACAGACTTGGTCCACTGACCTACCAAGTACTGTGATGAAACAGGTGATTTACAAAGTTCTCTTGACTTTTCTCTCTTCGCCTTTTCCAATCACAATGTTTCTTTCTTGACTTGGGGGGCTTTCCTTACCCCGACTCTTAATCTGAGTTTCTCTGACACTTATACCCAGCACTCTATACTTGTCAGCACTTGCCGGCACGTTTCTTCCCCTACCAGTAGGGAATCTATTGACAGGCTCTGGTCTATCGGGTGACAGCATCAACTACCTGGCCTCATGGGATGGGGCTCCGCTTTTAGGGGAAGTGACATCTAGGGATTCATCAGACTATCTATAAAAAAGCCTCACCCTCGAGGGCTCCTGTAAGGGAAGGTGTTCTTTTTGCTCCTTTGCTTCCATAGACATCTATGGAATCCCCAGGTTTGTGGTGTTCTTTTGAACCCATTGCTCAGCTCATCTGTTTTTGAGGCATTGATCAGTCCTGACTGCTATCAGTGCAGTTCCTTATCTATTATACTCTGCATGAATAATTTTAATTGAAGTCCAGTTAGTGTACTTTGTATCTAATTCTATTCTGTTCTAATAACCTTCAGTTAGGTGCATGATGTATCCAGGATGTGCTGGCAGCAGGGGATATTCTTCGGTGTCTTGTACTTTTCTCGATTGCCTTTTGCATGTCACTGTATAATCGGCCTCATTACGAGTTAGGCGGTAAGTGGTCAAATTGGTGGTAACTGAGCTACTGCCAATTTTACCACTGCGCCAAATTACGAGTTTTGGTTTTGAGTGGAGGATTTACCTCCAGCAAAACCCTGGAGGTAAATCTTCCCACTCAACGGCCAAAAATTGGCAGAATTGGTGGAATTATCGTGGCAGTCATTTTTTCTTTTTTGTTTTATTGTTTGTGGTTTAGTAAATACACCTTTACAACAATTAAAAAATAAGTTCATACATTATAGAACCTAAACAAAAGACAAATACAGCAAAAACAAGAATACTAATAGAATAAAACAAAAGAAATCTTCTGTCCAATTAATTATGTATATTGTAAACAATTGTTTTAAAATAACATGCAACTGCTAACGCATCATACTCATTTGGGTAATTTGAACATCTTTGCCACACATAATCAGTGTTGATCCAGGTAACTGAGAGGAACAACTTTCCTAGGTAGATCATAGGCAAAATATTCAAAGCCAGCAATCTATGATTAGATGTTTGGGCGTTTCTATGCTATTGTGGATTTTACAAAATCTGCAAGACTGATCGTCTGTTTCACTCTGCCCTCTCCTTTGTAAGATCTCCTGGGTAGGAAGCAAGTTCCAGTGGAAATGTAAGAACACTGCTCTACAGATAATGCATGGGGACAGAATGAGGTACGGAGGAATTGTTCCTCTTTTTTATATTCATGACACAGATGACTCATGGATGGGTAGTTATGGAATGTATCCACGGTCTCAGTCCAGTCTAGATCATACTAACAATGTTTTACCTTGTCAGGATTACCAACAAATTACTCTATATCTACATTCAGTTCTTACAAGATTGAGTTACAGTATTCACAGAGATCAGACAAGAAATGTGCTCTGTTACCCCTCAGGATCAAGAGCATAGCTTTACTCAATGGTCCATATAACGAGGCATTCATAGGGGACAAACTGTACTCCTGCTTTTAAAGATGTTAAACCCAGCTCAAATCTAATAGCCGCTACGGCAACATAGTTTGGGACTACTAGTTTTCTCCTCCAGACTTTACCCTCAATCCAATCCAACCATCTGGGAACTGCCCTGAAGTATAATTCAAGGCCCTAGATCATTTTAGGGATACATTTCCCCTCATAGAATTGTAAAGCCGGTTTTGTCAAAATTTTTGGTTCACAGTCGCCAAATTGGTTTGACAGAAGAGAAGCCTTTTGAAGCAAAATGTGCGGATGGGAAAATGTAGAGGGGCCAGCTGAAATTAAAAAGCCCAAATAGATCATACCGGGGGAGGGCAAAAAAATGGATCCTTCCGCGGGCCATGCTAGCAAGGCCGTTTTTTTCCATTTAGTGAAGCAAAGAATTTTGGTCTTTAAAGAATTAATTATGACGCCATTATCGGCCACACATTCAGAGAATGTGGCTAATAGCCTCCTGATGCCTACGCGTGTATGATCGAACAACAACAAAATCATCCGTGTATGCAATTCATGACGTTTTTTCCTCGCCCAGCTAGGGAGAAACCATTGAAGCCGTCCTTAAATACATCGGTACATCATAGGCGTACAAATTAAAGAAAAAGGGAGAAAGATTGCAATCCTGCCTTAAGCCAGACGGAGTAAGAATAAAGTCTGACATAAGGCCATCTCTGTCCAGTCCAACCCTCACCCCTGCGTTCTCATGACGGCCCATAATATGTTTTAACATACCTCTGGGCATAGTCCAAGAGTCCAATTTCCACCACAGGCGCCTACGTTCCACTTGGTCAAAGGCCCCGGAATGATCTATCAAGGCCACATGGGTTATAGCTGTTTTATCTGACCAGGAACTTTCCTGGGTGTCCCTTACCACCAAACCGTTAAGGTTGGTAGAGTGTCCTCTATGGAAGCCTGTTTGGAACATTAAAAACCTATTTGCTGCCTTTGCCCAGGCCTCTAAATGGGGCATCAGGAGGGATGCAAAGATTTTACTATCCGAATCCAAAAGGAATATCGGTCTATAATTCCTTGGATCCGATCTTGCACCCTTGTTAAATATAGGGACCACTGTTGCTGTATGCCAAGACAGAGGGAGAGTGTTTAACTCAATTATACTCTTAAAAAGAATTGCCAGAGCATTTGTCCAATTAAAGGGGTTAGCCCTTCTGGTGCTATTAGTTAATCCATTTGTGCCAGCAGCTCTAGAGGGATTGCAGGATTTAATTAAGGCACCAACCCTATTAATGTCCACCCTCAGATTAAATACTAACAGTGATTCCATCCGTGATCTTAAGGACGGAGATTCCTGTTTTGCTTTCCCCAAAGAGTATAGTTTAGAGAAGTGCGTAACCCAATCCTTCTCCGGAACTATGTTAGACTGGGAGAAGAGTAATGGAGTGTCAAGTCCATTGATCAGAGACCAAAACACACCCACATCTTTGCTGATCAGTACCTGAAGCATATTTTCTGCATACCTTTTCACAAGATTGACATTCATTTGCTTACAGAAGTTCTTAAACGTTTGTTTTATTAATCTGACTTTCTCAGCTTGTAGTAGTCTTGGGAGACCCCCACCCCTGAGCGACTTGATTTAGCACCTCATGGCTGATCACCTATTAGCAAGTGTGTCATCATATACATGCAAGTGTCGCCTGGGGGGGACGCCTTGCCCCGGTACTTCCCCCTCTTACCAGGTTCTTCATTAGATTCTCTATCGTCGAGTCCAAATGGGGCACATTGGACACCCTCAAAATCCATTCCAATGTCAAAATAGACTTTACCCGCTTACGTGAATCATTTAGAGTATGAATATTTTGTGGCAACCATCTAATCCCATTGCGACCAGCTAATACAGTAAGGTTTATCGGTCGCCCTTCCAAATTCTGAGTGGGTTTGTAATTAAGGTTGACTCTAAATGTAGCAAGAATACAGAGGTCGCTCCATGAGTTTTTTTCTATGCAAAAGTCTGAGCACAGATCAAAAAGGCATTGGCACACAAAGATATAAGGCCTCATTATAATAGTGCTGGTCCGGAAACAATGGTACCGGTAAGCCTACCAGCACTTTTGTTTCTGGACCGGCACACTACAGCTCCAAGGAGGCGGCCGCACAGAGCCATTTCAGCCCTGCCTCGGATTTCAGCTCTGAATTAGCCAGAATATACATCACATCCCATGTATTAGCTTTAGATTCAGGGAGAAGACAATCAGCATTTAAGTCGCCCTCCAAGGCAACTTGCCGGAAGCCCCTCTTCAAGTGCCAAGAGGAAGGAGGCCATTTAGGGTGCAAATAAACTCCTCCAAATGGACATTCTTCTGTGCCAATAGATGTTAACCAACAAAAGATGAATTTTCCCTCCCAGACGTACAACTTCCACTGCTAGTAGTTCATATGCAGAGGTCAAAACCACCCAGGCTGTTAAACCCATTCCAATGTGGATGGCAATAAGAAAGCCACCTGCAGGACGACCCCTGAACCAGGTTTTGCTGGCTGTGAAGAAAATGCGAAAAACATCAAGCAGCGGTGGAGTGGTGAGCAAATTTTCCTGAAGAAAAATAACAGCACCCCTTTTCAA
This sequence comes from Ambystoma mexicanum, assembly GCF_040938575.1. Lineage (NCBI taxonomy): Eukaryota > Metazoa > Chordata > Amphibia > Caudata > Ambystomatidae > Ambystoma > Ambystoma mexicanum. The sequence goes on along the minus strand of NC_090934.1, from coordinate 1,444,790,065 downwards.
AGTCTCAATAGTTTCAGCATTGGTTAAAATATGGCTGTTACCCTGAGAATTCCAGGATATCAATTGTAATTCAGTTCCACCAGGTAAGCCCTCCTATCATCATCAACCACTCCTATGGAATCTGGCAGGAGCCACAGCATGCCTGACTTGCCCACCGACCCTTCAGGAACCCAACCCTGGCCTAGGCGCGTATTGCTATAGTTAGTACTGGACTGCCATACTGGGCCATTTAACCAACAGGGGAGTAGTTTTGAGCAAAGTTCAATTCACTGAACCACATTAGAGCCCAACCACTGCAAATGATCCCTCTGAGACAGTATCAAGTCCATCTCCCCTCTGGAACCAAAATATAAATGAACATGGTTTGTGTCCCCTCTGACTGGAAAGAACACCTTTTCAATGTCTGCTGACAACAGAGAACAAAGTTGCCCAAGTTGAGCAAAAATCAGAAGCACATTTGAGCAATTTAAACATAAAGGAACTGAATCACACAAAAGGCTAGATAGATTGAGCATATTTCTACCCAGGTAAGCAACCCGAGTCAAACAAGGGTCAAAAATGGGTCGTCGGTTTGGCTCTCTCAGAGGTTGGGGGAACTTTGGTAGTACAGAGGGGTGGTCCACTTGTGGAACACTCCTTAAGGATTTCTGGACACTGTAGGGTTTCTCAGGGCCTCCTTCCCATACTTTAGGTTTCATTTTGTATGATTCTTCTAGGGAACTGTGAACCTGTGCCAGAGGAGGTGCTATTGACAAATTGGGTGGAACCCCTCCAGTCAGCAGGGATGTAAAATGTACCAAGATGTTTCCCCAGGTTGGAATTGGCGCCTTCTGTGCAAGGACTGACTGAAGGATAACCAAGGAGGGAAAAATTGGGTTTAGTTGGTCAGCCATAGATAGAAAGTTAGGGGTAGACTTATTGGGGTTTCCCAATGAAGCCGCTCCAAGGCCACCTCTGGGGGCGAGCAGTACACTCAGTGTAAACCCATATTCAGCCTCCCTAATGGATTGAGGTTTTCCTGTGGCAGTGAGGAAGTTTCAGCAGCTGTCACAAGCTTCTCTTTTTCTCACCTGTTTTTCCTTGTTTGTGGTCTTCTTGGATGCGAGTTCCTTCTTCCTCACTGTCCGAGACTTGTACAGGTTGGAGCGCAAGTCTTCGGGTTCCAGCGTGGTAGCCGGTTGCCTAAGCCAGATAGCGTTCAGTATCCAGGAAAGTTAGCCACGAATCCAGGAAGGAGGAGGAGCAAGAGCATTACGCTCGGAGGATATTCAGACACACGGCACCAAGCACGATGTTCAGACACACGGCACCAAGCACAAGACGGGATTCGGGAAGTGGGATACGGCTTGTGGGTAAGTAGGAAACTGGAGCGGGGTTCCAGGAAGGAAAAAAAAGGTAGAAAACTGAAGATAGCATGGATAACGGACTCGAAAGACAAGTCTAGCAACTCCAAGCAGATGCGTTCAGACGCACAGAGCCGCGGGGTGGGCCTGTTTTCTAGGAAGCAGAGTGTTGCCTGTAAAGGCTAGAGCGCGGTATTTCTGGGCCATCGGCCATCTTGGAGGAATCATTGCGCTCATGCTGTGGTGCATCATGGACCACTAAGTCCAAAAGGGCCGAATTCGGTGGTTCATGACAGTATGCCTCCTCCTGAACCCAGAACCACCAGGTTTGCTTGGGTGGACTCGATGAAACCTTTGTATTAGACGGGGGGCATTCATGTTTGAGACTGGTTCCCAGGTACGCTCGCTGGGGGGGTATCCCTTCCATTCTACCAAATATTGGAGCTGACCCCGTCTGTATCTGGAATCACATATCCTGGAGACTTCAAACTGAATCTGGTCATTGATGAGCACAGGGTTAGTTCTGGTGGACTGTACATATGGTTTCAATAAGGAAGTGTGGAAGACCGGTTGAATCCTCTTCCAGGATTCTGGAAGCTGGAGTCGGAAGGCCACTGGGTTAATGATTTCCTTAATGGAGAAAGGTCCATAATACTTGGGAGCCAGTTTATTTGGCTGTAGATGTCGAGGCAGAGGTTTTGAGGATAGCCAAATCTTATCCCCTAGTGCATAAGAAGGGCTAAGTCTTCGCTTGGTATCAGCATATCGTTTGACTTCTATCCTGGCCTTTTCCAGGTGTTCCTTAGCGTCTCTATGTACGTTTACCAGTGTTTCAATCCAGGAATCAACTGTAGGGACCAGGGTAGGATGTGGTAGAACAGATGGTAGAACCGAAGGATGAAATCCTTCACTGCAAAAGAATGGACTTGTCTTGATGGCCGAATGATCAAAATTGTTGTAAGCGAATTCAGCTAGAGGCATCAAAAGCGACCAATCATCCTGGACTTTGGTTGCAAAACAGCAGAGGTACTGTTCTAGGGTCTGATTTACTCGTTCTGTTACCCCATTGGTCTGAGGATGATATCCCGAAGACAACACACGCTGGATGCCTAATATTTGACATTGTTGTTTCCAGAACTGGGATATATACAGGGGTCCTCTGTCGGAGATGATCTTGGAACATAATCCATGAAGCCTAAATATGTGTTTCATGAATATTCCAGCCAGTTCAAGCGAGGATGGCAGTTTGAACAATGCTGTGAAGTGAGCCATATGGGTAAACAAATCAATGGTAACCATTATGGTTGTATATCCTCTGGATGGGGGTAATTCCATGATGAAGTCGGTGGCAATGATTTCCCAAGGGCGTGTTGGTAATGCAGGTTGATGTAGGAGACCTGCAGGTTTCCTGTTGTCATGTTTGTTCTGATTGCACACAGCACAAGATTGGATGTAAGTTCTTATGTCAGCAATCATTTTCGGCCACCAAAATTGTCTATGTATGAGACGGAGAGTAGTAGTGATGCCTCGATGTCCCAAATGGAAGGTGTTATGGCAGAGATTCATGATTTAGTCTCTCAGCTTTTGTGTGGGTATGGCCAGCTGTTTGTCTTTGAAGAGATACCCATCATTTGTTACTAAGTTCCATTGATTGTATTTGGTGTATTCCTTCCAGAGATCAGAAGAAGGTGTTCTTGCACAGATGTCTTCCAGTAGGGAAATTGCTTGTGCCACAAACACGGTATTAGGGAACATCTTCGGAAAGGCCCGGGCTTCGACAGACTCATAGTCAGGACACCTGGATAAGGCATCTGCAACAATGTTATTAGTTCCAGGAAAGTGATGAATTTGGAATTGGTACAGGGCAAAAAAGAAGGCCCAACAGGCTTGGCGACTGTTTCTGCATTCCAAGGACTGTAGAAATTGCAAGTTTCGATGATCTGTTCGTACTAGCACTGGATGTTTAGCACCCAAGAGTAGATGGCGCCAGTCGGTGAAGGCTTGTCGGATGGCCAATAACTCCTTCTCCGGGACAGAATAATGTCTCTCACTGGAAGTCAAAGTGCGGGATAGGTAGGCAATAGGATGTTCCATCTTGTCTTCAAATTCTTGTTTTAAGACCGCACCAATGGCATAATCAGAAGCGTCTGTTTCCACCAAAAAGGGACGATCTATATCGGGTTGAGCCAGGGTTGGACCTTGAGTACATTTTTATTTTAATTGTTGAAAGGCCTTCTCTTGAGCAGTAGAGCATTTAAATGGTGTATCCTTCTTTAGGAGTGCCACTATGGGATGCCCTATGTGAGAAAATGTGGGAATGAATTTTCTGGAGAAGTTTGCAAGTCCCAAGAAGGATTGAATCTGTTTCACAGTGGTGGTTGCCGGCCAAGAGAGTATGGAGTCGACCTTGGCCGGATCCATTCCGATTCCTTTGGAGCTGAGCACAAATCCAAGATAATGAACGCTTTGGGCATGAAAGAGACATTTTTCTGGTTTGGCCAGGAGTTTGTGTTCATGTAAACATTGTAAGACTTCTTTTACATGTTCTTGATGGACCTGGGGATCCTTGGAGTAAATCAGTATATCATCCAGGTACACGATGACAAAAAGGAACAGCATATCACAGAAAACTCTATCCATGAATCGTTGAAAGACCGCAGGGGCGTTGGAGAGACTGAAGGGCATTACCAGATATTCAAAGTGGCCAAAGGGAGTTCTGAAGGCCGTCTTCCATTCATCACCTTCCTTTATTCGAATGAGATATTAGCACCCCTAAGGTCGAGTTTAGTGAAGATGACAGCACCACGAACTGCCTCCAGGATGTGAGAAATTAGTGGTAGGAGATAGCGGTCTTTGAGGGTACATTGGTTGAGACCACGGTAGTCCAAACAAGGCCGAAGTTCTTTAGTGTCTTTATTTGGAACGAAGAATAGGGAAGCACCGGCTGGAGATTTTGAAGGCCGGATGGTCCCATTTGCCAGGTTGGTATCCAGGTATTCTCGTACAGCTTTATTTTCGGGTTTGGATAATATGAACATTCTTCCGAATGGAATCACTGCTAAGGCATCTGTGTCAATGGCGCAATCCTCAGGTATGTGGGGTTGAAGAGCTTGAACAATGGCTGTTGAAAACACATCTGTGTATGTTTGATAGATCTCAGGTACTTGAACAATGTTGGACACACTTAAGGATGATTGCTTGTGGTTCTGGGAGTTCACTGGCAGGGTTTGCAATGTGTCCTGAGACAAGCAGTGGGACATACACAATTCAGAACCTAGAAATAGGGATCTGGCCACCCAGTTGATGTAAGGGTTGTGCTTCTGAAACCAGGGCATGCCTAGAACCAGGGGATAATGAGCAGCCTTTATGATGTCAAATCAGCGCATTTCTTGATGGTTGTTTATTGAGAGTAGTAATTCTTTGGTTTGGTGAGAAATGGGTCCGGAAGATAGTGGTCTGCCGTCTATTCCTTCAACGGGTTGTATTACCTCTTTGGGTTCTTGAGGGATGTTATGAGTGACAGCCCAGTCATGGTCTATGAAAATACCCATGGCACCGCAGTCCACTAGAGCCAGGATGGGGAAAGATTCTTTCTCAGTAGATGCCAAGAATGTCTGGCGAATCACTAAGGTGTTCTGTCCTGGAGTATTCAAAGAAGGAATGGATGCGGAGCAGGCATCTTTCTCCCGAAGCTGTGCTCTGCTTAGGATCGGGAGCTGGTGTTTCCCAAACATCGCGGTGGCGCTATTGGGCACTCTCTTACAAGATCTTTATCAGAGGCACAGTACATGCAAAGTCCGGTATTGATCCTATGGATCATTTCTTGCGGAGAAATTGGTCCTCGGAAGGCTCCCAATTGCATAGGTTCTGGGTCTGAGGCACGTGGAGCGGATGCTTCTTTAGGACAAGGGTATTCCACGGTTGTCCTTGGGGATGTTGTTTTAGCCTTTCTTTTCTCTGCCTTTCACTCCTGGATCCTGAAATCTATCTGTAGGGAAAGTTCCATGAGGGCCTGGAAGGAACTCGGACGGGCTACTCTGGCTAGCTTGTCCTTTATCTCATCATTCAAACCTCTTCGGAATAGAGTGAAACTGGCTTCTTGAGACCAATCGGCTTCCTTAGCTAGTTGCTTAAAGCGAGTCACGTAAGTGAGCATATCTTGACTCCCTTGCTGGAATTCAAGAAGTTTTTCTTGTGCACTGTAGACAAGGTCTGGTCGATCAAACATGGCCTTAAGGGCTTCCATAAGCCCATTGTAATTATCCAAGAGCGGGTCTCCCGAATTGACTAAGGGAGGCGCCCATGTTAAGGCATTGCCCGTAAGGTTAGATATCATGAATCCGACCTTTGCTCGTGGCGTCAAAATATAGTAGGGTTTGAAAGTGAAGTGCACTAGGCAGGAATCAAGATAGGAATGTAGGGACTTGGAAGATCCATCATATTTGTCCACTACACCTCCTACCAGGGCGCTTTCTTTGACCGCGGAATCCCGGGACAAGACACGTTGTTTTAATGCTGCATTTTCGGCGTTGAGGTTTGGAACCTCTGTGGTTCATTCTTGCATACCTCTCATGAGGTCTTGGACTGCGGCTTCCATGTCTGCTTCCATATCAGGTTTTTTGGCGTCTCAATCTGTCACAAGCTTCTCTTTTTCTCACCTTTTTTTCCTTGCTTGTGGTCTTCTTGGATGCAAGTTCCTTCTTCCTCACTGTCCGAGACTTGTACAGGTTGGAGCGCAAGTCTTCGGGTTCGAGCGTGGTAGCCGGCTGCCTAAGCCGGATAGCGTTCAGTATCCAGGAAAGTTAGCCACGAATCCAGGAAGGAGGAGGAGCAAGAGCCTTACGCTCGGAGCATGTTCGAACTCACGGCACCGAGCGCAAGATGGGATTCGGGAAGTGGGATACGGCTTGCGGGTAAGTAGGAAACTGGAGGGGGCGTTTCAGGAAGGAAAAATAAACGGTAGAAAACTGGAGATAGCACGAATAACGGACTCGAAACACATGTCTAGCAACTCCAAGCAGATGCGTTGAGACACGCAGAGCCGCGGGGGCGTGCCTGTTTTCTAGGAAGTAGATTGTTGCACGTAAAGGCTAGAGCGCAGCGTTTCTGGGCCGTCGGCCATCTTGGGGGAATCACTGAGCTCATGCCGCATCATCAAGTCCAAAAGGGCCGAATTCGGTGGTTCATGACAGCGGCAGCGAGTGGAATAGTGTTGCTCTTCCAAAATTCACTCCCTTCCTTCTGCACCCCCACTGTCGTTGCTCCCTGAGTAGGCTGGGCAGATGTATTTGTCATTGCCAGGGATTGAGATGATGGAAGACAAGCCTGCCAAAATTCACCCACTCCATGGGATACCCCTTGCAGTCGACACTCCAGTGCAGTGGCTAAAACGGTAACATTTGGTTGTAGACCTGCCTCCACTCGACCCTGGGAGCTGGGTGCTGGAGGCTTTCCTGCCGCCTTATTGGGAATAGAGCCGTCTAGGTCTTTTGGGGACAGAAAGTATGGGTGCAGCCCCATGACGTCTGTATCCACAGTAGTAGGCAAGCTGACCTCTTCTTCTGTTGGAAGAGGTGGAGCCGAAGGGACTCTTTGAAAAGGTAACTTCTATGCCGACTGAGTAAAGTCAAACAAACCTTCCTCCAACAGAGGGGTCAGCACCCGTATTAAATTCCTTCTGGATACTCATACTTTTTTCCCAGACTCTGGTAAGGAAAGATTGCGCATACATTTCCTCAAAAAAGAATTTTTCCTGTGGGTGGTTTTCTGCTTTTTGGTCCTCTTCAACCTACCTTTCTCAGCTAAAACCAGCTCCTCTAAGGATTTCTGTTCTACCACCATTGTATTCCCCAAACTTCCAGCTTCACCATTCCTGCTTGGTGCAAGGTTTGTAGTCTGGGAGGCTGGTATGGAGTCTCCCTGGGTGGACTCTTCGATGACAATCACTTCGTCTTCGTTATCCCTAGGTATGGGAACACTCACGGGTTTCTCCGGGATCGACCCCGGGCCGTGGGACACTATGTGCCCCAGGCAGGCTTCAAGGTCTTCAACCATTATACTATAATATTGTGGTATGGCTCTGTACTTCCTCCCAGATGTTATCATGAAGGCGCACGAAGGAGCTCAACACCATAGTAAGTGCAGACAGACTTGGTGAGGTTAGCTTAACCATTCTGTCTGCTTCTCTCAGTGTAAGGTGGGTAGGACTGTCACCTGTGCGCTCCGTAAATTCCGAAGGAATTGGGGCAGCTACGCCTCCAGCCCCCTGAGCCATAAAGTCTGTCAGGTCTGTTGGAGAACCTGGACCCAAAGCCTCACAAACCTTATGGATCACACTACTCTGTGCTTCAGTAGTGTCCACTCCGATGGCCGCGTCCGCATGTTCAGTGATGCTCATGTCCATTAACACATTCACCAGGGAACAATCTATAAAAGCCGCGTGGGGTGGGATTTGCCGCTGGAGCCCAATGATTTGGGGGAAAGCCTGTAATTATCTGCCCTGCTATAGATGTTAATAAGTGGCGCAGCAAACTGCTTGGTGCACTTTAAGAGTTCTGTTTCCATTGCTTCTTCGTGATAAGGCATTGTGCTTCAGGGACCGTCGGGGTATAGCGTTCCTTTAATTCGTCAGGGGATTCCTTCAGGGGAGCGGCCTGACTCCCCACTACAAGCAGAGGATGGAAATCGCCCTGAGGTTCCCTCGTCGTGCCCTGGAGCTGGGCTGACCCACAGGTCACATATGGAATCCACATGGCTATCCAATAGTAGAACTAAACTTTCCATTCGCTCTATGTGACCACACGAGACCGTCCACATTCGACCTCACGATGATAAGCTTGGCTGATGGTCTGGCGGGGTAGGGTCGTTATAGTGGCTGGGTGGGTATGTAATAGTGTCAAAGGTGTTCCTCTGGTGTTGTCGGTGGTGGTTGTGTCTTCTCGAATGCAATCAAGATGTTTGGAACGGCTCCTTTGGAAGAATATGTGTCTTACATTTGGGCAATGTTTGCCCTGGTACTAATTGCATTTACAGTCGTGCAACGTTTCTCTAAAGTCACCCTTAGTGAAGGCAAGTGATACTGCACAGTGTGCACTATGACAGGTACCCTTGTTTGGCAAATGTAATATATATTTATTTAACATTGCTTTATTTGTAGTAGAGCACACGTTATTCTACTCACAAGCACAGATGCACTATACGAAATGAGTCATGCAAAGAAGTCCCTCCTTTGTACTGGGATTTTTATACTGAATCAAAAAACTAAAAATACAGTTTTTGCATTCATTCATTTATTGTACGGGTGGGTACACTGTGGCTCTCCAGATGTTTGGAGTAAAACTCCTGGGAGGCCCCTACCTGACTTTTTGCTGTTGCTGTTGCAGATGGGGAATAGGGTCAGGGGGAGATTGAAGTAACTACATAGGAGAAGTACAGCAGGAAGGAGAGAGAGAGAGAGAGAGAGAGGGGGGGGAAGAGTGTGTGTGTGTGTGTGTGTGAGAGAGAGAGAGAGAGAGAGAGAGAGAGAGAGGGAAAGGGAGGGGGGATAGAGAGAGAGATTAAAAAGAGAGAGAGAACAAGAGAGAGAAAAATAGAGTGGGGAGTGGGAGAAAGAGAGAGAGGGATAAAGAGAGAAGGGGGTAAAAGGATTGGGAGGGAGAGAGAGAGAGGGAGATAGATAGAGAGAGAGAGAGAGAGAGAGAGAGAGAGAGGGGGGGAGAGAGTGAAAGAGAGAGAGAGAGAGAGAGAGAGAGGGAGCGAGAGAGCGAGTGAGGGAGTTAAAGGAGGGGGAGAGAGGGAGATAAAGAGAGAGAGAGAAAGGAAGAGAGAGAGAGGGAGAGAGAGAGGCGGAAGGAAAGAGAGAGAGAAAGTGAGAGAGAGGTTGGGGAGAGAGAGGGGGAGAGACAGAGGGAAAGTGGAAGAGGGGAGGAGAGAGAGAAAGAGAGAGAGAGGTGGAGAGGGAAGGGAGAGAGAGAAATAGAGAGAGAGAGAGAGTGAGAGAGCCATAGAGGGAGACTAAAAGGAGGCGGGAGGGAGAGGAGATAAAGAGAGAGAAAGAGAGAGAAAGAGAGAGAGCGGGAGAGAAAGAGAGAGAGAGAAAGTGAGAGTGAGGGAGGGGAGAGAGAGAGAGACCCTCACTGGATGAACAATTGCTTTACAGACATGCGCACGTTCAGGCACTGTCTGGACAGTTTTTCATCCATCTCAAGTCACTCTGTCACTCTACAACATCTCCTCATTTAAGACGCGTTAAAATAGACCGAGTGATATCACTGTCTAAAAGAAACATTATTGGACGCAAGGCCGGGCGGTATAATAAGTAGTGCTGTCACGGCCCCGCCTCAGAGCTAATCTCTCGGCCGCGTGCTGCTTTCAGCCGCATTTCATTGGCTCTTGTAAATTCAACATCAAAGCTTTGTTGATGCTTTCTGTTGTGCTGTCATAGTGACCATATGCTCGACATGTGACCTTTTGGGCACTGCAACATGTCGGATACAGCAATCTAATTGTCATGTGAGGGGAGCCCAGGCCTGCTCTAGTTTGTCCAGATGCCGAAGCGCATTTTACCCCAAGCCCTGGACAAAGATGACATTTTGTTTTTGTTGTGTTGTTCTTGATTTTTTAATCCACGGTGGCAACGTGACAATAGCCCTGCTTGTAATATTGTCGTCTTCAATTTTGGAAAATGTGCGCATTATTTAGGTACATTAAACAAAAAAAAATAAAAAGCATAGCAACTGTATTTAAACTTCTTTGAGAAGGAAACAGAATGTAATTGGGTTTAATAAAGCGTAGCTCCTACCACTTTTGGTCCGATTGAGAATCCGTAGCATATGTGAAAACTCGATCCTGATGCACGAGTCATCACTGACGTGACGTGATTGGAGGATAGTACAGGGGCAACGATTAGGTTTTGAAAACAAGACCACCCAGAGGAGCAACAGAGGTTCGAATCCCTGATCCGAGCTGAGAAACCGAATTCGGGACTTAGGCACCGTTAATGAATAACTGTTCCGCATTACTGGTTTGGATAAAATCTCCTAAACCCAGTGCCAGGTTATGAATTGAGCCATGGCCTATAATGGGACCCACTCATTTTAGGGGCCCCACAACAACAGATCAAAATAAAGCGTTGCTTAAAATTAAAAACATATTAGGAGATCATTTGCGTGGGCATGGGGGGGCGACATTTCAACTGTTAGTGGCCTCCACAGGGTTTAATCCGGGACTGCATAAACCTGCTCATCATAGTCCAGTATTTTTAGATGCTTGTGCAGCGCCCAGTTTATAAATAGAAGCAGAGTCTAGTCTGTGAGCTAGAGACAGATGGTATTTCTCAATGGAGTCTGCAATATTGATAGCCTCTCTGCTGATATTATATGATAGGTTATTTATAACGTGCTTAATACCCAGAGGTTTCTCAGCACGGACCTGGGGATCGAGTCTGTGCTGCTCCATGTCTCTTGCTTCCAAGGCGAGCACTTTGCAGCTGAGCTATCCTCCCCAGGCTGGGGTGCATTGGTCAGTATATCTAGTTTCTGTAGACGATTCAGCAACCTGTGTTAGTGCAAGGCATTCTTGCAGAAATGCAAGCAAAACTGTTGCCTAGTCCTCTGGTATTTTGTTAATCGCTGAAGAATTATAGATCAATTTGCCTCACTGTAACCAAATTTGGATGCTTAATGTATGTTTTGCATTGTGTCTGTATAAAATACAAAAAGAACATCAATCAAGCACCCCGAGGCAGGTTCATTCTGCACATGAATTATGCAGATGGGGTGCTGGTGAACACAATTGCGTGTTAGTTGGTTTTATAGGAACTAGTGAAACGAAATGACTACTGACCCGCAGGAGTACAGTGGATGAGTAGTGGCTAAACTACATACTCAGTGCCACAGTACTACTAAATCAGCAGTAAGTGTGAAGGTGAAAAAGGCACAGCATACAAGGTGTACCTCCTCCTCTATTGGTAACGCAGGCCGAGGGCAGGCTATATCTACAGTAGAGGTGTGAGAACAAATTTAGACTTTCAAACAAACAATAAGATGCAATCAACTAACTAAAAACAAAAGCAAAAACCATCTAGTGCAAAGAAAACACATAACATGTAGACGTGTAGAAAGGCTGTTTGTGCAGAGGAGCAGGTTGTTCAGGCACTTGATCGGCACAATGTCAATGTTCAAGAATTTTTTAGAGCAAAAAGACAGGGAAGCGAGGCTTAAAAGTCACTATGGTCCCAGAAGTGCAACAAGGGGGCTGGGCCTCTTCACAGTATCTTATTCTGGTCTTTGGGGCTCAACATCATTGAGTCAGGCAGTGATTCTGTTTCAGGTTGGTGAGTTGGTCGACTGGGCTAACACGTGACAAACTCACAAACATTGGCACAAACAATCTTGGGAAAGCCAGGCGTTGTCCACGTCGGTGTAGCTCACAAGTGGTTCAATGCAGGAATCACGGTTCAGAACTGTTCCTTGAGGATTGTGTTGCTGGAAGACCCAATACAGGGTGTTCCAGGACAAAGTGAGCCCTTATGTTTTGTGCTGACATCCAATGACCTTAGCTGGCACCTACAGTAGGTCCTTCATCTCCAGTGAACGGTAGCCTAGTTTCAGTTCAACAAGTAGAGAGGCCTACGTCATGCAGCATTAACCTGCACAGTTCCCTGGGGATGCTTAGGGGACAGAGTTCTCCTCTGCCTTGGAGGCCTTCTGCCTTCTCTCTCTGGCAGAGGTCTTTGGAATGGACTACACTTCCAACAGAGGTCCAAGCATGTATCCCTCTTCTTCTCTTGTTGGTCCAAACACAAATCAAAGAATAAGGGAGGACCCCACCGAATTTAAAGACAACATGCCACAGTGGGTTAGTTCAAAGTAAGTATGCTGTAATGGGTCCAATCCATGCTGTTGTAACAAATGCCCTTTACCTTATCACATCACACTTAGAGTACCTCTTCTGCAGGAAATAGAGGGGACAGGAAAACATTGGCTATTGCACCACATGGCTGTAGGGGAGACAATCTGTCATGGGGAACAATTCCTGGAAGCTTTGGTCAAGGTGGCGGATCCGCCATTAACATGCCGTCATGTTTTCCAGCAGGGTTCTAGTCATTCCGATCCTCTTCCCATAAGTACCCCTTAGCCCCACCCCAGTCTGTTGCAACTCTAGCAGTCTAAGCGCATGTTACTATCTGTTCTGATCTCTTGCTTCTGGTTATATTGCCTAGTGAATTTCTTCCTTTTTCTGTCCCAGCCAAACCCTTCCTTGTATATCCTTCCTTGCCTTTTTGTTCCGCTGTTCTTTTCTTTGCTTGCTTGCAGGTCACGAGTCTCGAGTCTCGTCTCGCACTCTCCTCCCACCGGCGCTCTCTCTCTCTCCTTTCCTGCTTTTTGTTCGGTGTGATTTGTTCATTTCTATTCACTTTACTGACGGGTCGCGGTTCGTGCTGTGTTCCATCTTTGCGCGGTACCAGCATTCTCACTCTCTCGGCATTCTTTTGGGTGGTGGAGCTTTGTCTTAGTTTACTCATATCGTCTGGTCGTGCTTCAGCCTTGGCAAGTTCTTCCTGCCGGCATCGCTACGTGTGGGTATAGCATGGAGCACAGTGCCGGTTGCCTTTCTCTCAGCTAACTTTTACCCCTTTCCTTGTGTTCTCTGCTTGCCCTTCCTTCTTGTATTTTTTCCTTGTCCTCTCTCTGCCCATTTCTCACAGGACTCTCCCCCTTGGTCACATCAGCTACTGCATTTATCAAATCCTCCTGTGTGACAGCGTTATCTCTCTCCTTATTTGATTTCCCTCCTGAATACACCCGGACAATCTTCATTGCTTTTGTGTTTTGGACACTATTGCCTTGGACTTCTTTTTTATCTCATCCTCTCGTCATTACTTCTTGGAGTTGCCCATCACGGCAGAATACCGATCAGGGTTTTTTGTTTTTTTTTGCCTTTGGGCTTTTCCCCCTTCCTGGGCTGCGCCAGGAGGACGCCATTCTTGTTGGTACTGTTTCTCAGTCCAAACAAGGTGGCGAGTTTCCGGAACAGACCCTATCTCTTCAAAAGAAAGGGTGCTCCCAAAGAAAACACTGCAGAACTCTTGGAATCTACTGCGTCCTCCAGCGACAGTGACGTCGAATCTCAGGTGAGACCCTCCACCAGTGACACAATCAGACCAGGCATCCATTCACTGCAGTCCTCTCACAGCTAGCCTGGCTCACAGAGCTGACACTGCTTGATTGTATATTTGTATGTTTATAGCATTATAGCATTCACAATGCTAAACCAGACATTTGTGTCTGTGCCAAAGGAGAGCTGGTACTGTGAATGACAGGATACTGGTAACAGCAAGGCATATATGTGCACTATAATATTGCAATGGCATTATGAAAGTGGTGTGGGGGCTGAATTTCAGACGTCCCGTTCGGTGGCAGGATTACCCGCATCATTTTAACAATAAAAATATGAAAGCTCACGCTTTCACACTCTGCAGGTGGCATCCCATTACAACTCGTAGGTTTGATTGCTCACAGAGTTTCCGGAAAAACACATGTTTACGGTGCTAAGCAATAGGTGCTAGAGTGACCACAGCCATTATAGAGCTTTTGGAGAAGTAAGCAATTCTAGTGTGTGGTAGTTGACTGTCAGACCAATGTTACAAAGAAAAGTAGAAGAATATTGTAATAGTCTAGCTTTACTCCAGTCAGCTGTTGTGGAAGTATTGGTGCTGGCATCATATGACCGGGGAAGCAGGTCAGGAGGAAGGGGAAAACCCCTAGTTCAACTTCCCCCCAAGACCCCAACCTACTAATGGCTTATTGCAAAATAGAAGAAGTGATTAAAACTAACTTTGTCATTAGGGACTTCAGGTCGCATAACTCCCGAAGTACTGGGATGAAGAAGAGGGCTAAAGAGGAACAATGCTGCAGGAGTGGCCAGCTGGTTAGGTGAAATGACACACACTTGAGGGAGGCTGAGTAGCTTAAAAGGCCCACTCAGGTGCAGGACATTAGGATGCAGAGTGAGCAGGGAGGGCAGTGTGAAGCATGGAATCAACTGAAGCAGAAACTGGAGGGGGTAGAAGATGCCAGGATCACTGTGAAGCAGAAAACAGCAGCCGGTCCTGAGATAGTCTTTGCCTCCAGAAGCCTTGAGTGCAAAGGTTGTGCAGCTGGAAATGTGAAGGAGGGAGTGGGAAGCGAAATCATGGAAAGCTTTCTTCACCAAGAGGCGGTCTCTGGGGCCGGAGAGCACGAGAGAGCCTCCAGAGCAAAGGGAGCTCCTTTTATAAGTGGGGTGGGCAACGGCAGACTAAGAGTTGCAGTTTTCCTGGTAGTGAGGAGACACTGAAGCAGAGCCCCTGTGAGCGGTGTGGCAATCGGATGCGCATGCCTTACCCGGAGAGTTCACCAGCTGATAGTGACTCCAGAGCACTTGTAAACTGCTTGCATGCTCAATACAGGCAATTGCAAAGTAGCAAACACTTGCGTGTGAGTGGAAATAATATTGAAGGCAATTTTGAATACTGAACTATTTGAAAACTGGCAAACAGTATTTTTCAAACCCAAATGACTGTGACTTTTAGCATGTGGGTTTGTTAAGAACCCAGCAACAAGATGAGACAATACTATTGGAACCTAATGCAGACAACTATTGCCCAAGCCAAAAGAAACCAAGCATAAGACAATTTAAACCAACAGATATTGACAAAGACATGAGGGACAAATGAAAGACCCAATGGTTGTGAAGCTTGTAACCCAGATTTGAAGAAACATATAGGCCCACGCCACGATGCCTGAGGGCTGCTGCTTTATAAATGTAAAAAAATCTAATACATAAATAAATATATATATAAATATAATAAAAGCTGGTATCCACCCACATTGCCGAAGCCAAGGAAGAAGCTGAATAAAATCTTATCCTACTTAGTATTTGGGTACTTATTCAGTGGGCAAACAAGAGTGGCAAGAAAGCAGCCTTGTTGGAAAAGGTTATTCAGACGGAGAGGAGCATAACTTGCAGAGGTTTTGAAAAGTGTAAAAGACTAGTAAAGATCACCAATGTGAATATTGCTTTCTCCTGAAGAATTTCTAAAAGTCTGATGTTGTAAAGCAATGAACACTATGAAGATGTCTTAAGCTGATCTTAACCAGAGAAGCACTTATTGTTTGTGATTCAATATTGCGGCATGGGAGTATAACCGAATGACAAACCTTTGAAGTATTAGGACCAGCCTGGAAGTAAACCAGGGCGAAGTTGAAGAAGTGCTGCAAAGTGGTGTTGACAAGTAATTTTGACAGACGTTTGGTGCTGAAGAAAGAACTGTATAAAACTGCTGCATAGGAGTTGTATTTCTTCAGAAATAATGTTGTTGCAAATCATTCAGACAAAAAGGTTCTTTGTCTTCCCTGTGCAACAAGAAGGTAATTGTGAATTTTACTGTTGCACAGGGAAGAGAAAGAACCTTTTTGATGAACCACTGGAGTTTTTCTGTATCCAAATTGGAGTCACAAAGACAGTGCTAGAATTTTGTTACAAACTAGGATTCCATTGTTTTGTTTTGGAACTGTGGAGCAGAATCCTGCATGAATCTGGGGAAGGGGCGTTCAGCCAGATTATAAGGAGAGACTGTTATATTGTGAAGGTCAATGCTATGTATTTCTGTTGGTTTTGAACTGCCATGCATTACCTTATTGAGTTACTGTTTGTATAAGTGTGAGGGACAGATATCCTTTGTTAGAGTGTTTCCTTTTGTTTATTTTAGGCAGGGAAATCCTCGTCAGTGTAGGGAATGTGAGGCATTTATCCAACCTTTTGAGACAATAAAATGGCATCTTTTGAAAAACCTTCAGAAAGTTGTCCGCCTCACATTTCTGACCCAACACTTCATGGTCACAAAATACAGATTAGAAACTGGGATTGCATGCAACTGGTGGGACTGGTTTGGGGGTTAATCAACCCTCTGGCAGTCCCTTAGGTATGCTCAAGTGTCAGGCACGTTCCCAACTGCTAAACGTACAATAATCAACTGCCCCACATGTCAAAGAGATTGAGGTCAGGCCCTAGCCCACTTGGGATCAGGAAGTGAATTTGCAGGGATCGATATTGAATATGCAGTATTTACTTTTCCAATCCTTTTGCAAGGGTGGGGATATAAAATAAGTATGGAAAGTCTGATGGTTTTCAGGAGTTTTTTTCATTTGGCACATATCAATGCCTACTGGATCTGAAAGATCCTGTCTGGCCAGTGTCAGAGGAGAACATCAGGAGAGGAAATAGTTGTTCCCTTAATGGAGCTGTATAGATGTGTACTCCGAGACCCCCAGCCGGCCCATACAGCCGAGGTTCGCTCAGAAGTCCTTTAAGACGTGATAGCTACACCCTTGAGATGGATGGCGTTGCAGATTCATTACTCCAACAGCAATCAATAAGAAAAACTCAATGGTTTGGCAAAGGGATTCAATATAATGACAAGTACAGAAAACGGGGAGTCATGGATATCAGCAATGATGCGATCGTCCTTCTTGCTTCAAACTCCAACAAACTTCATACAAGTTGTAACATTTACACTAAAAACACGTCATAATTGACGTGTAACACTCAAAAGTTAACATGCAATTCTATTGGTTAGGAAAAGGTAACTTTACTATAGGTACTATATCTGTATATGGTAACGGAGTAAGGAGATTGGTTAAACACTGTCAGGAGGGCATCTAAGCCCTTCCTTCAAAATTACTACTGTAGACATCACTAAAAGTACAACATCCCATTGGTTCTACTAACTATAGGACCCTAGATTATTTGGTCCACTGTGATTGCGTTAGCAGCAAACCAATGCATACTTTTCCACTTCGCTTAGCAGCACGCAGAATGGTCAGCCAGGTGTGGGGGTGCCTCTTAGTTACCCAGCCTTCATCCAGTCCTTGTTACAATCAATCATAACTTTATGAGCCATGTGTGAATTAGTTCTCTGCGGTTGGCCTCGGAACTGCATCTTCTGTCTGGAAAGGGTTCTGATATCTCTCCCTGGTCCGGTGTCAAGCGTAGGTGTGGACCCTTGCTTCTTCTTGGTCGGCTGGTCAAGTGATTCAGACACTGTGAATTTGCTTCTTTTCCCTCAATTTGTGTATTTGATTTTCGTTTCACCGCCACCTGCCTTCGCCTTCTTATCTCAACCTTTCAGAGGCAAGATATTCTGTTCTTAGTTTCAATCAGATGTAGCTACTGTTTGCCTCTTCTATTGGTATCACCTTGGCTATCCTGGCCAAGTTACCTCTGCTGAGTTTCGTTTCAGCCGTCCCTTCTCGCTCTGCTAGAATATGTATCTTTTCTTGTTTGGCCTCTAGTAACCTGGATTAATTCTGCTTTTTGTTCAAAGTAGAAATATACTTATAATAATGTGCTTCGTTTCAGGTAGATTTTGTATAGTGGTGCTTGCCGCACTACTCTTCTACTAAGTGTAAGCGATATTCAATCAACACTACAGCTAAGTCAATGCCTAGTCTGGGATGCTGAGGAAAACCCTTATTGATGTATTTTTATATCCAGTTCAGTACTCTGGATGACAACCCTTGTATAACACATCCCTCTTAGAATCCCCCTGACCCCACTGAGCCAAGAAGTAGGTTTGTTTTGCAAATTAAAAGGTTTATTTGAAAAATTAAACAATATATATATATATATCACACTTTTATAATAAATTAATATCTGATAGTACACTTAGACATATGATGTTGATCAACAATAGGTAATCTGCCACTAGCACACTTCTTTACAATCAATGAGGAGTTAGTATAGGATGGATAAAGTAGCAAAAATACTTTTATGGTTTCAAGGGAAAAGCAATGAGGAATACACTGCAGTACAGAAATACCTGATATGATTTTAGCAAAAGATAAGATAATCACTTTTTCCCTGGCAATTCACCCCCCTCCCCTATGCAATGTATGAAATGGAAGGAGATGGAAAGAGGAGCACACAGTTCTCAGGAATGCAATCAAATACAATACGAAATTCAGTTCCCCCCCCAGCAAGCTTAGAGGAAACAGGTAGGAGTTTGAAACACAGGCCCAAAATGCTTTTAAATGTGATGGCAATGGATGGGAAAATGTGCCAACTGATTTTAATTCCCTCTAAAGATTCAGGGTGAGTGGGAGATGCGTGTTGGTATTAGTTCAGGCTCACTTTAGCAATGCTCTATGAATTATTACCAAGTTGCAAATGGATTTTAACAAAAGAAAGAATGGAGCTGCTATTTTGACAAGTGGAGAAATTGAGCCAAAATCGCAAATCGCAGTAAATTTCGTGAGTGCGTAAATCCTGATTGCGGAATATGTATAAGGAGTAGGAAGCTTAGATTCTAAGCTTTCAGAGGAAAGTTAAATCTCGTTCCTGGCCCAAACGGTTCCAGAGATACAGACGATTTAATAAAGGTAGATTTTCGGATTTAAAGTAAAACTCAAAATGACAGGTGACAGCTTGCAGCTGCAGAATTGACAGGTGACAGTTGTGCAGTTGTGCAGCTTTAAAAATGACAGATGACACGATTTCTAGGAGGCAGTTCTACTTAGGTTAAAATAGTTTGGATTAGATTATTTTAACTAAGAGATTCGGTTCTGCCCAGTTCTGGCGGTACTCATAATATATTTTGTGCAGGAATGGGCCTCGCCACGGATCTGGTCAGGTTTTGGACTGGACTCCGGTTCTGGTCTCGGCACTTCACAGCGATCTGGGTCACTGGTTCTGCTCACAGCGGTCTGGGTCTCTGGTTCTCTCTCTGGCAATTGCTCTTGGCAAAAGAATTCAGCCCGGCTGTTGAATAGTTTGGTTAGTTTTGAGGCCTGCTGAAGAGGATTCAGCTGGTGGATTCAGGCCTCTCTGCTACAAATTCTGGAGTTAATTTCTGCTACAGGTTCTGGAGATTGATGGATTTGAAGTCTGGATCTCTGGATGTGAAGTCGTCGGTCAGCATGCTCCGCAGCAAATGGAATTGAATGTCTCTACCTGTCCCAGCAGTCTCTTTTTATGTGTTTTGAAAATGGGTGTGTGCCTGGGCCTAGCTAAGCCTGCCCCTCTCTACTTGTCATTGGCCCAATCCTCCCCTCTCCCATGATTGGGGGAAGGAAATGGATTGTCATCATGATGAGGTCTGTTTATGGGTCAGAGGATCCTCCCCTGGTCAGTTTGCCCACAAATCTATATTTGATTCAAATACATCTTTCCCAGATACACAATTTGTTGAATTTACATGTACACATTATATATTCCTTATGGTCCATGCTTGTCTGCCTCTGATCTTCCTGGGGGCTTGCATTAAAAAATGACAACATTTTGCGCTTTTTAACTGGTTTTGCAATATCGGACATTTACCCAAAATTACACACATGTGTGCAAGGAGTATGGACATTAATTGATGAAGTGTCAGATTTTTAACATGCAGACATTTGGAGTAAGACCCTATTGTCCGCTAGCAACCCCCCAGAATACACCACAGGGTCCTAACGCCTCTTAAAATGTGCACCGAAAAATCACAAGAATAATGGTATTACTTATATAATTCTGACAAGTCCGTACTATGAATTATCCATCTTTTTTTAAATTATGCCCTGTTCAAAAAGGGTTGTGGCTTCCCACATCACATGGTGGAATAACTGGTTTATCCACTTCCCCCAAGCCAGCTTGTTCACAGAGGCACAGCTGCCCCCAGTTTTTCTCAAGTGGAAGCTATTTTACGACGCCCCAAATATAACATTTGCCTGAGTCAAGGGAATTGCATTGTTCTGTCCCTTCCAGTTCCCAGGTGCTCCACTCCTAATCTAATCAGAGAGGTGTCAACTCATTTTGGCAAGGGGAAGAGTGGCTGAGCAGGTTTCAACTCCTGTCAGGGGTAGTTGTCAGGCAGAATCCAGTTTCATTAAGCCAGGTTTCAGCTAAATGTCACTTTTTGTTCCCAGTTTAAATCACTTACAATTTTTACATATACATTAAATAATTACTTCCTTCAAGTCATTTCAGAATATAGTTTTACATTGTATCCACCTCTTAGCAAGTCTTTCCTTGGTCTGGTTTTGTTTCATTTGTTCAGTTTTACACAAAAGTCTGGTGGTTTTAAAACGCAGGCTTTCTAATAGTGGTGAGTACCGGTATTGCAACCATTTTTGGGATTAAGAAAATGAATTCCCCACAGTTCTGGGTTGCTTTTGGCAATCAGCATTGCCATTCCCAATGGTTTCAGGCTACTGTGTGTGTAGCCCAATGGTGGTTTTAGGCAGTGCCCACCTGTGCTCACAACATAGGCAAAATGGGTGGCAGCCTATTCTTCCTGTTTTCCCTGTGCACTCTCTGGGGAGTTCTGGCCATCATGATGTTTTCCATGCCAGTACTGCACAGTTTTATGGTAGGGCTTGATGCATGGGTAAAAACATCCCACAAGCCCCCCCTCTTGCGATGGCCATTCTGTCCTTTCGCTGATGGAACTCGCAAGATCTGGGATGTTCGCCTCCTCTTCTTCCAATTCCATGGATGGCACAGTTCAGCATCTTTTCCTCCCTCCAGTCGATCAATCAGTTCTCCTTGCAGGTCCTGATGGGATGATTGGTCGTTACCCCGGGCCACTCGGGTCTCTGCTCCCGGTCCCCGGTCGACCTCCTTGGTCAGTCTCCATGGTTTCATCTCTCCTAGGATGATAAAGCAAAGCAGCAATACCTATTGGTAGACATTTCTTCACCACTATTAATGGTGTGGCGAACATATACATTTTATGAATCAGAAGATATGAACATATACATTTTCTTTTTTAAATTAGGAGACAAGAACATATATATATACAAAGATCACAGAATTTTATATGCTATATGTGGAATATTTTAGGGTTGGAACTGAATTACTCTGGAGCGGCCCCCTCTGGGATTCCAGTGGATTCCTCCAGTTGTTGCAGAGTGTGCCTGGGATGGCAACACTTTAGCTGATTTATATGTACCCACTTGTCTTCCCCTTCCGCCAGACTGCCTTTGGGGATGCAGATCTTATAGGCAACAGGGGAGATCTTGTCTATAATTTCAAACGGTCCCATCCATGTAGGCAAGAATTTTCGCTGTTTGGCCTGGTTCCTTTGGAAATTGTATAGATAGACCCGATCACCCACCTTATATTCCTTTCAGGTAGTTTTTAAATCATAGTGGGTCTTCATGCTCTCGGCTGATCTTTCTAGATTCTGCTGAGCATAGGCAAAGGCATGCTGAAGGTGTTTCCTTAAATTCTCCACATACTCATGAGTTGTGGAGGCATTTATCAATGTTTGCTCTTGGGATCTGTAGAGCAAATGCTGGGGAAGCACCATCTTGCGTCCCGTCATCAACTCAAATGGTGACATTTTAGTTGCAGATGAAGGGGTAGATCTGATGGCCATTAGGACCAGAGGTAATCGGATATCCCAACTTGGCCCAGAATCTCCCACAAACTTTTTTAAGATGCTCACAATGGTTCGGTTATATCTCTCGACTGCTCCAGAGGAAGCTGGCCTGTAAGCAATGTGTAGCTTCCTTTTAACCCCCAGTATCTCCCACATCTTTGGCATTACTTCACTGGTGAAGTGGCTACCTCTGTCTGACTCAATCCTTTGAGGTAGACCAAAACAGGAAAAGAAGTGGTTAATCATCAGGGCAACTGCTGTTTCTGCCTTGCAATTTGGGGCCCAGAGACATTCCACCCACTTGGTAAACAAGCATGTAACGTTCAACATGCACTTGTTTCCTCTAGACGAGCGAATCACAGGGCTTACAAAGTCGATTTGCAAATCTGACCATGGCAGTGTCATCCCCCTCTTTTGGAGAGGTGCACGGTGTGTGAGGGATGATGGCTGAAATTGTGCACACACAAGACACCTCTTCAAGTATTGCTCGAGGTCCTGTCCCATGTGTGGCCAGTATGCAACCTCTCTTAAGATTTCCAGTGTTGTGTGAAACCCCCAATGACCGGCGGTGGCCGCATCATGGGCGTGACTTAACATCAGGCTTCGGAATGAGGTAGGAACCACCCACTGATCATGGCCAGCTTGGGATTTCCTTACCAACAAACCGTCTTGGATTCGGAACATTTTTGGACATTTCATCAGCACTCTTAGGTCCTCTTTCCCAATGTAATCGGTATCCGTCAGGGGAAAGTTCTCAGGGTCCTCAAGGTGTTGGTAAAACTTACCAATAATTGGATCACCCTTCTGAGCTGTAATTAAATCAGCATCAGGGGTCTCCTTACTCCATTGTGCACATGAAAGATCATTGTGAGCATTTGTCTGGGACCTAGTGATAGCAGTGACCTGGATTTCCCGAAACAGGGTCTCTATTTCTATTAGATCCACTTGGATGGCCCCGGTTTTGGCCAGCTGATCAGCTAAATCATTTCCAGTTTTGTCTGGTCCCTCTACTTTGGAATGACCCTTGAACTTTTTCCAGTAGATGGTCATCCCATTCGATGTGACCAGATCATCAATGTTTTGAATTAACTTCCCATGTTTCAAGGGTTTGTTATTAGCACATAACGTGCCACTGGTTTTCCAGTAAACCAGATGCTCCACGAACCCGTTCCGTACATAATCCAAATCTGTGATTATGACCAGTTCGTGGAGTTGATGTTGGACAGCAGTGAGGATGGCCTGATGCACAGCAATCAATTCTGCCACCTGACTACTTCGGGGACCAATTTTGTATCCAGCGGAGGGTTCTGGAAACTCCTTCACCGTGCATTCCCTACGCCGGCCACCAGTTCTTTCTCCCCGTTGTTGTCAACATGGTGAGAACATCCATCCACATAGACAGTGGGCACTCCCTCACACTTGTCTTCTTCAAAGACTTTGTGTGGGGAATTAAGGTATGCCTCCATGTTGTCCTTGATTTTTAGACTTTCGTTCTCGAGACAGTTTTCTCTGGCACAATCATGCAAGTCAGCCAGACCTTGCGCGAGGGGACTCTTCTTGTTTTGGCCATATCTGACCTCCACAGGAAAGCCTTGCATTGACAGAATCCAGGAAGTAATTCGGGAATTACTCACATTTCCAGCCCGGATTCTGTCACTTTGGAGATATTGCAGAGGCTGGTGTGGAGTCTCCACTATGATGTGTTCCCCCTGGATAAACGGGTGGTAATTCTTCAATGCCCACACCATTGCCAGGAGTGCCTTCTCACAATCGTTGAATTTTTCCTCCACAGAGGATAAAGTTTTGCTCGCATAGGAGATTACTTTATTGACCTTGTCATGCTTTTGGTATAATACCGCCGTCAAGCACGTATTAGAGAACCCTGTCTCCAGGAAGAACTCCTTGTTTCTGACAGGGTAAGCTAGGCAAGGCGCTTGTCAGAGGCTTCTTTTGAGTTGTCTTACTGCCTCGGATTGTTCTGGACTACATTCCCACTTGACCCCCCCATTCAAGAGATGAATCAGGGGTCTAGTGATCTCTGCGTAGCCTTCAATTAACTTTCTGCTGTAATTAGTCAGTCCAAGGAGGCTCCTTAGTTCCCGCAGAGTTGTGGGGTCTTTCAGTTTCTGAAGTGCTTCCACTTTCTTTTCCTGGGGACAGAGACCCTGAGGAGTAATCTCATGCCCTAAGAAATTAACACGGGTTCTACACCACTGTGCTTTCTGAAAGGAAAGTTTTGCTCTGGCAGCCCTCAACTGTGTCAGAACATAAAGGATCTGCGCTATGTTTTCCTCCACAGATGAACTTTTGATGAGGACATCATCTACATAAGCCAGGTTACCCCTCGCACCCAGGTCGGGCATGGCCTTATGTAAGAAAATGTTGAATTCATTGCCGGAGTTGAGGTATCCGAAGGGAGTACGGGTCCAGGTGTACTGCTGGCCCCCAAAGGTAAAAGCCAGTTTGTATTGGTCCTCCCTAGTGACAGGCACGGTCCAGTATCCATTAGTCAGGTCTATTGCAGTGAATACTTGTGACCCTTGAATCTGGGCCAGCCCTTGTTCAATGTAGGGCAGAGGCCATCGGGAAGTATGGACCCGTTTGTTGAGCTCCCTAAGGTCGGCGCAGAGTCTCCACTGGCCGTTTGGCTTCAATATCCCCAGCACCGGATTATTGAAGGTGCTGTGTACTGGACGTATTATTCCCCGGGACTCAAGGTTCTTAATTATTTCAGTAAGGGACTCCATGGATGCGAGAAGCAAACGATATAGCTTCACAAACACTGAAATCATTCCAGGGTCCGTGGGAATTTTTGTTGTGTTGATGTCGGTGCGACCACAGTCATATGAGTCTACCGCAAAGAGATCTTGGAAATCCAAGAAAACTTGTTTCAACTTTTGCTTCGGTTCCAGAGTCACGCAGGCATCAGCTAGGTTGACTCTCTCTTCCACCATCTGCCTGACGCCTGGAAAGACTTCTGGTTTGGCTATCTCAGCGGCCTCCTCCAGCTGGGTGGAGAAGTCCCTGGTCAGAGTGCTGATTTGGACTGGAAAATCACCTCATCCCTCCTGAAGTCACAAGTCACATCTTCCTTACCATAAGGGCAAGAAGTGTACACCAGGAAGTTCCCCCCATGCCGGGTGAAAATCCTGTCTGGTGTTGTATTGTCCTCACTGTCACTGTCAAAACAGTCCTTGGGGATTGGTCCTAACAGTTCATTTCCTAAATCAATGGAGAAATGTCGGTCATCAATCGCCATTCCAATAATGGTGCCTGCGGCTAGAGTAATACTCTTTAAGTCGCTGTTATCCACCTCTATTGGAATGGTGTCATGTTCTATGTTGACTAATGGTGTTGGGTTTACCCCTAACCCTTGCTGTTGGAGAGAAGCATTTAGATGGATATAAGCATCAGGGTTTTTCAATTTTTGTCCTCTTTTAACTTTCACTCCCAGGGAGAATTGTCGGGTCCTTTCTGGGATGGTGACTTCCTCTTTAATCTGAATTTCAACTGCATAAGGTAGCAATTGAGCTGACCTAAATGCTTTTTCTGAATCATCGAAGCCCATGGGATTATCCGCTAATCGGGACCAAGCTTTGAAGTTTATTAGGTCCAAACTAATGGCAAAGCGATTGAGAATGTCACTGCCTAAGTAAAAGGCGGCAGTGACGTCTCGCATGACCCAACAATTATGGACTATGCTCTTGTTGCCAATGGAGATTTTGAGCATACACCTGCTTGGCAGGAGATGTTTGGAATTGGGTGCTTCCAGGTCCATTTCCCATTTGTCTATCAGTTTGAATGTGGGAATGGCTGGATCTTTTGGGAGGTGGCGAAACATGGCTTCGCTGATGAAGCTCTTACCGTTGTTCACACACATTCGAGCGAGAACAGAGTCCTTCCCATCCTTTAACTGAACAGGGATGAACAACTGCTCTCCAATTTGCTGAATATCAGCCAGGCTCTGAGCTGATTTCACATCTTTCTGGACTATAGGAGTGGGAGTTTCTGATTGTGGATTAGTAAAGAATTTCAGGGTGTTTCCTTCCAGTGTGGAATACCACCTTAAACTGGAAGGAAGGTTGATTTTCAGAAATAGAGAGGACCCCCCATCACCAGTCTGTTGTCCTACTGCTATTACTGTCACGTCTGGAGTTTGGTTGTTCTGGAAGTGAAATTCTACTTGGTCAGATTTTTGTTCAACCGTGTGGCAGGTGCCGTTTAAACTAACATGGTTGACACTCTGTTTTAATTTTATTGGTCGGCTAGTCTGGGTCCAGAGGACCTTGTTTACACAATCTATTAGGGGTGACAACCTTCTCAGGAGGTCATTCCCTGGTAAACAAGGGGTGCCCTCTGGAGTCACTACTATGACCGGGTGTTTCACCTTGTGGCGCCCAATTTTAATGTTCCAGTCTGCAGTCCCCTCAATGGGAATTTCCTTCCCGTCAAACTTCTGCAGTTGTCCAGGTAGAGAGGTGAGAGGAATTCGGTAATTCTCCCCCCTTCCTGCATTTAGTTCCTCAAAGGCCCTTTTGGACAGAAGGGTAGCTTGGGATCCAGTGTCCACCAGTGCCAAAATTGTACCCTGCCCCTGTACTTGTACCGGGGCATAGTATCTTCCCTCCTTCTCCTCATGGGGGCACAGATAATGCACATTTTTGGACAACTGGTGGGCTAACTTTCTGGTTTTGGACATTGCTAGCGAAGAGATTTGGGCAGAATTCTGTGGAGAGCCTGGGGAATCTGAAAGAAAAAGTTGGCAACTGGAAATGGTTTCGGGTTCTGGGCCACCCCCCCCTTTTTGGAAGCAGTCCTCAGGATGGGGTTGACCCATGCGATTTTGGTATTGTCGGTTCTGGGACGAGATGATGGGCGGCGGTAGCTCAGTCTCCACATCTCCCCAGTCTGAATTGGCATCCCTTGGGACCCATTTTTCCTTGGGAGGAGTTCCCCCATCTCTGAAGGAGAAGATCCTTTTCCCAGGATCTTCTGAGGATCCCTCTCCCTCAAATTGGAAGACCTGTACCTCCTCCACAAAGTGGATCTGTTTGGGTCCTTTGTTTCTCCTACCTCCTCTCTGCTCCTTGGGAGGCAGGCTTTCAGGGGCAGGAGATTTTGTTTCCGGTTCCTGGTTTTCCAGGGGCTGTTTACAAGTTGGGAAGGAAGCTTCCTCCAAGGCTTTACACCCCCCTTCCCCTTGTGCCTCCTCCTTGGGAACTGGTGGGTTATCGGGGTGCTGCCCCCGTCATTGTTCTGGAGCACCAGGTCCAGAGTTTGGGGCATTCTGCGGTGGCATGCTCATCTGAGGGTTCTGTTGAGCCCTCAGTATGTGACCCAGATCCCGTGCCATATTTTGGTCCTGGCGCTCAAGTTAGGAAACCCGCTCAGGCTGATACGGGGCTCTATTTTCTCCCCTGGGCTGATCCCGGGAAGGGTAGCTATCCCTTCTCTGGTAGTACCCCTGGTTGGGAAGATTTTGGTACCCCTCCACCTTTGGCCTCCCCTCTCCCGGATTAGGTTGTCTGGGCTCAGGGAATTGGGGAAAGAAGGATGGATGATTTTGGGGCTGGAATTTGGGTGGATACCTGGGGAAAAAGTTCTGCCCAGGATTTGGAGAATGTCTGCCCTCCTGTGGGAAGTTGGGAGGGAAGTTCCCTGGGTTAGGTGCTTGGCTGGATCCCCCCCCTTGGGCTGGCGGAGTCCACACATAACCCAGGATTGGTCGGTTTCCCTTGTAGCGGGGACTTACATAGTCAGGGGAGCGGGGGACCCCATTTGTGGGACTACCTCCCCGACTCCCTGTCTGTGACTGGCCCGAGGGCCTTCTGGGCTGTGAATTATTTGGTGCAGGCAGGTTTTTAGGCCCCCCCATCTCCAAATCTAAAACGGGGGCAACCTTTACCTCTGCCACCTTGGCAGCAGCAGGGGTGCTGTTGGTTTTGGGGTTTTTCGGCGCATTATTTTTATTTTCGATGGGCTTCTGTACCTCATAGATCCGGGTAGCCTGTTCAATGACCCAGTCTAAAGATCTTTTCTCATGAAAATCTCTCACGAGCTGGGTCATTATGTATTTGGGTAAGGCATGGAAAAACGTATTGATAAATTCTCTGCTATCCGTGCGCACCCTTCTGGTGGTCTGTGCATAAGCACGCTTTAATTCTTGCACAAACTCTTGTGGGGCCTGATCCTCCCCACATTGTAAATTTTAGGCTGCCTTGCGAGCCTCTTGAGGATTTCTGTGCACAGAATTTTTTTTCAAGATGGCCGCCCTGTATGTGGACCACCTTGAATGGTTTTGATCCTCCAGCCCCGCAAAGAAACTGGAGTATTCTGGTGAGAAGGTCCACTTTACATATTGAATACAGTTTGACTGTCCTTCAAATGGAAAGTCTCCATCATTTGCTCATAGAGCTCCAAGTGTTCCCAAACAGAATACTTGGTGTTCTTATGATAAGGCGTGATGATACTCCTTATTGCCTTTATTTGTTTCAATGGGTCCTTAAGCAAGGCCCTTTTTGCCTTATTGACCTTTTTGGTTCGGGTAACCCTGGTCCATTCATCCTCCGACTCAGAAGCGCTGCTCCCAGAGGTGCCCGTCTGATCTTCCAGGTTTTCCCGGATTCTGCGAGCCTGGGAATGGCTGGCAGAATATGGGGACCTGGTCTCCTGTGTCCTGTAATGCTCAGAGGAGTCTTCAGACCCCTCCTTGCTGCCAGGATTTGATGGGTACCCCCCCACTGACTTAACTGGGCAGAGGTTTTCAGGATGCCCTTAATGGGCCTACTCTCCTGGGTTTCCCCACTAAATTGCACTGTGCTTGGGTGCCCATACCCGGATGCCCGCCCATCCATTCCTGGGAGGTACTGGCCTATGAGCCTCATACTTCTAGCTGGATAGTAATCTGCCATCTCCGTGGCCCTGGGCTCATGTGCGCGAGGGGACATAGGGGTGGCAGAGTCCAGGGACTGGGAGAGATGAAGGCCTCTGGTACCAGGGCTCCTGAGGTTATGATCAGGCGTTTCCCTTTCCCAGCGCACCTCGTCTCTATCAGCCCCTGCTCCCTGTTGCAATGCAAGAGCCTGCGCTTTCAGTTCCTCAGTTAAGGCCTTACTAGACTCTATCAGTCTCTCCTGCATCGCTACATGTTGCTGGAGCCTATCATTGTGCTGATAGAGAGCCTCATTTTCTCTCTGTGCCTCCTGATTGGTCCTGGAGTACTGGGCCAGTCTCTGCTGCAGGATGGTTACCTCCTGAGCTGTGTCCCTATTGGCCTGCTCCTTTTTTGCCAGAGCATCCTCCACCCTCCTGGTGTGCTCTAACAAGTTCTGGTGTTCTTTTTGGAGGTCACCCAGTCCCTGGAGGGCCAGGTGATTTTCTTCCATTTTCCTTTTTAAGTGGTAGACTTCCTGGCCTAAGGTATCCCTTTCCTGACTAAGAGCCTGCATCTGTGCCGCCAGGTCGTCCCTTTGCCTTTGGAAGGCACCAGCTTTCTGGTGCTCCTGGTCAAACTCGGTCTGGGTATCCAGGTCTTTGCTCTCTGCCTTCTCCCTATCTAGGTGGCTTTGCAGGGTGACTACCTGCTCGGCACATGCCCTATTGAAATCTAATTGTTGCTCCAGCTTTTTCTGGCTCTGCAGTAGGGAGTCCAAACCTTCTTGGTTCTCCTTCTGCAAGGCCAGAAATCTGGTATCCTGATCCGCCTTTTCCTGTTGCAGCACTTCCATATCCTCCTTTATTTTAGTGATGTACTGTTTGCTGTCCTTTTCTGACTCCTGGCTCCTGAGCAGCCTCTGCTCAGAAGAGTCCAGGTCAGATTGTGCCTTCTCTAACGCCATCTGTTGCCTATTTGCCAGATCTTGGCCTTCAGCACATTTGTCCTGCATGGCTCCCATATATAGATACAAATATGCCGCTATCCTGGCAATCTTATTATGTTCATCTTTGGCTTTAGGGGCCATATATAGTTCACTCAGGGCCACATGTAGGGGACCCTGATCTCCCCATATATCTGACCCTGTTTCAGTGACCTGTTGCACGATTGCCTGCAACCAGACCGTTTGGTCCTGATGAGTCCACTCACCTCTCACAAATAGCTTATGTAAGAAGTGCTCTCTGGCTATTTTCATATCTACCAAGGTCATCAATCTGGAATTTTAGTTCCTTCCTGACTTACAGAAGTTTGAATTTTATTTTGCAAAACAGACCGTTTCCTCTGGTCAGTTGGCACACTGTATTAATCTGCACAAGTGGTAAATCTAACCCAGAATATCCCGGCTCCGAGCCCCCACTTTTGTAAGCGATATTCAATCAACACTACAGCTAAGTCAATGCCTAGTCTGGGATGCTGAGGAAAACCCTTATTGATGTATTTTTATATCCAGTTCAGTACTCTGGATGACAACCCTTTTATAACACCCCCCTCTTAGAATCCCCCTGACCCCACTGAGCCAAGAAGTAGGTTTGTTTTGCAAATTAAAAAGTTTATTTGAAAAATTAAACAATATATATATCACACTTTTATAATAAATTAATATCTGATAGTTCACTTAGACATATGATGTTGATCAACAATGGGTAATATGGCACTAGCACAGTTCTTTATAATCAATGAGGAGTATGGGATGGATAAAGTAGCAAAAATACTTTTATGGTTTCAAGGGAAAAGCAATGAGGAATACACTGCAGTACAGAAATACCTGATATGATTTTAGCAAAAGATAAGATAATCACTTTTTCCCTGGCAATTCACCCCCCTCCCCTATGCAATGTATGAAATGGAAGGAGATGGAAAGAGGAGCACACAGTTCTCAGGAATGCAATCAAATACAATACGAAATTCAGTTCCCCCCCCAGCAAGCTTATAGGAAACAGGTAGGAGTTTGAAACACAGGCCCAAAATGCTTTTAAATGTGATGGCAATGGATGGGAAAATGTGCCAACTGATTTTAATTCCCTCTAAAGATTCAGGGTGAGTGGGAGATGCGTGTTGGTATTAGTTCAGGCTCACTTTAGCAATGCTCTATGAATTATTACCAAGTTGCAAATGGATTTTAACAAAAGAAAGAATGGAGCTGCTATCTTGACAGGTGGAGGAATTGAGGATAAGGAGTAGGAAGCTTAGATTCTAAGCTTTCAGAGGAAAGTTAAATCTCGTTCCTAGCCCAAACGGTTCCAGAGATACGGACAATTTAATAAAGATAGATTTTCGGATTTAAAGTAAAACTCAAAATGACAGGTGACAGCTTGCAGCTGCAGAATTGACAGGTGACAGTTGTGCAGCTTTAAAAATGACAGATGACACAATTTCTAGGAGGCAGTTCTACTTAGGTTAAAATAGTTTGGATTAGATTATTTTAACTAAGAGATTGGGTTCTGCCCAGTTCTGGTGGTACTCACAATATATTTTGTGCAGGAATGGGCCTCGCCACGGATCTGGTCAGGTTTTGGACTGGACTCCGGTTATGGTCTCGGCACTGCACAGCGATCTGGGTCACTGGTTCTGCTCACAGCGGTCTGGGTCAGCTCTCCTCTGCTGGTCTAGCCTCTCTGGATACGGCGGGTCAATCAGGCACCGGTTCTGCTCACAGCGGTCTGGGTCTCTGGTTCTCTCTCTGGCAATTGCTCTTGGCAAAAGAATTCAGACAGCTCGCCCGGCTGTTAAATAGTTTGGTTAGTTTTGAGGCCTGCTGAAGAGGATTCAGCTGGTGGATTCAGGCCTCTCTGCTACAAATTCTGGAGTTAATTTCTGCTACAGGTTCTGGAGATTGATGGATTTGAAGTCTGGATCTCTGGATGTGAAGTCGTCGGTCAGCATGCTCCGCAGCAAATGGAATTGAATGTCTCTACCTGTCCCAGCAGTCTCTTTTTATGTGTTTTGAAAATGGATGTGTGCCTGGGCCTAGCTAAGCCTGCCCCTCTCTACTTGTCATTGGCCCAATTCTTCCCTCTCCCATGATTGGGGGAAGGAAATGGATTGTCATCATGATGAGGTCTGTTTATGGGACAGAGGATCCTCCCCTGGTCAGTTTGCCCACAAATCTATATTTGATTCAAATACATCTTTCCCAGATACACAATTTGTTGAAATTACATGTACACATTATATATTCCTTATGGTCCATGCTTGTCCGCCTCTGATCTTCCTGGGGGCTTGCATTAAAAAATGACAACATTTTGCGCTTTTTAACTGGTTTTGCAATATCGGACATTTACCCAAAATTACACACATGTGCGCAAGGAGTATGGACATTAATTGATGAAGTGTCAGATTTTTAACATGCAGACATTTGGAGTAAGACCCTATTTTCCGCTAGCAACCCCCCAGAATACACCACAGGGTCCTAACGCCTCTTAAAATGTGCACCGAAAAATCACAAGAATAATGGTATTACTTATATAATTCTGACAAGTCCGTACTATGAATTATCCATCTTTTTTTAAATTATGCCCTGGTCAAAAAGGGTTGTGGCTTCCCACATCACATGGTGGAATAACTGGTTTATCCACTTCCCCCAAGCCAGCTTGTTCACAGAGGCACAGCTGCCCCCCAGTTTCTCCCAAGAGGAAGCTATTTTACGACGCCCCCAATATAACATTTGCCTGAGTCAAGGGAGTTGCATTGTTCTGTCCCTTCCAGTTCCCAGGTGCTCCACCCCTAATCTAATCAGAGAGGTGTCAACTCATTTTGGCAAGGGGAAGAGTGGCTGAGCAGGTTTCAACTCCTGTCGGGGGTAATTGTCAGGCAGAATCCAGTTTCATTAAGCCAGGTTTCAGCTAAATGTCACTTTTTTTCCAGTTTAAATCACTTACAATTTTTACATATACATTAAATAATTACTTCCTTCAAGTCATTTCAGAATATAGCAAGTCTTTCCTGGGTCTGGTTTTGTTTCATTTGTTCAGTTTTACACAAAAGTCTGGTGGTTTTAAAACGCCGGCTTTCTGATAGTGCTGAGTACCGGTATTGCAACCATTTTTGGGATTAAGAAAATGAATTCCCCACAGTTCTGGGTTGCTTTTGGCAATCAGCATTGCCATTCCCAATGGTTTCAGGCTACTGTGTGTGTAGCCCAATGGTGGTTTTAGGCAGTGCCCTCCTGTGCTCACAACATAGGCAAAAATGGTTGGCAGCCTATTCTTCCTGTTTTCCCTGTGCACTCTCGGGAGTTCTGGCCATCATGATGTTTTCCATGCCAGTACTGCACAGTTTTATGGTAGGGCTTGGATGCATGGGTAAAAACATCCCACATAAGCATAGCAAGCTGCTATGTTTTCTTAGCTTTCTTGTGCTTCTAAGCATATTTACAGGTGTAAACTGGTCGAATATCTTCATCTTGCTTACAGCTTTAAACATCTTTGCATTTCGACATTGTCATTTCACTTTAGGTTCACGATATCCTTATTCATGGCGTTTCATCTCTGTGTGTCATTCTCTGGTTATCATTCCTTCTATCTGCACGTCGGTCCGGGCCCTCTTGACGTCTCGATTCATCTTCCATTAAGGCCTTTTTGGTTTCTTCCGGGACTGTACTCATTTCGTTTCATTTGTTGGTAGGGTTTTCTTAAGGGATACCTTACTTGCATGGTTTTCTTGGTATTGGTACTTCAATAGATGCTGCTCTTCTGATAGGCACTGGCCACAGCCCTACTGCGGCTCTCTTCTGGTGTATTTGCTCATCATACGTCACATATCTCGGTGTGAACGTTCCTGGAACTTCAAAATGGACGATTGGAGTGCAGGCTTTATTTGGGACCTCCTCTACAGATGTATTCTGCATTTTCAAATCACTCATCTTCCATCCACTATGAAAACACATTGCAAATGATTAAAATGTAATTCATCACTATAATTCAACATCCTACCTACTTTCAATATACATACACATATTACAAACCAAGCCTAACCTTAAAGTCATTAAAGAAGTGCCCTCTGCATGTACGACAAAAGTTTCCCTTCAAATCATTACAAATGACAGAGCAAGGTTCACTGTGTAAACTGCATCTTCCTTAACAATGTAATAGGGTTTCTATAATGTATATCATTCTACAATGGACAAGACATTGTAAAGTTAAACACATCTTTTATGGTTTTATGGCACCCAACTGCACCATTTTCAAATTCATGCGATGTAAATGTTACACTACTCAAAGGCAGTAGGATAAACATAAATGTATCCAATAGGGTAGAATAATCCAATAGTGTTACTCAAGTTAAATAACCTTCCAGCCCTGGGTTAATTTAAGATTATAATGTTGACACACTGTTGGCTTCAAAAGTGCATACTCCTATTTTGGGAGCTATAACAAATAAATAAAACGTATTGAGTATATTTTAAGAGCTCAAATCCATAATACAAGAGGATAAAATCTAGTATTCCAAACCCAGCACTAT
Organism: Ambystoma mexicanum; assembly: GCF_040938575.1. NCBI lineage: Eukaryota > Metazoa > Chordata > Amphibia > Caudata > Ambystomatidae > Ambystoma > Ambystoma mexicanum. Next base: position 1,444,755,930 of record NC_090934.1, on the reverse strand, counting down.
TAGCCATGTGTTATCATAGTGGTTCAATTCGCTGTACTATATCACATTTTACCAGGTCCCACGTTCAGCTTTGCATCACTCCTCCTGCTATGAAGTTACTCTATACTATACATAATACATAATAAAAGAGTCTTTAGTTTAATATTCTGTTGGGTACACCAATCCTAATTCTACATGCAACGAAAATGTTGGAGTTGCTTTGGAGACACCTTTTAGAAAACCTTTTGCAATTTTAATGAGCAGTTCAACATTGGTGTTACTTCAGAAGACTGGCCCATATGCTGCTATTTCTCCTGTTGTTGCTCAATGCAAAACTACATGTATGGTTTTTAAAGCGAAAGAGGGCTGTATTCAACAGTTTTATATGAATAGAGTGGGTTAATAAACTGATTGACCTAAGACAATGTATTAGAAAATGTTATACCCAAATAGACATATGTATCAGCCCATGGCCTCTTTTTTTTACAGTGAATATTACGCCAGTGATCTTCTTATCCCCTTTGCCTACTCCTTAAAAGTATTAACTAATAGAGATTGTTTGTCCACCATCTCTTTGAATGTGTTTGTTAGTGTTTTAAGTGTCTTTGGTGTGTGGGCTAACAGCACTGCATCAACATAATTTAATAATAGGGGTATGCCCAACATACCACAGCTGGAATGTCGAGAGTATTGTTAAGCTCTAACTCTAATATACTTCTATTGTTAAGGATTTCAATCAGGCAACACACACCTTGGTCTCGGCCTAGTATGCAGTGCACAACTGAAATGCTTATCTTTTTCTTCTATTATATAGATTCAATATTGAGATGATACACCACTCATATCACACCCCCTTTTCAAATACCCCGGGTCGGAATGGACCATGAACCAGGCTGTTTGGTAAAATACAATATTTATTTATTTATTTTAAAATTCAAAAGAAATCATACACTTTTTAATATGGGGCAGCAATCACCAATGGGGTGATAATTACAATGAGAATGTGAGCAATGCACTGGGTTTAACCTGCTAGTGGAACATAGACACAGCACATCGGAATAGGAGCACTTTTTGATTTAGGAAAGATAGCACCCAAGTTAGAATTTCCCTCTACAATGTTCCCTCAACCCACCAATAATCAATTCAGAGTGGATAAGCAGAAACAGCAAGTAATCAGGAATAAGAAATAGCAAATGGAATCCAAATCTGACCTTCCCTCCCCAAATAAGAGAGAAAAACAGATTTTAAACCCCTTGCAATGTACGAAATGACAATCGGAAATGGAGAAATAAATAATGAATGTGTGTTAAAAACCTTGAAGCAAATATAATTCCTCACTAAAGCAACAATGCAGACACTAACAATCACAAAGAATGGATTACCAAAAGCATGCAGTTCGAAAATGAGTGGAAAGTTTAAAACAGATGGCAGCAAAATGACACGTTGGAAACTGCAATTTTTCAAATCCTGCCTGAAATTACCCAAACGGTTTTTAATAAAAACAGGAGAAATACACTGATTGTGTTGAAGTGTGGTTTTTTGGTTGGGGTGTAGAGGTATATCCCAGGGATATTCTCGAAGTGAAACTAGGTCTTTAGTTGGTAAATTGGGTGAGTTATGCAAGATATCAAAAGGTGCACTTTGAGTAAAATGGAGCTGTGAATTAGGAAAGGAAATCAGTTGTGACAAGAACAGTTTTACTTTACACTAGAGTATTCAGGCTAGGCCACCAAAGATGGACACAGTAAGAGCCAGGTTGTATTTGCGACAACAACCCCGTCATCCCAGCACCCGACCCTTGCAGAAACCAGTCCGATCACTCGAAACAGGACTAATGGTTTAGGATTACACAAGACAAAATTACTAGAGATGGTGCTAGCACTAGAAATCAAGAGCAGGGCTGCAAGAATGAGTCTGACATTTTCAACAGGTTATCAGGATAAGGATAGGATGACATAGAGAGTGGGATAAAGACAAAGACAAGATATGCTATGGGTTTCTATGGGGTGGCGATTATACTCCAAGTCCACTTTTTAGTTTTGGGATTTTTGGACCGTCAACAGTTCTGGTCACTAGACGGCAGCGCGCCTTGCAAACAGCTGGCCAGTTCTGGTCAACGGATGGCACTTCTGAACTGGCAATTCCGGTCACTTGATACTGACGATCAGCAGGATGGCAGGGCATGCAGTTAGGGGTATCAAGATGTTTCCCAAAAACACCACAGCTTTCCCCTTTTTAATGGGAGATTAGTGGCTTTTCAGAATTGAGGTCTTGCTGGGAATGGGATCAGCACTGCTTGTGTTTGCAGTAGGCCTGGAGTAGGATCAGCAATGCTTTGGCCTGGTAGTTGGGATCTGGAATCTGGATGGATGGGACAGGAAGGCAGCGCAGGAACGTCAGGAAGAGTGTGTGTCTAGAGTCTTGTCAGGTACTCATTTATAATGCATATTGACATCATAGACTATATAGCTGGGCCAGCTTAGCTAAACCCACCTCTAAACAACTGGATTGGACAATCAATGTTGGTTGCCTCCTCTAGGAATTGACTCAGTTCAGGAGGTTTCATTTTATGATCATAAAAGACTTCCAACAGACCTTTCTGCCAAAAATCTGTCATAGAAGAAAATACACTTTTGTACAGTTGTGGCACCTTAATACATGACATAACCAGGTTACATATTTTATGTAGAGCACAGCCGTCCAATCCTGCAATCTGTGAGACATTGTTTTGTCCTTTTATATTTTTTTGGTCATTTTCAGTGTGAAATATTCAGCCCAATATTCCATAACTGTGTACATGGGTGTGGATGATCATAAGGGAAGTATGTAAAAAACTTTGCATTTGCAGAATGGATGTTTTTCTTATTATCCACAATACTTTGCCATTTCTGTCCCCAAAGTGTCAGTGAATTCTACCATGTCTTCAATGAAAGCCCATAAAATCACTTTAAAACTGCAAACCTTTTCCATTTTTACAAAGTCCTGCTGCAGAGATAAAAGTCTTTACAGTTTATTTATAAAATAGTCTTTGGAAGCAATCGGCAGTCCTTTGTCTGTCACTGGACCATTTGTTTCATTCTTCAGCTGCCACCAACTGGAATTTCCTTCAGAGCAAGGTGGGGGTTTCAGCTTGATTGAATGTTTATTGCCCCCCTCCCCTCTTCATACTTCCTGGTCCTAGGAGCTCCATTGTCAGTGGGCTCAGCCCAGCCTAAATTATTCCCAACCTGGTAACTATCAGTGGGGTGTTAGTCTCTGCTGAGAGTTTATGCTGTGGCTCCCTTCCTAGGGGGAAGCTTTAACTCTGTCAACCAGAATAACCTGTTTTTGACAGCTTGCAAATCCAACCAAGGTGGTTTAAAACCTTTATTTTCAGATATTTGGTCCTGAATTAAAACAAATCTGTGAAATAAAATAGCCCATGCATCTATTTTCACCAGCCACAAACCCCTTCACATTGCTAGGTGAAGGCAGGCTTTCCTTCAACAGTTTTCATTTTAAACAGTCATTTTTCCCCTTTAGTTCTGCAAAAGCCTATTTTAACGCGTGTTGAAAACTGCAAGCATTTCCTTTCAAATTCAATTTTGACACCTGACTTCCCAATATTGCCTCACAGACATAGTTATTTTCGTCTAGGCCATAGTTTATTTTATGCATTGAAACTGACATGGTTCAGATAGCTGGAGTATCTTTTGAACTACTGAGCTTTGATACATTTGTAAAGAAATTAACATGTTTTCCCGTGCAAATAAAAGTGAAGTTCCTTGTTGATTACTCTCAGAGTTGTTTTGATATGGCCTGTCATTCAGAAATCATGCCTGGTTTTGCTGAGGCACAATGAGATACTGAGCATTGCAGGGTTTTATTAATCACAGTGATTTATGGAGGAACAGATGGAAACAGCGTCAGCAGCATTATTTTAAAGGTGAAAAGTTTTCTTTATAATGGAGATCTTGGGTTTTCAGCAAAACAGTGCTGCCTTTTCACTCCATTCCTTTTGTACAGGTAAGAAAACACTGGCACACTCCCTTAGTGTGTCCCATTCTTCCATCCTGCCCCTGTGTGCTTGGCAAAAAGATGTAGCCATCTTTTTTGTTGCTGAAAAAAATGCAGTTTTGAGGCCATAGCGCTCACAGGAACCAGTGCAGCCGTTTTGCTGTTTCTGCACACATGCAGCTTGGTAATGTGGGAAATACTGTTGAGTGGGTCAATATATCACACACAATATACACATTAATTGAATGTTTATTTTACAATAGAGTTAAGTTTAAACCAACACAATGTTAAAGTCTACAAACATCACAAATAATGATGTTAAGGCAACAACATAATATACGTTAATAATACATTAACAAAATATTATATTAAAATCAAATATCATAGTGACTTTAACGCACACTGTTTAAGTTTGGCAAAATGTTGTTTTTGCTCTAAAATACTTTGGGCCTCATTATGAGGTGGGCGGTAAGGGGTTAACTGCACCGGTATAGGTGCTGGTGCCGTCAACCACTTACTGTCCTATTACGAGGTCTCCTTGCGGGACCCAGTAGGGATGTCTGGTAACACCAGGCATCCTTAGCGGGTCCCGCGAGGACACCAGCATGCTAACAATGGGGCCGTTATTAACAGGCCTGTTGTTAGCATGCTGGTGTCCTCGTGGGACATTAACGGGTTATTAACGGGTTATTAACGGGCCCGTTGTTAGCATGCTCCCCATTCCCATTGAACCCTATGGGGGCTCTAATGGGAATGGGTAGGTACCAGGTCCGGGTTCCTTGAATGAGGAATTACCGGGTCCTCCAAGGTTGGAATGGTCCGATAATTCCTCATTCGAGGAACCCAGATCCGGTACCCGGTAAGGGGGTAGCCATGCCACTAATAGAGTAATGCTTACCGCCTACCTCATAATGACCTCCTTTATTGTGAAAATAATTTAATGTTTGAATATTAGTTTTTAAACAAATGTGAGACTGTTTTTCTTTATTTATGTTTTAATGTGTATTACATTTGTGCTACTTTTGTTATTTACAGTTTTGGTTATTTGCTAAATTTTTTAGCACACATAGTACAATACGTCATAAGATTGGCTGTCGTAGGAGTGTGTGTGGTTGGAGCATTTATCATAGAAGCACATGTTGTGCATCCACATAGGTGCATGTCTACTAGGACCAAATATCATAGGAGTGTGTGTCTTAGTAGCATGTGTCATAGGAGCAAGTGCTGTAGGTTTGTGTTATTAGAGTGTGTGTCATAAGAGGGTCTGGTAAGTATGTGCCATATTCTGCTTGTGCATTGTATGCCCCTACATGTATGAAAGCTCACATTAAAGATAACTTTAATTTGCATTTTAATATGTATGCAAGGCATGTATAACTTTTCCATTTAATATTTTTATGCAAATTACAGCTCCTGAAAACCTACATTAAAAAAGCTCTGGCTTTCCTGTCAGTTTTCAAAACATGTACATTTCGTAATATAAGAACTGTGAAAATCATACGCCCCTTCGTACAGTTCATATGAAAATGTACATGTATTACATTCCCTGTAAAGTAAAATTAAAATCAGGCCAGACTGATGTTAGTTTTCAAATATAACCTGCATAATGTACGAACTGTGAAACTCAATCACCTATTGGTACAGTTTGTGTGAATAGTGCACATTTATTCCATCACCTTAAAAGTGACATCAAAGTCAACTGTGACGGTCTTTGATGTGAGTTTTAAGATGTTAATTTTGAAATGTAAGAAATGCATACATCATAATCTCTGTGTAGAGTTTGTATGTATGAAAAGTGTATATTTATTCTTTCACCTTAAGATAGTCATCACAGCCAGCTGTGACTTGCCTTCCATGTGAGTTTGTATGCAATGTTAATTATGTAATGTACACACAGTAAAACTCATATGCTCTTTGTACAGTTTGTATGAATTTCCTTTGATATGAGTTTTCAGGTGATGTTAATTTTGTAATGTACTAACTGTAAAACTCATGCACTCTGTCTGTGATTGGAGCTCATGTTTTAGGTGCCTGTGTGGTAAGAATATGGTAGTAAGTGTGTTTGTCGTAGGACCATGTGTTGTAGGAGCACATGTCATAGAAGCACATGTTGTTAGAAGCATATGTTTTAGGAGCGTGAGTGTGTGTGTGTAGTAGGAGCTTGTGTAGTAGCTGCACATTTCATAGGAGCACATGTTGTAGGAGCATGTGTTGTAGTGTTTGTCATTAGATGGTATGGTAATTGTGCATCATAAGAGTGTGCATTGTAAACGTGTGTGTCGTAAGAGTGTGTGTAATTGGAACAGAAGTCATAAGAGGACATGTTGTACATCCACATGTAATGTGTAGTAGGTATGTGTCATAGGAACATTTATTATAGGAGTGCCTGTTGTAGGAGCATATGTTATAGCAGCACGTGTCATAGGAGCCTGTGTTGAAGGAGTGTGTATCATTAGATTGTGCATCGTAAGAGTGTGTGTTAAGTGTGTTTCATAAGAGTGTGCATGGTAGGAACATGTGTCATAGGTTCATGTGCTGTAAATGCATGTGTCACTGGTGCATGTGCCATAGGTGCATGTTTTCTAGGTGCATTTGAGAGCACTTGTACATCCACATGTTATGTGTAGTAGGCACATGTTTAGTAGGTGCCAGTGTCATAGGAACATGTACCATAGGAGTGTGTGTTGCAGTAGTGCTTCTCAAAGCAGCGCGTGTCATAGGAGCACATGCAGTCAAAGCATGTGTCATAGGAGCATGTGCAATTAGAGTGTGTCACAAGAGTGTGGGGTAAGTGTGTGTGTTGTTCTGTGTGATGTAAGCACGTGTATGGGAGTAGTATGTGTGGTAGTTGCATGTGTCATAGAAGCATGTGCCATACATGCATGTGTTGTAGGCACCTATGTCACATGAATGTGTAATATCAGCCCTGATTTCAGATGTAAAGTGTGGAATTTACAAACTGTCAACTCATACCCCTCTTGCAACAGGTCGCAAGAAAAAAAGCGTACATTTATTCCATTACCTTACAACTGACATCAAAGTCATCTGTGACTTCCCTTTGATGCGAGATGAAGACGTTAATTAGTTAATGTGTGAACTGTAAAGCTCACATGCTCTGTGTATTGTTTGTGTGTTGTGAGAGTGTGTGTCATAAGAGTGTGTGTGTTTGGAACATCGGTTGTAAAGGTTGTAAAAGCATATGTCATATGTCCACATGTTATGTGTAGTAGGCGCATGTGTAGCAGGTGCACTCGTTATAGGAACATGTATGATAGGAATGAGTATAGTAGGAGAACATGTGTCTTTAGAGTGTGTGTTGTAAGAGTGTGTGCGGTAGGAGCATGTCATAGGAGCATTGTCATAGGAGCACATTTCATGGCTGCATGTGTCATAGTTACATGTATCCTAAGTGCATGTGAGAGCATGTGTCATACGTCCACACGTTATTTGAAGTAGGTATTTGTGTTGTAAGTGCACGTGTCATAGGAACATGTATATTTGGAGTGTGTGTTGCAGGAATGCTTGTCACAGGAGCACATTTTGTTATAATGCATGGAGTAGGAGCATGTGTCATAGGAGTTGAAGTGGGTGTCATTAGAGTGTGTGTTGTAAGAGTGTGTGGTATGTGTGTGGTATGTGTGTGTGCTGTGACTTGACTTTGATGTGAGACTTTAGGAGATGTTAATTGGATAATATATGAGCTGTAAAGCTCATATGCTCTGTGTACAGTTCTACCTCAAAGTGTACGTTTTCACATGAAAAGTGTGCATTTTCATATGGAAAATGTACATTTATTCCATCCCTTTAAAACTGATATCAAAGCTAGCTGTTACTTGCCTTTGATGTGATGTTTTAGATGTTAATTATATAATGTACAAACTGTAAAACTCACACACTAATTGTACAGTCCCTTTAAAAACAGTGCTTTGATTCCATCACCTTAACACTGGCATGAAAGTCAGCTGTGACTTGCTTTTGATGTGAGTTTTTTAGGATATGTTAATTGTGTATTGTATGAACTGTAAAACTCATATGCTTTGTACAGTTCATATGGCAAATTAACATTTTTTCATCACCTTAAAACTGACATGAAAGTCAGCTGTGACTTGCTTTTGATGTGAGTTTTTTTAAAAGATGTTAATTATTGTGTAATGAACAAACTGTTAATTGTGTAACGTACAAACTGTAAAATTCATACGTCCTGCATACAGTGTATATGAAATGTACGCCTTCATTCTGTGCATGCGTCGTGTATATACATTTCAAATTTTAATATATCCCAAAAATGTCAGTGCGCCAATTACAAAAGAAATGTAGGTGCCTGCAAAAATTGTGAAAATCGACTTTGAGATGTTTGGACTGACAAAAAAAAAAAAATTTTAAAACTGAAGCTCTTAATGTACAAATCTGAACTCTTACATGTGCAGGTGGTTGCCTCCAAATATTGCTGTGGAATGTTTTCGGATTTAGTCCTGAGAGCGTTTGAAAGTAATTGACAAAAATGTATTTTCTGAAACGCCATAGAGACTTCATCTTAACATTAACCATGCTATGCACGCACTGTTGGCGAACACCTCTCGTTGACGGAAAAGGGGGGATAACTAATCAGATAGACCATATCTCATACAATAGTTCTGCATTAATTGCCTTTGAGATAGTTATTAGTGGTAAAGTGAATCGCTTTTTCTGTAGTAGTGCCCTACTACAAGTTCCTATCTACACAATCAAACACACAAGATAGGTCCATGGAAAAGTAGTAGATTTAGAGTGTGATCTTTAGCGCCAACCTCTTCCTTGAATCCATACTGCATATCAGGTACTGGCAAGTATTCTTTTGACCAATCAAAAAGTCTTTCATGGAGTACCCTCTGAAACATTTTGAACACTGCATCCAATAAGAAAATGGGCTAATAGCAAGGTGAGTTCGTACGGCAGCCCCTCATCTAGTTGTAACCTTAAAACATGTGCAGATGGTGTTAAAAGCGCAGTCAGCATTTTGCGTTGCAAAGCTAGGTGGGCTTGTGAAGAGTGGAATCTTTATGATGGGTGCTACATTGACCTGCATGAACAAGTTGGTGTTGTCTGCATAACAATGAACGTCCACTCCTTTCTGCATCAGAGGATGACATAAAGTCAGAGTCATCGCAATTTGATGAAGGTGACAAATGGGTGGATTGTGTTCAAGGATTCCTGTTTTCCATTCGTACTGATTTCCTTGTTTTTGTATTGTTCATTTAGTTAACAGAAACCTTAAAGACATCCAATAAGAACATTTAAGACATACAATTCATCAACATTATGATACGATAAATAGATACATTCAATATTTATATATATAAAAACTCCATAATACGCCATATACAAAATTAAAACGGTTTGATCATCAAGACCTTTTTCCAGACTGATTTCTACACACACATATAGGTGGGAAGCTTTCTGTGTCCTAGTAGCATCTATTTGCAAATGGTGCAGGTGTCTTGCTTTACTCTCCATGGTTCCAACCATGCTTTGCAGGCCAGTTGCTGTGTGAGCAAGGAGCAAGAATGGTGTGACTTCTCTTGGAAACTGTTTAAATATTTGCACAGATCTGGCTTAGGTCAGCAGCAATCACAGGTGCAGGAATTATTTTATAATGTCGAAATGGAGAGTGGCTTTCTGTGTAAGAAACGAACAAGTATGTATGTCCATGTGTGTATTTGTGTGTATGTGTGTTGTGTGTCTTCCTTTCGTTTTTTTAACAATTCAATTTTACTGTGTGTATAAGTGGAAACCAAGGAGCTCCAGGTCTATGTCCAATGCATACGTTTGCAAAGGAATTAGTAAATATTTCTAAATGCTGCTTTTTGTAGTAACACTATACATGGGGTCTTGGCTTGATTGGCCTGGAACCCAGCTCCACGTCTGTCCTGTAATGGAGCTTGGCTTGATTGGCCTGGAATCCAGCTCTACGTCTGTCCCGTAATGGAGCTTGGCTTGATTGGCCCGGAAAACACGGCTCCACGTCTGTCCTGGATTGGAGCTTGGCTCTTTTGATTATAGCAATATAGATTCTAATGTACATTTTTTATGTCTCACGTACGAAAAATTCCAGTTGCCATTACAAAAATATCTATCACACAGCCCGCGGTAGCGGCGTGTAGTTATGGCTATGTTGCTAAACAGATAGAAAGAGCACTTTTTTGGCGGCTTATAACTTCGCTCCCCCTGGACGAATATGCACCAAACTTTGAAAAAAAGTATATGGGCGAGGTTTAGTGGGGTGGGCAAAGTTATAGGGAAGTCCCAAAATTAGTTTTTCCCCATAGAGTGAATGGGGAAAAAGTTTGTGCATGGCTACAGGCCGAACGGCTGGATGGATTTTCACCAAATTTGAGGCAGGAGCAGGGACTTGGATCAGAAAGTGTGCTTTTGTGTGTTTGGTGGCAATCCGAACACTACTTGTTTTGGGAAGTACTGAAAGGTACATCCCAAAACATTAGTGATAAATGTGTCTGTTCCACGAACCCATTTCCCTGTTTGCTCGGCGGACCGCAGTGTCATTGGCCTGCGGTACACCGTGCTGTCCACGAACATTGGACAAAGCCGGTGGTTGGCTGGAGGGAATCGTGCTCTGTGTCAACGTTTTTGGGAAACGCCGCCATGGTGCATCGGAGGACAGTGCAGCGGCGGAAGGCTGTGGAAAATGGACAGTACGGAACGGGTGGGAGAGTAGGAAGTGGGTAATGTGAAATATGTGTGTACGTGGAAGATGGCGGAGGAGTGCCGTAGTGGTCGCATGTACTGTCTGAACTGGCGGGTACCTACACAGGCTAGTGCTTTGTGTGGTGATTGGAGGCAGGTGCTGCAATGGCCCCATACATTGTGCCGCCACTTGTTTGCGGACACCTACTTCGGTGGAGAGTGCGGGCAGGTATGTATGTTTTAGAAAGGGAACATTTTGTCAATGACATGGGTTGGGAGGTAGCGCAGGTGGGTGTGCTATATGTGGTGCTATTTGCTGCTGTCTAGGTATATGGCAGTGAGCAGGTTGGGTAGTAGTGCTGGCGGTAGTGCTGTGTAGGTGGCTAGGTGAAATTGGTCAAATCGTCAAATTGATGGTGCACTTACGTACACCAGTGATAGTGTTGAAGGCGGACACTGTTGGGTGCATGGACGTAGGCATAGTGTGGTTGTAGGTGTGCGCCAGGTTGCTGTGTTGTGTGCATGGCAAAAGGTGTGCTGGGTGTGCTGGCACATTGTTGAGGATGGTGAAATAGGGCAGCGTGTAAGGAAAGTTTATGGTTGAGGGGCTTTGGAAGTAAAGTGAACGTGTTTTTAGAGTGTTAAAGGGGACAAATGGAGTTGTGTACATAAATGGTAGTGTATTATGCAGCGTTTCAGTATGTAGATGGTGTAGGTGTTTTTGAAAATTGGATAGTTGTGAATAGGCACCAGTAAGGGACTGTTGGAGAAATTGAGCTTAAAAGGAAGAAGTATTGTGTGTGCTTTACTGGGGCATGGCCTTCGCTGTAACAGGGAAAGTGCATGTGCCACATCATGCCTTTATGAGCATGGAGCCTTAGCAAGTGGAATTGTGAGGATTATCCAATGAGGATGGTGACTGAATTGGCAGTGACTTATTTGCCAAAAGGTGGATGTACTGAGGTTGGCGGATATGGAGAGATGGCGCATACTTATAGTTGGTGATAGCTTTGTACACGATCTGCACAGTTATGCTGTGGAAAGAGGCTTTGATACTGACTTTCAGTTGGAAGGAGTGCAGGCTTTTTGGGCCACAGTTTATGAGTGGGGTTTTAGCTGCATGGATATTCTTTGCAAATATGTGATTTCTGTTGGTACTTTAGATGTGGTGGTCGTGCATTTTGGAGCACTGCATTAGGGGCAAATGTTGTGTTTGTTTTTGCTCGTTTATTTAAAGAGGTTGATTACAGCTGTGATGCAGATCTTTCCTACAACAAAGGTGATTTTCTCAGCGATCACACCGAGACGAAAATGGGAGCATGCCAGTGTCAGTTGTCCACAGCTAGAGGTTGAGCGACGTTGGATAAATAGAAGCATGTGAGACTTTATGTTCAGTGTTGGGATTTTCTGTACAGACTATGACAGCATTAATAACCAGCAAGAGTTCCAGTGGTTCCAGGGAAAAGGCATTTCTTTTACTTCCACTGGCAATGCTGCTGTGTTTGCCACTGTGTACAAAGCTTTGCAGAGAATCCTGTAGAAATGTTACATAACGGTGCGTCTTCAGTGGGAAAAAATGTAATGAGGAGAAGCAAACAGAAACTGAGAAAAAGACAGAAAAAGAAGGAAGAAAAATATGCATGGAAGCACGTACATAATGAAAACACGACAAAAAGGCAAAACCATATGTGTTTTTACATACAATCCTACACACACAATCCCCACCCCTTTCTTTCATCCCCCCAACACCCTTAACACCTTCTCAAGCCCCCGCTACTCACCTCTAGTGTCTAGCACGGTATTGCTGCGCAATATACGGTACTGTGAGGTTTCGACGTGGCACATCCAGTTGTTTTTACGATGAAAACTATAGTATTGCCACTGAGTAGGCACAGCAATTGGGCAATGTGCTTACTGGTTGTGGTGTGTACACAAACAGTGTGATGGAAGGTTTGGTTGTATAGATGAATGTAGGAGGCTGTGGTGAACATGTACAAGGTAAGGGGCATGCATCAAGTTTGTATGCATGGACTGCACGCACTTGCATAATGTAGTTATACACTCCCTGCTGGTTTTGTGGGATCACTTTTCTGACATTTGTAGTGCATGCATTACAATGGGAAGACCATATTGTGAAGTGTATAACCTACGTGGCAGCAATGAAGTTGTTATGCATGCAGTGTGTGCATCATATCATAAGATGTCCTTTGGCACTTCATGCTGTTTGTATTGTGCCCACATACAAATGTGTGAAGGAGCGCCACCTAAAGGGACGCAGATAAGGGCCTGGTGGGAAGAGGATAGTGGAAAGGGAAGAAGGACTGTTTATGAATTGTTCAGGTGTGGCTCTAACAGTACTTTGCAAGGTGCACATGCTACATTCTGTGCTTCTGAACATGCCGGCCAATGGAAATGCTATTGTTGGAATTCTCCAATGGGGTGGTTAGAGTGTGCGTCACAGGAAAAGACAGCCATATTTTCTGTCATTCCTGTGTGTAGTGAGGTGGGCAAAGATGGTGAAACGCAAACTTTTACAGTGGGTGATCGCTTTCTGTTCAATTTGCTCCAGTATGCAGTGGAACGAGGCCTTAATGGCAATTTCCATTTGGATGAAGTGGAGACTTTGTGCTGCGGTGTCCTTGTCCGTAGTTTTCACTATTTGATTGAAGAATGTCGATGAGTGGCCACTTTAGGTACTGTGGACGTAGTGATAGTGCATTATGGAGCATTGTTTTTGGGTTCAATAGCTTGTGCTAGTGTGTACCGTCAACTGAAAAAGATGATGGAAGAAGTGATGCACATTTTTCCCACTGCCACAGTGCTTTTTCCAGTATACCACCAAGTCCAGTATATAACTATTCCAATTAATGTTGTCGGCAGCCAGAGGTGGGAAGGCATCTTCTCAGCAGAAGTATGTGCAACTTTTTGCATACTGCTAGGATGTACTCATGTACGAAAGAAAGCATTGGTAATCAATATGTCCACTTTCTCAATGGAAGTGGCATTTTATTGTCGCACAGTGGCAATGACATTTGATTTTCGAATCTACAGGCTGCAGTGAAGACGCTATTGTAAGAATGTGAGGCACAGAGCAACAAATAAAAACCATTATGAAAGGCAGCAGAAGGAATTGTTACTGTGGAAGTTCTTTAAAAAAAAAAAAAAAAAGACGGCTTTCTTTAAAAGCCACCAGTACAAACGACATCCCCTACCTTGGTTGAATTTATTCCCTTACTATTGCACGTGCACACCTGCAAAAAATCGCAGACATTGCCACAGTTGCAGGGTTTTAAGTGTAACATACGCCGATTTTGCAAATGTACATATTCTGTTTGAGATTGAGGAGGACACAGGATTGCGCAATAAGCTTTCTGTGTGTGCAATGCGCGGCCAGAATGTGCTATACCATATATTTGTTAACCTTACTCTAGAAGGTGAGCTAATGGCTATGTGCTGTATGATGGACAGCGTATGCTCTGTCGGCGAATGGCGCATAAATTACTTGACAGTCAATGAAAAGGTGCGTCCGATGGGAGTTCTGTGTAGTATATCATGTGGGTTTGTATATGTATGGAACACCTACACTGAAGTGATTGCTTTTGGTTTGTTTGTGTGAGACTTTGGTGACGACTGATCTAGACGATATTATTGTTGTTGATTGTATAGGGAGAAATGCACACCATGTAACACAATATATAGTGGCATTTGTGCTGTGGAAGGTAGTAGGGCAGGCAATGATTCTGTTTGCGATCTCTTGCATAATTCTTTTCCCAATATGCAGCCACCCATTTAGGGATGTTATTTATGATTTGGTGCCAAAATGGACACAGCGTAGTATCTTGTGCAGAAGTGTATTTGTGTCTTTTACAACTTGTGCCATTGTCCTACTATACAAATGGGATTCTATCTTTTCACAGCACGAGCATTTCCCCCCCCCACAAATAGCGTTATTTTTTCCTAATACTGCATGTTCCTTTTGTGCCCCCTGTACACTCATTGCTTTGGTGCCCTATTTCGTAGTGCAGGAACAAAGTTTGTGTTTGCTGTTGCGCACTTGCGCTCTTCAAAACTCACTGCAACACGCACAACCATTTCTTTTATTAGGTACTTATTTCTACCTATTTCAACTGCCGTGTTTTACACACTACCACCGTTCCTTCCATTTAGCAAAGAACTGTGCGGAGGGTCTACCATGCGTGTCACACTTACTCCCTTCATTGTCACTTGCTTTGTGTCAATGTAAAAGGAGGATTCTTTGATCATCGCGTACATAACCCATTCCTAAAGGAGCGATACGGTACAGGTGCACTATTACCAACATAGCATCATTTCTAAATACAGTATGCTACAGGAAATATATGTTTACAGTGTTGAAGGTTTGGAAGACACGGAAAAATCCGATGGTGGAGGAGTGGATTTTGGATGTTAGAGCTTTGTCGAGGTTTGAAAAGACAATGTTTTGTAAACAGGATAAGGCAGACCTTTATGATGAAATGTGGGAGGATTTTGATGACCTTTATGCATAAGGCTGGGTTGTGTTATGGAGTGGAGTGCAATAGTTTATTTTCATATTCTTGGGGGGTGGGGGCTTTGTGTTGTTTGTGTGGTTGTTTGTGTGGTCTTGTTTGTATGTTGTTATTTGTTTGGTACATTTGATTTGTTTTTTGATTGTTTTTTAGGTTTGATATGGTGGGATACGGGGTTATGATATCAAATTCTGTTGTATTGATTCCCACTATTGTATGTTATGCAGTTCAATGACTATGGATGATGTTACTGTTGTTTGTTACCTATTGTTGTAAATTAGAAATAAAGAGTTAAAAAAAAAAACTATGAAATTCACTAACAAAAACCTTGTTAACGTAATGTTATGGTTAAGTTGCACCACTACAAAACCTGTAAAATTCAATGGAAAACCTTTGCTACAGGGACTTTATGTTTACAGGTAAAACCTATAAACCCCAGAAATGTCCAAGTTATGGTACGCTAGGCAGCCATAACTTGCGCTACCACTGTGCACTGCAAGGACTAACACCCATGACTTTAAAGATGACATCACGATTGTCATTGAACCACTGGGAGTTGCTTTTTTTGGATCATTTGTGAGGTTGGGAAACACCTCAAGAAAAGGAAAGCCCATCATCAGGTGCTGTTCTGGGAAACAGGAATCAAATGGCATGCCCTATACAAGAGGACTAGCCTCACACCAAGGTGCTGCTTACCAAAGGGCCTTTGAAGCTTTAGGTCTGAGAAAGGGGTGGGGCTAGTATAGCCAGAGGAAGCTCTGCAAAGTTGGAGAAAGGTTCCACCATCTTATGTCTCTCTGTACCTCTTCTTCTTCCTGTCTCCTTCAATTTCTGTCTCCTTCACTTCCTTTAGCAAAAAACACTTTGGATATGATACAAGAAGGTAAAGGACTTGTCATCAAACAGGGATTAGACCCCTAAAAGCAGGCTTGCCTTTGTTCAATAACCTTTGTACTTTTTCCTATAAAGGAGGGTGTCTCCCACTCCTTCTTTGATTCACCTTTGGACCATACAGTATTTATGGAAGAATTAATTTGGACCTCTATGGGAAAGTTAATCGCTCCAAAGCCCTTTGCCATTGAGGTGAAGAAGGAGGATTCGAAGGCAGAGGAAATCTTTGCTCCCTTCCCACTCCCAGGGCACATTGGGAGTGACTCTTGCTGAGGACCTGGACCTGCCATTCTGCACCAAATCTATGTAGGCTGGGAGAGCAAAACCTGAAAGGACTCACTGTATCCTAGAGCACCTGCCGTGGATATCACTGAATCTAGAGTGCCAGATCAGCCAGGATCCCTGTTCTACTGCATTGAATCAGTCAAACTGCATTTGAATCGTGTTACCCGCACTCAAACCATAGGACCCGCAGGTGCTGCTGTTGGCACTTCATCACACCGTCGAACTACCGCTGCTTTGCGTCACCCGAACCAGCTTGCTGACAACATCATGCTAAGCGGAGCATGTCACGTTTTTGGCTCTAACAACCTGCTAGCTGCTTCAGACCAACTCAAACTGCTGTCTCCTGGAACCCTGCATCAGATCACCAAGATCACCACATAGAACGGACAGGCCTCAACTTAAACCACTGGAGCATTGCATCAGTCGCCGGCCTGAACCAGCGGTTTCTTGCTGCAGTGGGAATTTCTGTCTCCCAGAGGTAGAGGAGCCTCAGTTAGTTAGTACGGCAACGAGTTAGGGAGGACAAAGGATAATGACAGGCTGACTTGAGCGACGTTCGCCCCTCATCTTAGGTTAGCCCAGTTGGGCTGTGTTATGTGGGCTGTGCTATGCTATTTTTGATGGAAGCAACATTTCAATCTGCAATCATCAGATTAGCCCAGTTGGGTTGTGCTATATTTGGGTTGTGATGTTCTATTTTTGATGAAAGCATTGTTCACTATGCACATCTGATTAGCCAAGTGGGGCTGCATTAAACCTGGGCCTTTCTACCACCCACAAATAGCTGCCACCATTACAGGCACTGGAGGGCAAGGTAATCCTGCCCAATAGCTTTCCTGTTTGGTCTGTGCATTCTCCTTAGGGCCAATCCAGGGAGACGGCAGGCGAAGCCGGCCCCTGCCAAAGGCCCACTACTAAGGCCCCTGTCTCGCATGTTCAGCCGTGGGTGCCGTGCCGCGCCATGCTACACTCTGTACATTTGACTCTGAACCTTTTCTGGATGCATCCATTGTCATTGTCTGACAGGCTTTCTCTAAATCTCCCTGATTCATTTTTTTGTGGGCTGTTTGCCTGTATTTTTGGAAAATCGAATCTGGGCACTGTTAGATCTGCTTGCTTACCCAATTGGTGGCATTTATTTCTGAATTATTATAAATCAAATCATTCTGCTCTAACGCTCAGGCTGTGCTATATGCTCTGCTTTCTTCATTGAATTACAAATTCTAAATAGATTACTATTTGTATTACAGCTGTCTCAACTGTTATGCCTTTACTGTGCCTTGCTCGTTCATCTTGGGGATGCTCACTTTATTGGCTGCACCTCAACATTTGAATGCTCGTTTCTTCTACTTCCTTTCTTACTGGTTCAACTGTTGCATCCACTCCTTGAAATCTGAGCTGTGGGGTTCCATAGGATTCCTCCTTGTCTCCGATTATTTTTAACATATGCATCTGGGCACTTTTGTGTCTCACCTGCTCCTTCGGCATCAGGTGCTACTCTTTTGCCGACGACAGCCAGATCCTGATCGTTTAGATCTTGATCAGGCTGAGGTGTCGTTGTGCCTTCAGAGGTTCCTGGCGGCCGTGGGTGTGAGGATGAACCACAACTGGTTACAATTGAACGGAGACAAGACAGCGGTTCAGGTGGTGGGCAGTCCCCCTGATCCTCTGGGTGTCTTCCTTTTGACCTTCTTCTCTTGGCCCTCTTCCTGCTACGGCGGTGAAGGTGAAAAATCTGGGCGTTGTCCTATCTACGTCCTTCTCTATGGACGCACAAGTCACCTCTGTCTGCCATGCTGATCATTTATTTTCAGCTTAAACCTCTGATAAAAGCACTTCCTATGATTCCTGCCACCCTGCGTCCCCCGGTGGTGGCCGCTATGTTGCTTGGTCAGCTTGACTACTGCAACTCCCACTATCTGCCCCAGCCTAAGGGGCTGATATTGCAACTTCAGCGCCTTCAAAATATAGCAGCACAGGTCACTACAGGTACGCCTCATGGAGCCCATATTTCACTGGTGTTGCTGGCTCTGCATTGGCTTCTGGTGGCCCAGTGCATTAGGGTCAAAGCTCTATGCATCGTTCATCGGGCACTGCATGACCTTGGTGTGGAATATCTCAGCACAAAGTTTATTCGGCACTGCCCCAGACGCGGTTTGCCTTCTGCTTCTGCCAAACTGCTCTGTGCCCCTCCCTTCCGCCGTGTGCGGACCAGAGGTTGAGCCTTCTCCATAGCAGGGGCTCAGTTATGGAATGAGCTCCCTTTTGCCATAAAAAAGTCTATCTAACCATCTGGCTTTTAAAAAGGCTGTCAAAACCTATCTGTTTTAATTGCAGGGATGCTATGGTTATGGCTGCTTGCCTTGTCTCTCTAGCACCATTATACCTTCGGGTGGCTGTGCACTGTAGAAGGTTTCTTAACATAACATAACATAACATAACATAACATAACATAACATAACATCTGAATTGTTGTCACTTGTCTTGCTAGGCATCCTGGTGAGTTCCTCGTGCCTGTGCTAGCCCTCTATCTGCCCCCCCCTCCAACTATGGTGCTCTCCATCGCCCCTATCTACTCTTACTTCTACTCTATCACCTTTCCTACCGCTCTCTCGAAGTCTGAAAGGAAAGAAATTAAAAAAGCACTCCTGTCCTCCAATCCAGGCCTACCCATAACTGACACCTATGTCAATGCTACCTCCAGACAGACTATCACTGGCATCCTCTTTACTGTCCCCACTACTGATCTATAGACTCCCATATGGTCTCTGTCCTCTCCTCTTTTTCTTTCTCGCCAATTAATGGTGGTATCTGAGGGGAAGCTCTCCTGGCACACTTCTCATCTTCCAGGTGCATCATTAATATCTACCAGAATGACACTATCATGGCCCAGGGCTCTCTGCACAACCTCCTCCTTCTTGACAGGCAACTTCCATCTCTCATTAACCTCCTCCTCTCTCCTTTCACCCCTCTGTCTGTCACCCCTCTGGCCTCGTTGCCCCCACTGACGGCAGTACCTTCTACCTGTACACTGCCTCGGAAGAACTTCAAAGGGGGCAACCAGCTTCACTTAGCTACCCTCAATTCTCGCTCTGCTGTCAAACACTCCTCTGACATCTGTCACCTCCTCGAAGACTTTGACCTCAACGTCCTAGCCCTCACTGAGATGTGGTTCATTGCCAGCTCTGTCACTACTTTTGACACCCTCCTTTCGGAGGGCAATAAAATCATCTCCAATCCCAGGCCTAACCGGTTTGAAGGTGGAGTGGCTCTTGTCTTCCCTGAAGGGGAAACTGCCCCTATCATTACCACTCAAAACTACTCTTCCTTTGAATGTCTTGTCCGCAAGCTTTCCATCTCTCCTACCCTCACGCTCACTCCCGCCAAAATCTATAGGACCCCTGGGTCGATCTCCCTCTTTTGCATCAAAGTGGACCAACCTTGCCTCTTCTCATCTGACCTCTACCTCTGAGCTTCACCCACTTGGAGACTTCAATATTCATCTTGATTCTCCTGATGCAACGGCTTTACACTTCCACAACCTCTGTGAATCTCTTTCCCTCACCATTCTTCCCTCTGGTCCCACCTGTGCAGCCGGATACACCTTGGATGCTTTCATCTCAGCTGACATCTAACTCTCTAATCCTCTCACTACCCTTATCTCCTGGTCTAACCATGCTCTTCTTTCCTCCTGTCTGTTGCTCCCGGGCTCCTTGGCTAAACCTCTTCCCACAATGCCAGTCTCCTTTTCCATCATTCGACCGATGAATCGAGTGTCAGTAGCTGCTTTTGCTGCCTCCTTCATTTCCTCCCATTCCTGCTGACTCTCACACTGACTCAGCCCTTGCTAACCTTCACCTCTCCATCTCCAACATGCTCAACATCCTTTCCCCTGCCATGAGGATTTGCATGAAACCTGCTTCCAACTGCAATAGTTGGTATGATTCCGACCTAGCCTCGCTCAAACGCAAGTGAAAAATCGCGGAATGGAAGTGGTTGGCTTCTAGCACATCCTCTGACAAACTGGTCTGCTGCTGCTCCAGAGGCAATACAGACTCTCCATCCACTCCAAGGAATGGACCCACATCCAAGCCTGTGTCTCTGGAGCCACAAACAACATGGCTGAACTCTACAAAATCTGCAAAGAACTCACCAATCCTACTGCAGCCACAACTTCTCTTTGTTCCCAGGCACACTGCATGGCTCTGGTCTCCCATTTCACAACCAAAACTCAGGACTATGTGAGACAGGCATGGTACCAAGAGAGACACAGACTCAAAAGTAACAGTTTGAAAATCTTTATTATCAAACTTTGCAGAGTTGGTGTAATGCCTACCTGGCCCTAACTCTAAGGGGATCGTTCCCTCATCTGATGTTTCTAAGGGCAGTCGATGTCCGTAAGTCCAAAACCAAAGTTAATCTGTGTTCAAACTTATGCACGCTTACCCTAAATCTTCAACCAAATGTGATAGGGAGTCTTCTTAAAGGAATGATGGTGACTCAAAGAGAAATATAAACCACTGCTGGTTTCAGGTAGTCTTAACAATAGGTGCAGTTCTGGAAGTTCAAAATGGTTCAACTCAAACGGGTTGCCCTTGGAACCTTGCACGTAGGGCTCTTCCCGTAAGTCAAAAGAGTTCACAAAGTCTCTGGGTCTCTTAGGGTTCCCTTCCCCAAGCTTCGGTCCTTCTAGTTTCAAACAGTTCTAGTTAGGCCTCTCAGGGTTCTCTTACCCAAGTCTAGGCCTCTCTTCACGAAGATCAACAATATCTTTACTGGTCTCTTACGGTTCTCTTCCCCAAGCCTAGGTCTCTCATTACAAAGTTCACAAATGTCTCTTGTCGGCCTCTTAGGGTTCGCTTCCCGAATCCTAGGCCCCTCTACACTCAAATCAACAAAATGTTCCTCTTTTCAGGATGTATCTCTCGCACGGGTACATCCGAGACTTTCGGGAATGCCCAGCTCTTTGCTCCTCCCATACATGACCAGTCTAACCTCAGTCCCTTTCCTTCTACTTTGGCACCTTTTCCTCGTCTGAGTCTCTTTCACTCTGTCCTTTTTCACTTTACTGTGCTTCCTGCACACCTTCTTTTCCTGTCGTTCACACTTGCCCCTTCTTTCCAGCTTTTTGTACCTCTTGCACACTCCTCTTTGCTTTTCACTGTGCTCTCTTGCACCTTCAGTTTCTCACTGTGCTCTCCTAGGACCTTCATTCTCTCACTGTGGTCTCTTGCACGTTCATTTTCCCATTAACCTTGTTTCTAGCACTCTCTGTATTTCTTTTGGGTTGCTTGCACCCTCTTTCTCACTTTCGGGTTGCTTTCACCCTCTCAAGACTATCCATTTTTCTTCTCAATGTCTCTTTGCTGTCTCTCTCTGTTTCAGGTCGCTTGCACCCCTCTCCCCTCTTTTGGGTCTCTCGCAGGCACTCTTTGCTGTTTCCGTGGCACCAGCACCCTTTGCTGTGTTTCATTAATTTGGAGTCCCTAGCGCACCTTTTCTGTCATCCCACTATGCTTTCTTTCTCTGCTTTCCAGCTTGCGCTTGCTTTGCTTTGCTTTTACCTTTCTCATGCTTTGCTTTCTTTCTGCTTTCCAGCTTTCGCTTGCTTTCTTCCTGCTTTCGCTCACCGGGCTCTTCCTTTCACAACGCTCCTGCTTCTGCTCCAGCGCTGGAGACCAGGTGAAATAGGTTTGGGTCCAGGTCAGGGTCTTAACACCTGCCCCTCAGACAATGCTGGGACTCGTACATGTCCCAGGGGAATGAGCACTGGCCTAAACAAGGTTGATAGACTGCCTTCTGTTCCGCTCTGGCTTCCTGGACACATGGCTTCCTTGCCACACTGTAGCACCTCTCACACACCACCCTACCAGTCCTTCTGGGCTCCTCTTCTTGCAGCCTTCTGGTCCTTGGCCTCCTGGTTCCATCCAGCAACAACAGCCCGCTCAATGCTTCTGGTAGAACCACCCTTTTTATTCTGCATGTGAGAGTCAATTGGAGCCTTCTGTGCACAGTTGGGCAAAAGTGCCTGACCTTGCCTGACTCTATTAATGGTACAATTCCAAGGTATTAGATAATAAGCCTCACTTTGTGTCCCTATGTTGTTTCTATGGGCAAACCGCATTGCTCCCGATCGCCTCTTCCTCGTCCCAGTTCTTATTGGAAATGGGAAGGGGCAGATGGGGAGTGATTGGCAATACCCTATTAAGGCTGAGGGACAGTAAGTTTGTGTATAATTGGGAAAGGGGGAATAGGATTACTCGCCCATGGGTATTCTCCTCCCAATCTCCAGTGACCCTCCACTCAGGTGAGTCTCCCTCACTTCTCCACACCCAGGATCAGGATCCAAAGACGATGCTCCTTCTCATGCCACCTGAATGGAATAGCCCCTCCTAAAATAGCCATCTGCAGACCCTTCCTGCTCAGCTAACTATTGCCCTTTCTCCACTATCCCCTTCTTGGGCAAAGTCTTGGAGAATTTGGTCATTTCCCAACTGATCCTTCACACCAAATGAACTGGCTGTCTCCATGAGCACTGGTCTGGCTTTAGAGCAGCCAGAGACACGGAAGCTTCTCTCCTGAACACACGTGATGACTTGCTCTCAAACCTGGACTCTAACTCCCCTTCCATTCTCATCCTCCTCGATCTGTCTTCTGCCTTTGACAAGTCAATCATTCCATTCTCATAAATTGGCTCTGTGATACTCTGGGCATTACGGACTTGGCACTGGATTGGTTGGCCTCCTTCCTTGCAAATCAGCCCTCTCAAGTGCAACTGTGCACTTTTCTCTCCTCCACCTCACTGTCTACTTGCCGCAACCCTCAGGTCTCTATCCACTCGCTGTGGCTTTTCGAAATTTACCTTGCTCCCCTGGCCCACTTGATCTTTACTTTCTCCCCTCATTTCAAGTGTTATGCTGATGACACACAGCTCTCCTTTAGGCTCCCCTCCTCTTCTTCTTCATCTTCCTCCCTCATTCCCGATTGTCTGACTGCAATTCAGGCATGGTGTGCTGCTAACGATCTCTGCCCTAATGCCAGTAAGACTTAGATCCTTCTCATTGGGACTCCTGCCCCATCCTTCCCTCCTACTCTGGCCTCCCTCCTTGGGCCCCCTCCCCTCACCCTCATGAGAGTCCAAAAACCTGAGTGTCATCTTCGACTCCTCTCGCTCCTTCTCTCGCCACATCACCGACCATGGTAAAAAGGCCCTTTTTCAGCTTCACCTCCTCAGAGGCATTCTCCCTTTCTCCACCTTTCCCAGAAACTCAATGGGCCTCATTACAAGTCAGGCGGTAAGGGGTTAACGGTGGCGGTAAAGGGGCCGGCGCCGTCAACCCCGTACCACCTGATTACGAGGTCCCCTTGCGGGACCCGGTCTGCACGTCTGGTTTCAAATTCAAGACCCTCTGCATCAACCACAAGGCCTTCTGGGGCCTGGGAACATGCTAGATCCAACTTTTTCTCCCTAAATACCTCCCTGCTAGTGTCCTTCGGTCCTGTAGCTCAAACACTCAGCAGATCAGACGTTTCTATAAGCAGAGATTGGGAGGTAGATCTCTTTCCTCGGCAGGCGCCTTCCTCTTGAATTGCCCCCCTGCTCCTCTCTAACTTGAACTGGATCTCCTTAAGTTCTGGAAGCTTCTCAAGACCTTCCTTTTCTCCTCCTTCTATCTCCCCCCTCCCTTGCTGATCTCCACCTGCCATTGTAACTTTTTGCCTGGGTCCCCTGTGAGTCTTACTGCGACCATGCCCTCCATTAACCACTCCTATCCCTTACCCTTAATCAGCACTTGCCACCAGGCACGTTCTCTGAACAGCCACTGTTTCTGGTCCACCACCTTCCTCGTACTTAGCTTACCCCTTCCCCTTTTCCCTGGAACCTGCCCTCCTGGGCTCCCGCTAGCACTTGTTCAGCCCATGTGGCCCCTGCCTCCAGCACTTCCTCCTCATCTCCCTATTCACATCCGTCCACCAGATCCCACCCCCTCCCAATCGCCCTGCACTTCTTGTTACTGCAATCTGGTTTGACCGGACGTGCAGAGCGGGTCCCACGAGGGGAAGAGGGAGCAAACAACGGGCCACTTGTAATCGGCACATTGTTTGCTCCCTCTCCCAGTCCCATTCAGCCCTATGGGGGCTGAAATGGGAATGGGGAAGGCCCGGGTCCGGGTTCCCAGAGGGAGCAATTACCGGGCCCTCTGAACTCAGAATGGCCCGGTAATTCCTCATTCTGGGAACCAGGACCCGATTTTGGCGGCAGCCATGCCGCCAGTAGCGGCATGGCTGCCGCCAAAATCGTAATGAGGCCCAAGGTCTCCAGAGCTTTGGTTCTCTCCAGGTTGGATCACTTTAACAGCCTCTTGCTTAACATGCCTCTTTCCTCCCTCCATCCTCTTCAATTAATCCATAACAGGACTGCAAGACTTATTCTTGGCCTCAAGCCCAGGGAATGCATCCCTCCAGCCCTTAAAACTCTTCACTGGCTCCCACTGGCTGCAAGATTCAAATTCAAGACCCTCTGTAACAACCACAAGGCCTTCTCGGGCCTGGGAACATGCTAGATCCAACTTTCTCTCCCTAAATACCTCCCTGCTAGTGTCCTTCAGTCCTGTAGCTCAAACACTCTGCAGATCGGACGTTTCTATAAGCAGAGAGTGGGAGGTAGATCTCTTTCCTCGCCAGGCGCCTTCCTCTTGAATTGCCTCCCTGCTCCTCTCTAACTTGAGCTGGATTTCCTTAAGTTCTGGAAGCTTCTCAAGACCTTCCTTTTCTCCTCCTCCTTCTATCTCCCCCTCCCTTGGTGATCTCCACCTGCCATCGCGACTTTTTGCCTGTGTCCCCTGTGAGTCTTACTGTGACCATGCCCTCCCTTAACCACTCCTCTCCCTCACCCTTTATCAGCACTTGCCACCAGGCACGTTCCCTGACCAGCCACTGTTTCTGGTTCACCACCTTCTTCGTACTTAGCTTACCCCTTCCCCTTTTCCCTGGAACCTGCCCTCCTGGGCTCCCTCTAGCACTTGTTCAGCCCATGTGGCCCCTGCCTCCAGCACTTCCTCCTCATCTCCCTATTCACATCCGTCCACCAGATCCCACCACCTCCCAATCGCCCTGCACTTCTTGTTACTGCAATTGCACAATCTGAATGTCACAAGGCCTGGTAGGACTGTGCAATCGCACCTTGAGCGTTCCAAGTGCCAGATAGAATTACCAATAAACGATCTCAGACCCAAATAACCAGACAGACTCAAAGAATATGGCAAAATACTACTTTATTATCAGCTCTAATAAAGAAGGGAAACCTGGAGAACACACAGATTGCATCTCTTTCACTCTCATCTACATTTCAATTACACAAAGGCTTTTTACCTTGGTGTACGTCAGCTATGATATCCTATGTGACAAACAGAAAAAAACCTATCAATAGGGGGGATTGGATAAAGGACCATATATACCTATACTTTATTTAGGTGTCAGTAACATAATTGGCTGCTCCCTATCTGTTAGGCACGCCTTGAACTACCTCTTACTACATATAATACAGATTAATAGAAGAATAACAGCAACAGATTGGCCTCAACAATCTATGGTGCACTGCTACATAGGCCCTCGTGATTGTTTGGTATTCTCTCCCAACCTTGGACATTTGGCTCGGTAGCAGCACATAAGCAAAACAAAACCCAGGTGCGAGGAACAACGTCAGTCCACGTTCCACTTTGTCAATTAGCCTACCATCTCTCATCAGTTAGGCTCTAAGCCAACACTTCGTATCTGTAGTTGACCTTGCTGACTTTTCTCTTCCTTGGGACTTTTAGAAGAGTGTAGGTAAATCTCTATCTTCAGTTGGAGCTTAATGAATAGGCCTTGTTTTTGAGTCTTGTACCACATGTGAGGAGACCACAATTCTGTCCATTTCAACCTTTTATATAGTGCTACTCAATTCAATTAAGCCGAGTGCTATTACTCGTCTTGGCATCTGGAGACTTGTTGCTACATCTAGCATATGCTTTCTGCATCTTTAATTGTTCAATACTTGGCACTTGTAAATGTTTTTCTCCTTTACTTAATCTAAGAGAAATATGTTGTGTATATAGCTTATGCTCTTTGACTCCCCTTGTGCCTTACAGATGCCTCTTGATGTCGCATCCTCGATCCCAACTAAACAGATATTCTTTGTTCTTCACACAAAGCTGTTTCCCCAGCACATGTTGGCTCTGCAGTTCTGATCTCTCTCTTCAAGACTTCTTGCTGGCCGCTTTACTTGTGTTATATTTTCACCTGCAGTAAGCATCTATATTTCTCATCTACCCTGCGTGTCTACGTATGCACCTTTGCTAATTCTCTTCTTATCTTCTTAGTGTATATGATTTCTTCACATTTGCATACATGTTTCTCTTGTCACTTCAGATAAATCTTCACTCTTTAAGTGTTTGTATATTGTTTCAGTGCCTTCCTAGTGTTTTCCCTTCATGACGTCACTTTACTGTGGTCTAATTTCACTGATAGCTCTTCTGTGTTCAGTGGTGTATGCAGACATCTTTCTACCATGTCAGTCTGAGGCTACATTCGATGCGGTTGTCCGAGTGCATAATGTCTCTGGTATCTTCGATGCAGTATTGGGATGACACCCGGTGTCACACACAGTGCTGTCTTAATGTCCTTCCATTTTGACAGGGATCCAGGGACGGGCACTAGAGATGACATGTACATCTGCTTCTCTACAGCAGCATTATTGTTGTTTTTTCTTCCATGTTCCCCCACCCCTCTTTTGTCTTGTGGTGCATGGAAACACTTTTTAATGTATAGGCACCATTCAAATGTTCAATAAATAAAATAAATAAGTCATATTTTGATGAAGAAGCACCACATTTACAACTTGAGCCGAATAGGAGTAAACGAAGCAAGCAAAACAAAAGGTTACTCTCTTTTAATAGTGGCTGGTCCTCAGACTGCAGCAAAGGGGCATTGGACTGTTTCGGACTGGCCTATAGGGCAAAAGGGCAATGCCCGAATCGCATGCCCAACATGCTAGTGTGGCCTAGTTTTGTTGGTCTAAACAGGCAATTTTTGGGGCAAAAGTGGGCCACTTTCATTAGTTCATTCACTCCGCGGCTAGTAGTTTTGATCAGTGTTGCTGAACACATATCCGTTAAAATGTAGAATTTTCAACACATCTGATCAATAAACCCCCCCTAGGGTACTACTCAAACTGCATATTGCTATTTGCAACTGTGGGCCACTTTTTCTTTAATGCCCCGTCCAGTTGTATGCCCCAGTCCACCCTGGCAGTCGGCTAGGCACTGGAACACCGTGCAGTTCGTTCACCCTTGCCATTTAATCATTTGAAGATTAGCTACAGGGGTTTCCAGCTGTTATGGAAACACGGGCTCCGGCGTATTACGAAAGTCCATCGGATCAAACTCTGATTGCATTTGCAAAGCTGCTGCTGTTTAAAAGCCAACATTTACCTCGAGGGGTCGGCTGCCCCTTCCTCCTTTCAATTGCGGGCGAACCCCTTCATCCTCATGTAAAGAAGGAGATCACGTATATTTTCCAAATGGACTCCCATTTTCATTTGGCTTCCTGCTGGCTGGGGGTTTTAGAGAGCATCTGTTTCTAACAACCTGTCACGTGACAGCAGACGGAAACAACGTGCTGGGAGCCAGACGTGAATGAATGGACTTGTTGAAGGCCCTCGTGCGCTGTGCAGATGTTCCATTCGGGTGGAGCCTGCGGTATGTTTGTGCCTCTGGCTGTGGAAACGCTTTGCATCTGGCTGGAGTGTGGCGCGCAGAGAGGGCGCGGCTGCGCGGCACAAAGACGTCAGGATCCTGGAGGAGTATTATTTTGGCGTGTAAAGAAAGGCAGAGAAGAGGACAATTGACACACAATGGACTGTTTTCGTTTATCCTTTGTGGATTAATGTCAATTATTTTTTCCACAGACTGCTGAAGATCTAAGGGTGTTCCCCGCCCTCACCCAACCCATCTGCTCTCACTTCCCCGTGGGCACTGTCACACGAATCTTCCTTCAAAGATCCCACTGAATTTTCTAGTTTGAATTTAGTCTTTATAATTACCATGTTTATAATTTTAAAAAAATGGGACAATAGAGAATTAAGAATTTTGGTTAGGGGTGGTCATCATACCATCCAGGGGTGTTGCTAGGTCTGGAAAATATGTGGGTTTCACTCATGTTGAGACTTTGGGACTGGGGGCTAGCTGGCCTTTTGGTTGTAGACCCTAAGATTCTATCCAGGGCTACAACCAAAAGACCCAGGCTATTGCCCCCTCAACACCCCAGCAATGTCTCTGATACCGTCCACTTTTTTATTTGGTCTATCCCCCCTCCCTGCCATAATCCCCCCCTGCTGCCCATCACATTCTCCCATTCCCTCTCAAAATGATAAATGCACATGTCATGCACTGATGAGTATATCAAAAACAGCCAGGGGAGGACTGGCCTACAAGGAACCCTTGAGATTTCCCTGTGGGTCTCTGCAGCGCGAGCCTCTTTTGTCTAGTCATCAATTGTTTCCAAATGTTCCTGTGAGAGAACCCCCTCTGCCCCCCAGCTCCCCCACAAACCCATCTTAAAGGGTTTGGGCTTGCTCACACAGTGTGATATGGGTAAAGTTTGAAAGCATTTCCAGGGCCACTTTTGGTTTCCAGTTCACCCCTGACAACAGCAGAAGGCATTTCCCATGGAATGCAGGCAAAGGAGGCCCTCAATCGTTGGCCCTACCTCATGCGAGAGAGAGGTTTGGTGAATCTGACAGCAGTCAAAACACACGGACCCTGACTCATGGAATTATTTCGTGTAAAACAGGGAAATGCGTGCTATTCTGCCCGCAAATATCTGTTTGACGAATGGGGATTTGCGGGCAGAACGACGCCCGAATCCCCGTTTTACACGTAAATAAATCCGTGAATCAGGACCACAGGGCCTGATTATCAGAGCATTTTTCAAAGGGATTGTGCCGTTTTATTAAATGCTTCTGTGAATCAGGCCCATAGCCTTTATGTGGTGGTCCTAATCTTCAGCCTAGGCCCCTTCTATTTCTGTTCCCATCTCTTTGTTTTAAAGCTCAGTATTGAATTGAATTCGTTGTTTATTTATTTATTTATTTGGCACATACTAGATGACTTGTACCTTCTGTGCAAAACTGGCTGCACCCTCTAGAGTGCCTGCACACAGCACCGCCCCCGCCCCCTCCCAACCCCCACTGAGGCCTCCCCTTCAGAATGTAGCCATAATGGAAGATGTTGGTGGCATCAGGGGTTGAGCTGGGATTTAGAAATAAAATCTGCAAAAGAGCAGGGGTTCAACAGATTGCTGATTAAATTCCATATTGTCAAGTAGAGCCAGAGGAAAGCCAGGTCTTTGGACACTGAGGTGCAGCCCTGTGCAGCCTGATGCACGCTACGCTGAGCAGCACTTTGCACTAAACAAAGCAATCGTTAGCCAGAGAACCCAGAACAGCAGCAACGTTCCCTTCCTGGCACGTCATCCACAAAGACACCTATCTGCATGACTGGTTGGCACGAGGCTAATCCTTCTGCCAACCCCTAATGACACAGCGTGACAGTGCAGTGAAATCTGGCCACTCAGCACTGACATTGTAGACGCTGTTTGTTTCAGAGAGGACAGGACAAAGTCCCTTTTCTTTAAATTGTGTTTTGTCTGTAAATTTTTAGGAACAAGCATATGATGAGAGGGTGTCAAAGCGGTACTCATTTAAGGCCACTCTAAGCACAAAGGGTGTTTCTAAGCATATGGTGGTATTATTTATTTATTTATGTTATTTATTATTATTTATTCTGTTTTTCCCCTGTTCCGCACTTGCCACTTCTCCCCCCTACCATGCACTTTTTCCCTTTTCCCTTTCCCATGCACTTGCACGTTCTCAATGTCTCTGGGCCTAGTAAGATCATTGTTTTGTTCTCCCCTGTTCCCCTTCCTTGCCTTGTCGCGCTCTGAAACACTTGTGTACGAGCGTGATAGAAATAAAATATCAATTCAATTCAATTAGTAAAACGTGGGGGCTAATTTTCATTAAACCACAAATTGCACGGAGCGGACTGCAAATATCTGAACTTGCATGCACTCCAGTCCCCACTGTGTGCTTTTGATTCCTTTCCATACAAGGTGCTAAAGTAACATGTACATAGTTAAATACAGGGGGTGGCAGGGTTTGCATGTCAGTTTTATACCCTGCACTAGAGCTTGAAACCTGTTGGAATGTTGTCGAACCGCCAACAACTGCAAAAAGGTACTATTGACTATTAACTGCTGTGGCAAACCAGAAGAAGGAGTTGGACTAAATAGTGTCATAGTTCATTCAGCGTGTTTATTCAAAATAAAAATAAAACGTCTCTCTAGTCCTATCGCTATAATGGGGTTGCAATACTTAACGAACTAAAAGTAAGGGGGCTAGGCCAAGTTTAATAGAATATTGTCCTTTGTCCAAATCTTAATCAATAACTGGGCCCACCACTGAAGGGGGCCATATCAATGGGCTCTGTCGTTGGCTCCTGTCTGGCCCAACACTTGGTAAAACTTTTCCAGGCAGAAGGTTTAAAGGTTCGTCATGTTCTGTATTTTTCTACACAAACTTCACCAGTTTCTTGCAGCGAGGTCCTCAGCCACTTTGCAAGTTCTGTATGCCAGGTTTTAGTCTTTATTCAGATTTCATACTGTTTGCTTTTCCCCATAAAAGAAAACCTTCTAACCTTTGGGTTTTCTTGGCTTCATTTTATTTTATTTCATTTATTTATCGCATTTGGATATACACCCAAACCCTTGGGCATCACAGTGTAGGTTACATTTGACTTAGACATTTCAACTTGAATCAGCACATACATCTTGGACTTCTTGATCTGTTACATGAGTGTATAAAGGCAGGTAGGTTGCACAGTTATAGGTATGTTACACAGTTAGAGCTGAAGAAGACATAGAGAGAGGGTCTAGCACTGTTAAAATGTGTTAAACAGCCAGGTTTTTAGTAGCATCTCGAATTTTGGGAAGGAGGTTTTGTTGCTTAGGTCGATGGGAAGCGAGTTGCAAATGCGCGGGGCTGCAGTAGGGAAGCTAGCGTTGCCTGCTCTGGAGGTAGTGAAACGTGGGACATGGCGGTGTGTGCTAGCGCTGGATCTGAGTGTTCTGGCCGTGGTTTTGCGAGACATTCATTGGCTGAGGTAGATGGGGCACTGTCAGATATACAATTGTGCATGATGGTGAGAATTTTCTGGAGAATTCCTGCTTGGACTGGGAGCCAGTGGGCATCTCTTCTTTGTTGAGATATGTGTTCTCTTCTATTGATGCCCCGGGCTGCTCTAAGGGCTTTGTTTTGAAGGAGTTGCAGTTTGTTTAAATTCTTATTTTGAAGTACCTATCAGAAGGGCGTTGCAATAGTCTATCTTGGTTAAGATAAGGGCTCTGGCCAGAGTGAGACAATTGTCAGCAGAGAGGAGGGGTCTGCTTAGTGTGATGAGTTTTGCTGTGTGCGCCGTGGAAGAAGCAAGTGTATTGGTATGCTTGTTCATTGTGAGACTAGAGTCCAGGTACATGCCTAGGGTTTTGACTTTGTGTGATATGGTGATGGGCGTACCGTCTATGACTAAGGAGGTGTACTCCGGGTGGAGCTTGCTAATTCTGGATGGAGAGCCGACTATAAGGATCTCAGTTTTTTCTCCAATGAGGCATAGACTATTGTTTGCCATCCAATTTTGGATAAGGGAGTAGATTTTGTTAATGCAAACTGTGTCCAGTTCAAGGTTATATAAGTATTTTTGTGTTGTCTGCAAAGTTGGTATAAATTACTCCCATGGCGTCTAGTGCTGCGAAAAGTAACTTTCTGTCAGAAGTGAAAGTTGGTAGTTAGGGTTTGGCATAGTTTGTCGTGATTAACTAAATCAAAGGCCGCCAAGGTCTAGTAGCAGTAGGATGCACAATTTACCGGAATCCCTGATGGAGTCCATTTGTTTTTTTTTAGATCCAGAAGTGCGGTCTCAGTGCTATGTCTCAGGCGGAAACCTGATTACCTATCACCTAGTAAGTTATGTTCTAAGTGGGTTTGTACTTGGGAGTAGACTATTTTGTCGATGATTTTGAGTAGAAATGGCACAATTGTGATGGGTCTATTCGTTGGGATTGTCAGGTCTAAGGTGGGTTTTTTGATGAGGGTGTAACCCATGCTTCTTTAATGGAAGCTGGTATTTAAGTTGACGGATGAGTTAATAAATTTGGTAAGACTAGGTGCAGGAGTGGTTGCGCAGGCTTTGACCACTTTTGCGGGGACACTATCGCCTTTGCAGTTGGACGGTTTAAGGGATGCTATTGTTTTAAGGACCTGGTCGTTGGTGACTTGGGTGAAGTGGAATTCGGGTATGTCCAACCATGTCACTGTACCTGAGGGGTGGTGCGAATTGGTTGTGAGTTCTAGGATCTTTTTTGGCGAGGCTATTTTATTTTGGAGTGTATTCACTTTAGCAGACAAGGCGTCCTGAATAGTGGTGCACCAGGCAGTGCTAGCAGTAATTGAGCAGGTGGGTGCGATGGGGCATTCTAGTTCTCTAATGATAGTAAATAATTATTTTGTATTGGATGCAGCATTAGCGATGCGTTTGTTAAAATAGTCTGCTTTATGCGAGCGGACACTGTGTTTATCGTCTTTGGAGAGTTGTTGCAGTTTAATGTGGAGTTCTGGAGAGAGGTTTTTTCTACATAGGTGTTCTAATGCTCTTTTTTTCTTCTGAACTCTATGAGATTGTCGTTAAACCAGGAGGCGCTGCGTTTGGGCTTGGGTATCTTGGATTGGAGCGCTGCTACATCATCTATGGCAGTTTTTTGGCATTGGTGATAGTGATCTGAGATGTTATCAGGATTGGTGGTGTCCAGAGGTTTGGAGTTTAGCAAATCGTTGAGTAGTGGGTTAAGGTTCTCAGTGGTGAGTTTACGTGAGTTTCTGACCAGTACAGGTGCTAGGGTACTTGTTTTAGCTATTGGGTCGGTTGTCAGGTTTATGTCGAATTTGATTAAGAAGTAGTCAGTCCATTCAATCTCAAGGATGTCTACTATGGATACTGTTAAATTCATGTATCTTTTTTGATACCAAGGAGACCATGAACAGGATTGTGATTTATTCCAAACTCGCCTCAGTACAAGATTAAATGTGAGCACTTTAAGAATACTCTCATGTTGGGTTTCTAGTGATTTTTTTGGAACACCGATCTAGCGTGTTTAAAATATCATAACATACATTACTAAAAGTATGTTCTGAATTGAAATTGGCGGCTACCACACCCCCTAGTTATACATACTAAGGATACTGGGGCATTCAAGGGGAGTATCCAGTCAATGGTTCTTTATGCTGCCCAGCTTGGAAGTTGTTACCTTTCTCGTGTGGCGATTCGGGACCTGATGTCTCGACTGCAGTCTGATTTTGCCATTTGTCAACGTGCCCCAGGCCCACCACGGCTTCCTTGTGGTCCAGCCACCAGACGGGATACAACTCCAGTGTCTAAGTCTCTCACCTAACCTGTGTTTTGTGGTCGGTTAGGAAGCCAGCGTCCCAGGTCCGGCTAGCGATTCATTCGAGAGCCGGCTCCACAGTCTAGTGTGCAAAGCTCTTCCCAACCCGGACATCTACTAGTCAGAGGCTCGCCTCTGCACAGGATTCTCGCTTCTTGATTGAAAGTTTCTCTTGGCTTTATGTGTGTCATTCGAGGCAAAAGGGGCGTGTTGTTGGTTTTTGGCTGTGGAGTTCAGGTGAAGTTCTGCATTACCTGCAGCCAAAGAGTTTAAGGAAATGTCACTGTTTGGTGGATTTAAAACAGAAGTAACTATAGCCTTTCCAGTTCCCATGTAGGCAGATAACACATGCTGGACTGGGAGTACCTTATCAGAATTGGAGTCCTTGTCCCCAAGAGGGGAGTCACTCCCAGTGAAGTGCTACTTGCCCAGACCCCTAGCAAGGGTCTTGATGTGCGGGCTCCCCTCCCTAGACTGAAAGGAGTTGGCTCCCCTCTGGGGAGGAGGGACACATAGCCAAGATTCCTCACACTGGCCCATTGGTCCTGTACTGGGCCTTAGAGACTGGTTATGTCATTCATTCCTTTCTTGCATCCAAGAAACATATCCTTTTTAAAGAACATTTCAGTTATTACGTATCTTACATCCATCACTCAGAGTGCTTCCTTGTGCTTTCTTTCCCATTCTGTTTTTTCAGCAGGAGTGGGTTATGTGTAGTGTTTTTCTATTTAGTTATTATGCAGATGGAGTGCTTTATTAAAGTGTATCTGATTTTTAGTACCTTGATTCGACATTCCCTTTATTGCGGGCCTGTCATGCTTTACTTTATGAGTCACTACTGAGTCACATTCACACCCCTCTCAAGAGCATAGACTCCCCTCAGCACAAATAACCACAAAAGGCAAAGGAGGCAGATCTCTTAGTTGTGCCTGTTTTTCCTTTCTGATTGTGTTGGCTCTTGGTTTATAGCAGTGTGAGGGCTGAGTGGGTATTTTAGCCTCTACTCACCCTTGTACGTCTGCAGGGCAGAATCCAGGTTGTCACATTGGTGGCAGTGGTTGGGATTTGAGACAGACTGTGCCTACATATTAGTCAGCCAAAATAAAAACTGTGCAGCTAACCTCAGATTCACTCTTAAGGTATTATTCCATTACTGCAATGTGGCTCTCCATGAACATAGCGCAGGGCCTGGGAATAGGCTGCCTGCCAAGCTCTGAGAGGTTTGGTCTCCCACATTCCAGGAAGGTTAGAAAGACTGAATTGCTGAGAAACCTCAGAGCATTACTAGGTGCTGAGGGAATTTCGTTTGATTGGGAAATTCACAGAACCTCCAGTGGGGAAGGAAATATCTAAGGTGGTGGCACCACAAGTGGAGGTAGCCTTTGGTGTCATAGGGGCAGACAATTGGGCACCAGCAGAATGCTGGGGGTGCACTGGGTGTGCACTGGGCACAAAGGGGAGCATCCGTCCCCGCTGCCACTCCCTGGCTTCACTAATAGGTGGCACTTAAGGATAACCTAGGCTCCACATCCCAAAGGACGTAGTCCAACAATCTAAGGTGGGAGTAAACCTTTTGCAGTGTCAACACATCAGTCCTTAGACTCTCAGTGCAGATGGTCTGCAGGTAACAAAGATGACAAAACCCAGGGCATCTGCCGCGCTTAGAAACCTCTGGGTATTAAGAGCGTTATAAATAACCTATCATATCACATCATATCTAATTTGGACGTGTGTGAGAATACCCTTGTATATTTTGGATGTAAACACCAGTGTTTGCGGAACATGAGTGACACAAAGCCTGTGGATCTGAGAAGGCTGCAGGTCGATGCGTGAACACTCAGGTCCACAAAAAGGCAAAGGTGCATGCACCCAAATCAATGGCAGCTGACAATGGTAAATTCATGAAGGGAATGTACAAAGGTTCTGACCCTTCTTACAAGAAAGGTCTCAGAATACAAAGGGTGATTCCAGACCCATGACAGTTCAACTCCCCCCAGAAATAAGAGTGTGGGTACTTCTAGCACTGAGGCCCCCGCACATTCAAGAACCAAGGGTTGTTTCCAGTGTGGAGATTGTACACATAGGAAGGGAAATCCTGCCTGAAAGGGGAAAACCACACAGTCCATTGTGACTGATGGTCCCCTTGTGGAGAAGGCCACAGCCAGCATGGGCATCTTAGCAGATGAAGTCTCACCAGGTCAGAAAGTGGCACAAACGTAACCCACTCTTAGTGGGGACGGTACTCGGTCCTTTGAGGGGGCTCCAGTTCCCACCAAGACTCAAATGTTTCTGACCGCTGTTTCTAGGAACAGAGAAAAGTCTCACACCTTTTGTGGCACTGCTTTTAATGTCACAGCTGTCCATCAACTGGTGAAGGTAGGGCAGCATAACCCCAGACCAAACTCGCAGATAAGAAGGTTTGATAGTCTGAGATATCTATTCATAATTTATTCATACAGCGCTTATACACAGGTGAAGTGCTTCAAAGTGCTTCAAGGCGGGAAGGGAACAAGGGAATACAGTAATCATTCTTAGGCCTTGAAGGTTCCAAATGATCAAAACAGAGAAAAAAAACTAGAATACTAGGCCTGACGGCATTTCTCCTAGTGTAAGTGCATGAAGTGTTATACTTGTGACCAGGCTTGGGATGGGGAGATGAGAAACAGTGGGGGTAAGGGAGGACAGGACAGACAATGAACTAGTCCTAGAACATTTACGTAATGCCTACGTACATACAGAGGTGCAGGGATGGAGAGAGGAGTAGGAACAAAACCAGTCCGGTCCAGCAGTGGCCTTGGTTAAGTGCAGAGAGGTTCCCCTGCTCAAGGAGCGTAAGCTGAAAGTGCAGTAATGCTGAAAAAAGTGCAGCGGCCTGGAGGCAAGTGCAAAAGAATGGCAGGGGAGCCTGGGACCTGTTAGGCTCTGGAGGTGAACCATGCAACCAGTCAACACAAACTGAACAGAGTTAGGGAGTTAGGGGGGAGAAGGAGGGAGGAGAGAATGGAAAGGAGGTTAGCAAGCGAGAGGGAGAGAGGAGGACGAAGAGAAAAGGAAGGTCTTGAGGAGTTTCCAGAAATTAAGGTTTTCCGGCTGAAGACAGAGAGGGGCAGGGAGGTGATTTCAGTGGGCGGCACCTGCAGATGATACATATCTAACCCCAAATCTCTATTTGTGAAAGCTGCTCCCCGCAGAGAGTTGGAGGAGGACGAGCGGAGGGCTCTAGAGAAAGAGTATTTAGGAAGATAGCGTTGTAGATAGTGTGTGCTCGAGGCGCAGAAAGCCTTGTGGATTATGCAGAGAATCTTGG
Source organism: Ambystoma mexicanum (assembly GCF_040938575.1). NCBI lineage: Eukaryota > Metazoa > Chordata > Amphibia > Caudata > Ambystomatidae > Ambystoma > Ambystoma mexicanum. Next base: position 1,444,718,730 of record NC_090934.1, on the reverse strand, counting down.
ACTTGATCCTTTCAGCCATGGGGAGACAGTGGAGGGAGTACTGTCCCATGGAAAAGGTAGACATTAGAGCGGTGCACCCTCCCTGCACCATATTGCAGTCATGATCTCCATTCCAGTAGGGTATATGTTAGGTAGTGATGTCCCCGACTGAGATGTAGTCATGGCAGAAACTAGAGTGGAAGCTCTAGGACAAGCACAGGAGGAAGGGCTTGACGGCAGCTGCACTAAGGCATACTCAACTAGAGAATGTAAGGGACTCCCTGTCCAAGCCTGAAGTCTTCTGGGGTGCCTGCTCTTGCAAGAGTAGGCTCAGTGGCCGCTGAGGCTACCATTGTGTTAGCATGAGGTTCAGCAATCTCAGGGTTGCCTAGAAAAGAAACCAGAGATGATGGACTGGGTAGCTTATAGCCTGAAGGATACTCGAGGACTGAGTGAGTTGTCACTCACTGGAGTACCAAGTCAGGCACACTATTGCCTGGCACATCACGGCTGTTCCACTCTGCCAGGTCGGTTGAGGTAGAACATGGAGCAGGTACAGGGCAGAGTTCTTGAACTGCTCTATCAAAGGGACCAGGTGCAGCCCAGGCCTGTTCAACAAACAGGAGGAATCCCCAGTTTTTCGATTACAAGAGACTGGTCTCACTGGTGCCTCCCAATCCAAACCTGAAGTCCCCTAATGCTCCTACTCCTGTGAGAGAGGACTCAGTAGTCATTGAGGTGGCTATTGTGTTTGCACAGTGTTCAGTGCTCTCAGGGTTGCCTACTGGTGTAGAAAAGGGACCTGATATGGTGGAGAGGGAAGTTTCATACCTAAATAGCCTAGGTTTAAGAGAGTTGTTTTTAGCTGGAGCCACAAGTCAGGCTGAATCTTGCAGGGTACCGGGAATCTGTCCCATCCTAGCAGGTTTGTTGCAGCAGACAGAGCAGGTGCAGGACAGAGTTCCTGAGCCACTTCAAAAAGCAGAAAAGGCACAGAGCCCGATAGCGACAGCCATGACCTCTTCCAAAGCTCAGAGCTGGTGCAAGGCAAAAGCCCTGGCCATCTCAATGTCAAGGTGCCACAAGAATTCTGGGTCAGGGCACAGCCCGGAGCTAGTTGTTCAACCAGGCCTCGTGAGTTTCCTACTGGACTTGACTCATGACATACTTGCTGGTCACTTACATGTGACTGGGACATCTGACCATGGGTCAGATTATTTTTACAATCCCCATATGAATTTAAAATGGGAACAATGCACCCTGTCCATTTCTGCCTATGTCTTGACAGGACCAGAGAGGCACACCAGACTCCCTTAAACGCACAACCTGTGGCTGGGTGGTCTTGTGGTAACTTCTCTCAGGTAGATCCCCCCAAGGTGTCATAGTTGATAGGGATCCTGATATCCCATCTCTGGCTGTGCAGACACCACATAAATGTCAGCAGGCCTGTTCCAGCCAAACACTCCTCCACTGCCGGCAGGCTGGTTTGTGCAAGACATCTGTTCTGGGAATCCCAGATTATGGGTAGGGAAATAAAAGCCAGGCAGGCCCCTGTAAAACTGGAATTGAAATAGGCTTTGTACAACTGAGCTCATAAATTGCTAATCTGGCCATGCCCCTATTTGCAGGTGGCTGGTGAGATCAGAGAAAAACGGATCCATGGTAGAGAGGAATCTAGAACTTGGACATTGGACCATCTCTCTACAGAGAGTTAAAATGCACATGCTGCCTAAATCTGGATCTCAAAATACTAGCACAACAGGCATCTGGTTATTTGTTTGCTTTAAGGATGAGCCTGATGTGTGACTCTCAACTTATTTGGCTGGGGTTTGTGTGATGGATTGCCATTTGCTATGGGTCTAGAAGCCCTGGCCTTTTTTATTTGTATTAATTTAATAGAATTATGCAGGTAATTCTATCTCTGAAAGGGTAATCTGCTGAGCTGATCAGGTTCCCCTTTCAGAATCTCCATGGCAAAAGCATAGTGTAACCGTGTGCACTGCTGCATCAGTAGCCTGAGTGCAGTGTCTTCCTTACGTTGGCACAGAGCAGGTTCAGGTCACAGGTGACCTCTAAACAGTTTAGGTGACACCCATGGCCACTGCAGCACAGCAAAGGCATTTATGATATGGACCCCTGTTTCAAAATATCATGATTATAAGTGGCCCATGCTGGATGCAGGATTACTTCCTAATGTAAGCCATGCCTGTGATAAGACATGGTGTATGGCACTGCTCATAATCATTGCAGCCACATCAAATTAATATTACAGATCTGTCAGGTCTGCAGTCTCAGTTCAGCTGTGGAAGGTGTATGTGTTTTTGTTTGTTTGTTTGTTTGTTTGTTTGTTTTATTCACTTACAACGCACACCAGACCCAAAGGTAACTGGCGCAGCAGTGCAGATTATGCGGTTATATGGTTTTAGATTACAAAACAGAAACAAAATACATACAAGTCATAGAGGGTCAGTAAAAGATACAGGCAAAGATAAAATATATAGAGGCCATGGAAGGTCAGTTGCAGATTGCAAACAGGGTAGGCTATATGCAGCCACAAGAAGGTTGTTACAACACTAGCCTAAGGGGAGATGGTGATCATATAGATATGTATACACATGAAGGTAGCAGGAGTCTAGTAGGAGCTAGTAAGCAACCAGACGTCAGCAGACTTCAGTAGGTTGATATAGTTGGATCTAAATTTCAGAAAAGGCTGCTCTTCACGTAGAGGATGTGGCAATGAGTTCCATTATTGGGCCGCTCGGAACTGGAATCTGCCTCCCCCAGCCCTAGCCATCCTCAATCTCGGCATGATAAGGCTATTGACATTAGTGGCTCTTGCCGGTCGAGTGGAATTTCTCTTTAGGAATGAGTCCATGAGATAGCTATGTGCAGCATTATTCAAAGCTTTGTGAACAAGGAATGCAACTTTTAAGTGGATTTTGTTTTGGGTAGACAGCAAGTTGTTTTGGCGCCTGATCTTGGATGGATATATGTGATCTTTTGGACATGCCAAGAGCTGCTCTCAAGGCATTATTTTGTAGGATTTGAATTCTGTGATGATAGATTTGTTGGCACCTATGTATAGGGCTGTCATGACCCTCGCCCAAAACCCCCTCTGGCAAACCCATTGGCCAGGTGGAGTCAGGACTCGGGCCTCTAGAGCCTGGCATCCTCTTCAAAAGCCCTTATGGGGCCAGTCCTGGTGCCTATGGCGCCAGGCTCATACACCATGAACAACAATGTGCTTGGGAACTACTTTATTGTATTGTCAGCCAACATGGAGGCATCCACATAGCTTGGTTCCCAAAACCAAGCTATGTGGTCTAGTGTTTTGGGTGTAGCAGGCCTGGAACTACTTTCTCTGGTACTACTTTACCTGGGCTATATAAACCACACCCTGACTGCAGAACAGGCTTTGTGTTACTTTGCAGCTTGCAACGTGACACTCACCATGTCCAGCTATTCCCTCGAACCTCAGAGAAGCAGAACCTGCAAGGAGACAAGAGGAACATCATTAGCAGCAGCATCTTACCTGCAGTCTTCATCTTTAAACACTCACAGCTACTGAGAACAGCTTCCTCGAATCTGCACGCTTCCCGGACAGAACGACTTGAAAGAGGAAGATAGAGGCAACATTAAAGAAAGCTGTAGAGACATTTACAAATTCAAAAGGCTTACCTGGCTGGTCGCCTCTCGGCTGGCACCACTCCGGACATTCCACTCGCGCTGAAGAACACCGCAACCTAAAAGGAAGGAAAACACAGGTTAGCAAAGGCAAGACTTCGCAGCGCTGCGCATAGTGCTTACTTACCGCATCAAGGCGCTCTTAATGCGCCATCATTTACCAGCGGGAACCAACTAAGCCAGTTCGCCGCGCTTAAGCTCCGCATACCTAAGGGAGAAAAAAGAGGCATTTTAAACAAAGAAAGGCATGCAGGATAGCAACAAAACTAAAGAACAGCAATAAGACCTACCTGAACAATATCAAACGTGCCGGCGTCAGTGAAGTAACTGGAACGCACTCGCCCATGAAAGACAACGCGCCCCTGCAAAGAAGGCAGGACGTAGAGCACACTTAATTCTACCACAAGGTGAGGAAAGGGCGCCAGAGCAACTAAAATCATACGGGGGTGGAGGGAGGATACTTACCCCAGTCGGTCAATCTTGAACACAGTCCTCTTGTATTTTCAGGCAGAATTTTCCCCGCAGACCACATCAGGGCAAAGCTGAGAAGCATACCAGCGAGTAACCCAGCTGGGTGGCATCCCTGTGGATACCAGGTGAGCGTAACAGAACACAAAGCCTACCAAATACAAATCCACCTGGGCACCATGGAGACATCAGAAATGGACCAATTGGCCCAATTACTAGGAGAGCTTCGTGCTGAGGTTCATTCTGCCCGACAAGAGACTAATGCCCTCCGGAGAGACCTAATAGTGACCAAGGAATGCACTGAACAGATTAGCTGGCAATACTTGCAATCACAGGCAGGACAGAAGCCTCTACCTGGAAGCAATCCAACAATGCAAAACCCTGCCATACCACCCACTCCGGTACAGATCACGTTACCTGGAACAGTGCCCCTGGCACCACCAGAAAGGTTCTCAGGCGACCCACGGAAGTATGCAGCATTCATCAATTAGTGCCGCCTTCATTTTCTTTGTAGGCCTGGAGCATTTGCAAACGACCAAGCTCGGGCAGCTTTTGTCTTATCATACCTGAGTGGTAGTGCAGCAGATTGGTCGGTGCCGTTGGTAACCCATGATGATCCTCAATTACATGACTTTGGGGGGTTCCAGAGAGAAATGGAAAAACATTTTGCTCACCATACCCAGGAACAAGCAGTAGACAATGAACTCTTGTCCCTCCAACAGGGGAATCAGGACTTGTTAACGTACATTGCTACCTTCAACAGACTGGTTGCCGAAGCTAGGTGGCCAGAAAACTAAAGAACCGCGTTATTCCATCGAGGCTTACAAGGTGAATTAAAGGACATCTTAGCCAATGTAGTTGATCCACCCAGAGACTGTGCAGAATTCATAAATCTGGTTGTGCAGCTAGACCACCGGTTGCAGGACCGAAAGGCAGACCGGTCTAAGACGGACCCTCGGACCGTGTATGTTCGACCAAGGGAAAACACACCTTGTGTACCTGAAACTGCTGTAGAACCCATGCAGATTGGAGGGATATGGCCTCCATTAACAAAACAAGAGTGGGACAAAAGAAGACAACAACAGCTTTGTTTGTATTGTGGGAAACTAGGACATTTCCTGAAGGGCTGTCCAGTAAAACCCCCAAGAAGAACAGTCGGGGCCACAGAGAAGGATGAAGCTAAAGAATCAGAAAACTACCAAGCTCGACAAACGTAGAGGTCAGTTTGTCGAGTGAGAAGAAAGAGTTGCTGACCTCGCACTTTGCAATACCAGTGATCCTAATTAACCACCAACAGTCGTCAAGAATGCATGCTGTTGAAGCATACCTCGATAGCGGAGCAGTTGGAAATTATATTGATCAAGAACTGGCAGCAGAGATGGGGCTTCCTTTGTGTTCTAAGCCAACTATGGACAAGGTAACCACCGTGGATGGGACAGAAATCGCTTCCGGACCAGTAACCCAGTGCACAGCCATGGTAACCTTGCTGTGCCAGGACGGACATCAGAAGTCTATTTCATTCGATCTCATCAAGGCACCTCAGTTCAGGCTAATACTAGGGATGCCATGGTTGGTTGCTCACAACCCTTTGATAGACTGGCAGGCACGAAAATTAACCTTCACCGAGAGGAGAAACCCGACATCTGTATCCCCATGACTCCCCGAGCGACATTATCAACCCTGGGAGCAACTAATACCTTGCCAAGTGAATGTCATGATTTCCAGGATGTTTTCCGAAAGGACCAAGTCAATACAATGCCGCCGCACAGGCCCTATGACTGTCAGATCGACCTTGTTCCTGGTGCACAAATCCCTTGCGGCAGGATCTACGCTCTCACAGAACCAGAAAACCTTCATTTGAAATCCTTTTTAGACCAGTACCTTGCAAACAGATTTATCCGTCCTTCGAAGTCTCCCGCAGCCAGTCCTTTGTTCTTCGTACCGAAAAAGGAAGGAGTCTTGAGAACCTGTATTTACTACTGTGCATTGAACCAGATCACCGTGAAGAACAGCTACCCCTTGCAACTTATCCCTGAGATGCTAGACCAAGTTAAAGATGGCCAGATTTATACCAAATCGGACCTTCGAGGAGCGTACCACCTGGTCCGAGTCAGAAAAGGAGATGAATGGAAAACCGCCTTCCGTACTAAGTACGGCTTGTTTGAATATCAAGTCATGCCCTTCCGGTCATGCAACGCTCCTGTGGCATTCCAATATTTCATGAATTACGTCTTAAGGGAGTTAATTGATGTGTGCGCCTTAGTGTACATAGACGACATCTTAGTATACTCAACCTCGGAACAAGATCATGTCAGGCATGTTCGTTCATTCCTCACCAAGCTCCGTCAACATCGCTTGTTTGCAAGGCTTGAAACATGCTTTTTTCACATCACCGAAGTAGAATTTCTTGGTTTTATCCTTACGCCAAGAGGCATCAGAATGGATGTGCAAAAGGTAGATGCCATTCTGAAATGGCCTTCACCGACGTCTCTAAAAGGGGTACAAAGCATGCTGGGCTTTGAGAACTTCTACCGCCGGTTCATCCCAGACTTCTCTCAGGTTGTGCACCCAATCACAGTATTATTACGAAAAAACAAAAAGTTTGCTTGGACCGAAGAAGCAGAAGAAGCCTTTCAGGAACTTAAACGAAGGTTTACCTCTGCTCCGATCCTGCAACATCCTCGTCCAGACCTCCCTTGTGCCGTTAAATCTGATGCGTACAGTCTCGCAATGGGGGCTGTCCTTTCACAGAGAGACCTGGCAACCGGCCAGCTACATCCTGTGGCCTTCTGGTCGAAAAAGTTCTCACCTCCAGAGATTAATTATGCCATCATGGACAAGGAACTCCTGGCTATCAAATCCTCCTTTAAAGCCTGAAGGCACTACCTTCTGGGGGCCAGACACACCATTACAGTGATCACAGACCACTGAAACCTGCAAGATCTCAAAGCAGCCAATGCCCAGTCCTCGCGCCAATTACGTTGGGCCCTTTTCTTCGCCGAATATGATTATGTAATCACATTTCGACCAGGAGTCAGAAACAGAAAGGCGGATGCCTTATCTCGCATGGGCATAGATGAAAAAGTATATACAACTCCAGACCCAGTACGTATTATACCTGAAGACAAACTCTTGGGTATCACGACAGCCTTAAAACAAGCAGAACTACGAAAAGAAATCCAACGGACAATGAATCCTGATGCCTACCTCGCATGGCAAACTCAAGGAGAACAATATACCATCAAGGACCACCTACCATTTTTTTAGGGATCGCCTATATGTACCCAAGAAGGAATTACAACAGCATATTATTTCAAACTATCATGATTCACTGATCGAAGGGCATCCTGGGATCGCCAAAACCCTAGCTAAGGTGAAAGAGAACTTTTGGTGGCCTACCTGGCGTAAGGACATCATTCAGTATATTCAGTCCTGCGGTGTCTGCGCACAAAATAAATCACAGAAACAAAAATCATCTGGTCTCTTACAACCACTGGACATTCCTCCATTTCCATGGCACACTCTTTCCCTTGACTTCATCACTGATCTACCTCCAAGCCAAGGTTTCAACACCATCTTTGTAGTTGTGGACTTATTCTCAAAGATGGCCCATTTTATTCCTCTCAAAGGCCCCCCAGACATAGCCACTTTAGCAAAAGTGTTCCTGGGGGCGTGGTTAAGCTACATGGCTTCCCTTCGGTTCCGGTCTCTGATCGAGTCAGCCAGTTTGTTTCAAACTTCTGGAAAAAATGCTGTGCAATGACGCAGATCGACGTTCGGCTATCTACCAGTCACCATCCCCAAATGGACGGCCAAACCAAGAGAACCAATCAGACACTCGAGCAATATTTACGGTGCATGCTGCACCACGAACAAAGGAATTGGAAAGACCTACTATGGATAGCCGAATATGCATATAACAATTCTTTGCATTCAAGCACGGGACAAACGCCCTTTTATACCCTTCATGGCAGACATCCACGTACCTCTGAACTAGACCTTCCAGCCAGCTTGGAAATGCCAGCGGTAAAGACTCTACACACAACAATTACTCAGGCTTTCAAAAGGGCAAAGGAACACCTTATTCATGCCAAAGAAAAACAAAAGAGATTTGCGACCAACACTGGAAAAAGGCACCTGATTATCAAGTACGAGACAAAGTTTGGTTGGCCGCTAAATTCGTACCCATCAAGGGAACCCAGACCTTTCATCCCAGATTCTTAGGACCCTGTACCATTAAGGCAATTATCAACCCAGCAGCCGTGAAACTGGATTTACCACCTAATCTACACATCCACCCGGTATTCCATGTGTCCCTCCTGAAACCAATGCAACCCGGCACACGGATTGAGACACCACCTAAACCCATACTTGTTGACGGAGAAGCAGAATTCGAAGTCAAAGATATCTTGGACTCTAAATACTCTATGACCAAGCTATATTATCGCGTCGATTGGAAAGGATTTGGACCACAAGATAGATCCTGCGAGCCCAGCGAGAATATCCACGAACCACGTCTAATGAGGAAATTCCATCGGAACTTCCCAACCAAACCTGGGCCAGGCAGAAGGAACGCCATGGGAGGGGCCTTAGGGGGGAGTGCTGTCACGAACCTCGCCCAAAACCCCCTCTGGCAAACCCATTGGCCAGGTGGAGTCAGGACCCGACCCTCTAGAGCCTGGCATCATCTTCAAAAGCCCTCATGGGGCCAGTCCTGGCGCCTATGGCGCCAGGCTCATACACCATGAACAACAATGTGCTTGGGAACTACTTTATTATATTGTCAGCCAACATGGAGGCATCCACATAGCTTGGTTCCTAAGAATCCAGCTATGCGGTCTAGTGATTTGGGTGTGGCAGGCCTGGAACTACTTTCTCTGGTACTACTTTACCTGGGCTATATAAACCACACCCTGACTGCAGAACATGCTTCGTGTTACTTTGCGGCTTGCAACGTGATGCTCACAGTGTCCAGCTATTCCCTCAAACCTCAGAGAAGCAGAACCTGCAAGGAGACAAAAGGAACATCATTAGCAGCAGCATCTTACCTGCAGTCTTCATCTTTAAACACTGGCAGCTACTGAGAACAGCTTCCTCGAATCTGCATGCCTCCCGGACAGAACGACCTGAAAGAGGAAGATAGAGGCAACATTAAAGAAAGCAGTAGAGACATTTACAAATTACGAACTGCTCAAAAGGCTTACCTCGCTGGTCGCCTCTCGGCTGGCACCACTCCGGACATTCCACTCGTGCTGAAGAACACCGCGACCTACAAGGAAGGAAAACACAGATTAGCAAAGGCAAGACTTAGCAGTGCTGCGCATAGCGCTTACTTACCGCATCAAGGCGCTCTTAATGCGCCATCATTTACCAATGGGGCTCAACCAAGCCAGTTCGCCGCTCTGAAGCTCTGCATACCTAAGGGAGAACAAAGAGACATTTTAAACAAAGGCATGCAGGATAGCAACAAAACTAAAGAACAGCAATAAGACCTACCTGAACAATATCAAACGGGGTGGCGTCAGTGAAGTAACTGGACCGCACTCGTCGATGAAAGACAACGCGCCCCTGCAAAGAAGGCAGGTTGGAGAGCACGCCTAATTCTACCACAAGGTGAGGAGAGGGCGCCAGAGGGACTGAAATCATACGGGGGTGGAGGGAGGATACTTACCCCAGTCGGTCAGTCTTGAACACAGTCCTCCTGTATTTTCAGGCAGTACCTTCCCCGCAGACCACATCAGGGCAAAGCTTAGAAACATACCAGTGTGTAACCCGGCTGGGTGGCGTCCCTGTGGATACCAGGTGAGCGTAACAAGGGCATTGCAATAGTCGAGCCTAGACAGAATCAGGGCTCCAGCTAAAATAATGCAATTGTCATCAGAAATAAAGTGTTTCCCTGCTCTAATAAGCTTACAAGTGTAAGCTGTGGCTGATGCCATGGATTTCACCTGTTTATCAAAGGAGATGGTTGAGTCCAGGTAAAAGCCAAGTCTCTTCACCTCCTTGGACACCTTAATGATATTGCCATCAATCTCAAAAGAGATGTAATCTTGGCGTATTTTTTTAAGATTAGAGTGAGTGCCCAGGATGATTAGCTCTGTTTTATCATCATTCAGGCATAGACTGTGGGTTGCCACCCATGCCTGGATGATGAGATACACCCTATTTACCAAGGCCAAATCCTTGTTGTAATCCCCGGAAAGTGGGAGGAGAATCTGGGTATCATCTGCATAATTACTGTAGGTGATACCAAGAGGGTCCAAATCATCAAAAGGGGCTTAGTAAATATGTTGTATAATGTGGGGGCGACACAAGAGCCCTGGGGAACTCCGCACAGAATGGGGATCGGGTCAGTCGCTGCCGAAGGGGAGAACACCCTCATAGTCCTGTCACTGAGGAAATACTCAATCCAAGTTATCGCCTCCTTGGAGAAATGTGCAGCTGAGTCTAGGTGGCTGCAAAGGACCTTGTGGTCGACAAGATCGAATGCAGCCGAGAGGTCCAACAACAGGAGAAGGACTGTTTTCCCCTTGTCTCGTAGTTCATCTATTTGAGCCTTCAAGTCGATGAGAGCACTCTCAGTGCCGTGTTGGGGACGGAATCCTGATTGACGTGCTCCTAAGAGTTTATGTTGTTCCAGGAATTTTTGAATTTGGATGTAAGCAATCTTGTCCAGTATTTTAAGCAGAAATGGGACTGTCATGATGGGATGGAAGTTTGTGGGTATAAGTGGGTCTAGAGTTTGCTTTCCGAGCAAAGGCAGTACCCAAGATTGTGTCAGGTTGGTAGGCACGGTGCCAGTTGCAAAAAAAGCATTGATCAGTTTCGATACAAATTTGGAGAGATCTCTGGCAGCGTCTTTTATAAGCTGGGCCATGCAGAGGTCTCCTTGGCAGTTGGATGGCTTGAGAGAGAGGATGACTTTTTCTACCTCGATGATAGAGGTTTTTGAGAACATGAATCACACAGCTGAGTCCTGTGTATTCTCCCCAGACAGGCTGGGCCTTGCCATACGGTCAGGAATGGAGCGTGGGGAATAGCCTCTCTTAGGTCTTTTGCAAGGGTAATTAACACCCTTCCCCAGGGACATCCACTACACAGGAAGCTGGCATGGCTACAGGAATCAAAAAGCACAACCATTCAAAAAAGGCCTAGCCTCACAAAAGGGTGCAGCATATCTTACAGTGTAGAAGAGAAAGATCTGCACAGCTGGGGGAGGTTTCCACCCTCTTGTTACTCTGTTCCTCTCCTTCCTGTCCTCTCCCCTTCCTCTAGCACAAAGTACTTTGGGTGTGATGTCAGAAGGGCAAAGTCCATTCTTTCAAGAACAGGGAATGGACCTGTAAAGCAGCCTATTGTTTGCAGACGTTTACCTTTAAAAGAAGGGGTCTCACACCACTTTCTTTAGTCATCTTTTGGACTTTAAACTTCCAAGAAGTTGTCATTGGAGCTCTGATGGGAGAGTTGATCTCTTCAAAGTCCTCTGCCAATGAGGTGAAGATGGAGTGCCCAAGGCTGAGGCGAGCATAGTCCCATAACACCTCATAGAGACCTTTTGGGGGTGACCTGCTGCTGGGACAAGACCTGCCTAGATATTCTCTTGTCCATCCTCAAGGGTGGGTTGCCAGAGGTCACAAGTGCGACCTCTGTGTTCTCCCTTGTGACCTCTGTGGTCCCCCTTGCGACCTCCGTGGTCTCCCTTGCGACCTCTAATAAAAAAATGTCAAAATAAAATATATATATAATTTTTTTTGCAATGCAAACTCCTGGGCTCTGGCCAGCACCATGTGGCTCTTTAATTCTAAAGTGGCTAGCTTATTATTCAGGCCCCTTACAAAAAGAAGAAAAATAAGAACACTTTCAGCACTGACCCTAAATAAGAAAGAATAGGAATGCCAAAAAATGTGTAATTCTGGAATTCTATACAATAATTGCTAGACTCATTAAGGGTTTATTTCAGGCACACTTCAGTTGGTGAGTCACTGATTTAGTCTGTTCTTAAATGCCTCAACTCAGTCTTTCATCCTTCTGAGGTCGATAAATGGGTACCAAAACAGGTTGGGTGATATTGGGTGTATATTTCTTCTATGTAAAGCGCTTAAGCGTAAGTGCTATATAATAACACATCATTATCATTTGGTCATGGACGTCTGCTTTGATTCACAGTAATTTGGAAATATGGGCCTATACACACTGATCTTAACGATACATATGGAGATCCATTCTTGTTTGAAATGTACATCACATTATAGTAATATTGTAACCATATTTTTCATAGTGTACAATGCTATGTGATGCCACTTCCTTTTTTGTCAACGGGAGAAAGGTCATGTTCCATCGCTTCCAGCGAAATCACTTCGGGGTGGGGTCAAATGACATCACTGCCTGTGATGTCATCAGGGGGTGAAGGGTCGTGTGATGTCACTTCCGCTACCCCTGGCATTTTGGTGAAATGACATCCCTGAAGTATATCTATTTTATAGAACATTGATTAGACATTCTCTTTTGGAATGTTATGCGCTTTCTTTATTTGGGTCGCTACTGAATCACATTCATACCCCTCTTAAGAACATAGCCTTCTGTCGGCCTATGTTACCACAGAAGCCAAAGAGGTATAGCTCTTAACTGTGCCTGTTTTACCTTTGTGATTGCGTTGGCTCTTTGTAGAACTGTGAGGGATGAGTGGGCATTTTAGCCTCTATTCACCCTTGTACTTCTGCAGGGCAGAATCCAAGTCATCACACTCACACTACTATTAAACCAGCTGGGATCTCAATCATAAAGTTGAAACAGGAATTGACAGCTATACCTTCTTCGCCTCTTTTGATGATGTTGGACTTCAGAAGGGGATTGATATAAGGATTTGAACGAAAAGTTTATGCAATCAACGCATTAAAACATTACAATCTCAACCATATAACAGAAACACTGCAAAAGCAGATTTTCTCATTGGGTTGATAAGCATGGATGTTCATGAAAAAAGACTTCAGCCGCAATGTCAATGTTTAATGACATGTTCAAAAAGGTACAGAAGTGGGAAAACATATCCTTGTGGTCCCTTAAGGAAGCCCAGAGTATCAGGGCTTCTTCAAATACCTTTGTTTTTTGTCTTTGGTGTTCCAACACATTGGGCCATGCTTCTAGAAGCTCCCTGATGTGCTGACTCGGTGTCAGGTTGGTGAGCTGTTTAAATGGGATTAACACATGATGAGGTCCATGAAGCAATGGCATGTGGCACAAATAAGCTTGGGACAGGGAAGTGTAGGGTATTTTGTGGAGATTTGGGGCCTGACGGTATTTTATTACCGCCGAAAAATAACTTAGCAATAATCACTCTTTGTATTCAGATTTGGCCATGTGCAACAATAATACAATGGACATGCATTATTTCAGCACCCAGACCTGCATATTTGGTATACGTGGTTGGTGGTATTTTGGTGAGCATAATTCCCTTGTTTTATTTGTGGCCCCAATGTCCAGAATCCCTTATCTTCGCTTAGATTTTTCGTGTGATCACTAGAGAGACCTCAGACCTGCATTCTAGAGATACCACAATTTCCAGTGATAGTGTTGGTGCGCCACCATGGGCAAACTCACTGACTTATTTACGACAGAGAGCTATATGTGGTAGTCTTGTGGTAATTTCCACTACCTTATATACGGTAGGGAGCTATGTTCAGAGAGTCTCTCTTCCCGTTGGCTCATGTACCTCCAACAAGTTATACTACAGTCACTCACAATTATTCATACTGATTCTGACATACACACATCTGTCTTAAAATGACCATTGCACTGTTTAAAAATCTCCCCACATCATTGGCATTGTAATGGTAAATAGAAAATAAACCACCCGTCTGTTTTCAAATATTTTCTGTATTATAAAAGTTGCATTTAGACATGATCTCATTCTTTACAGCAATAAAATGGAACAATCAAAGCATTTTCAATGACACACTGCAATTATAGTGGCGGAGAACAGAACTTAAATTGCAACATTAGCACTTGATTAAGACACGCACGGGACTTTCATTTTTCTACACTGACTGCATACTTTCGTGCACACACACAGCTCCCCCAGTTAGGTAATTACCTTATCTGTTCAGAGGCTTCTCTCTGTGAATGTGGCTCTCTTGGCTTAATTCCAGCAAAAAGGAACGCTTGCCTTCTCAAGCCGGGGTCATTGCCTGGAATTCTCAGCTTTTTCAGATAGGACTGCCTCTGCCAGTGGAAAGGTAATTCTTTCAGCTTTCCCCAGTCTCGACTGCAGCAGGACACCCCCACAGCCAGGTCTTCTCCCCAGTAGTGCAGAAAGATGTCTCTCTCTCTTTTTCCCTGCTACTGCCCACTAAAACTTTCCTCTCAGCCCTCTTTATGACGTGTCCCAATGAAATCCATCATCTCTCATTCTCCTACTCTTCAACAATAGCTTCGCTTATACATTTGCAATTGTTGCAAATCTGACTTCCTCCTTCCTGCCGTTACTGTGCACAACAACACGGATAATCAGGCAGAGAAGAGAAGAAAAAAAAATCTGCACACTCATTTAACTGGTTTTCAGAGTATGCCTAATTCTGCAGTAGAGAACACATTTTATTAGTGGGTTATATTAAAATAAGGTTTTATTAGTCAGGTTAATGGTTAATAGGTTAGTTGTTAATTTTCAAATGTGTCTCTAGCAATATAGGCATTTCAGGTGAAAAATAGTGTGCATTTTTAAATGAACACGTGTGCTTTTAACTGTAAAAATAGCTTTGCATCTTATATGTTAAAATCGTTTTTGACTGAATAGCCTGTCTTTCCTTGTTAATCTGCTAACCCATATAGCAATGCACCGCACCATTGTGGTGGTGGTGCTGCAAAAAAAATTGTGCTACTTGTGCAGTATTGCTGTACTGTGTACTGTAACACGCCAAATATCCTTACATATACCCTCCTTTTTTTTTAGAACTTGGCTATAATCCAAGCCAATTCCTAAAAACAACTTGTTCTTTCTTTTTCTCTTAAAATGCATGTGTATTGGGATATCTTTCTCTTCCTGACGTAGTCAGTAAAATCAGTAACATTTTCATTTTTACTGATAGCACAATCAACCATCCACCCATGATTAGCACCAGGATAGCCAAACCCACTATTGAGCGTTCCCCCCAGGTTCCCCAATTAAATCTTTCCACTTCTATTATGCCCAGATTACTAATTGTAATATTGTTTTTTCGCAAATTCATTTTCATAACATGTCTTTCTTTGTGATTCAATAAATATTCCACATCTGGATCTATTGGAAAAGTATCCCTTTGAAAAAAATCGATATTTCCCACTTGGCTTTCCCAAACATCATTTGTTACATGGAACAATGTTAATCCCCCAATTGACACAATTGCATCCTTTGGAACCTGTAAATAAAAAACATTATATTTTACCTGTTTAACCACGTATGTTCCATGGTTTAAATGTACTACCGTCATGTTCTTTAAACAGGTGCTGACCAACCATTTACCTCTGACCATCTTAGCCTGTGCCATTTCTTCACTCCCCATATTACTAATAATCACTTCACATCCCTCTGATATACTTGGGTCAGATTTCAATCCACAAATAGCATCTGTGGCATCAGGAACAAACGGTTTACCTGGACACATATAATTTTGTTCTTTAAATGTTACACATGTTTCCAGGTTTGGTATTAAATAAACTTCAGGTTCCCATGACTGAAATGCCACCACTTCCGGAGTCTTAATCTTAATGAATTTGTCCTCTTGCCAAAATCCCACGTTGTGTACCCACTTCGTTTGATAAATAAGTTCAGGGGCTACAAATGGGATGCATAGCAAAAATCCGATCTCTAGTCTTTCCAAGTCCACATATAACGGCATTGCATTCCCCATTTCGAATGCAATTTTTATCTGTATAAGGTCAATTTCCCTCCTGGTCAATCTTTCTATCATTTGACGAATGATATCCTGCGAAACAAAATACAAGGGAATATGTCCTTGAATCAATTGTGAAACTGCAGTTTGAACTTCTCTCATATAATTCGTTAATAGTCTATCAACAGGACTCATTATGTTCAATATTTCATTTAAAGTTCTGTCATGCTTAAGTATTATTTTAGTCGCCCGTTGCATCACATCCGCTTGTTCATTTAGAATGATTGCAGTTCCATTTATGAATCTTACTTGTTCATCCAGTCCCCCTCTAATTCCATCTAATGTCTTTTGTATTATTTCTAGGTCAATACTCAGTTGTTGTGCTTTAGTACTCAGTGTTCCTACCGAAATAGAATTGGCTGTTGATATTGTAGTACCTATTATTGCTCCAATTATAGACATTACCATTGATATCGCGAGCATCACCGCACCTCTCTTTCCTCTCTTCTTCTTAATGTCTGCTGAATTCACGAATGTTTTTCCAATTGCATTAATATATCTCTTATTGACTGCTTAGTGTCCTCTTTTCTTATTTCCAGCCACTCTTTAGTCTGTTCAATCTTAATTCCGGTATTGTTCAAGTGTTTTTCAATCAAAATCTCAGGATTTAATGGAATGTATATATTTTGGAAAATCATCCTTCTATCACTCATGATGAATCCTGGTGCCTCTTCCACCGCGATACCAGATGCTGGTCCAGGTTCAATGACAACCTGTGCCTCTGAATTCTTGAAGATCCCTCCAAATATCACCATCGTTAAACATGTCATCGGTATCATCTTCAATGCTGATCGCTTTGTAGCCTTGGTCTTCACCCCTCTTTGGGGCTTTCCCGGAATCCGTCCTCGCGGTCTCCAGGACTCCATCGTCTCCCGTGGCCTCTGGTCCCAGAACCTCCGACCAAATAATGTTAATTGTCTAAATCAAAATAGAAAATAAACAGATTAAGTACATAGCACAATACTAACTTCATCCTTTTGCCAAAAATAAAACATGCTTGGTAAAATACTTCGTTTTTTTTTTTCTTTTTTCTGAAATTAAACACAAGTTAAAAGAAAACAAACACATATAAAACAGCATTCAATATTTAATACACTTTCTCTCTGCACACCAACCACGAGCTTCCGTTATATGTGCATTTATTTATCTATTTATTTATTTATTTATTTATATTATATATTTTTACATATATTACAGTGTTTATGTGCCATCATAACAATCAACTTTTTTTTAACTTCTTTGTCACTGCCTCCTGATCACACCCATTTATTTTCTCAAGAGACTCTATCCGTTTCCACATGCTCAAGCTGCCTGATCTCATGTCTGGGATGGCATGGTTTGATTTGATTTACATGGACAAACTGCTCTATTGCTGTTTCGCCTTCATTTTTCAAAATTTTATACACTACAGGAGAGACTTTATCTATAATTCGAAATGGCCCCTGCCAGGCTGCCAGAAATTTAGAATTTTTCTGTTTACTTTTTCCAAAATGAAACTTGTACACCTGATCCCCTACATTGTATTCCTTTACTGATGTCTTTTTGTCATAATATGACTTAGCACTGTCAGCAGCTCTTTCCAGATTTCTCTGCACAAAAGCAAATGCATGTTGCAAATGCCTCCTCAGTTCATCAATATATTCATGAACTGTGGATGCACTCACTAGAGTTTGCTCATGTGTTCTGTATAGTAGGTGTTGTGGTAACACCATTTTCCTACCTGTTAAGACCTCATGGGGGCTAACACCTGTTGCTTTGGCAGGAGTCGACCTGATTGCCATCAAAACCAATGGTAAACGCAAATCCCAGCTGGAACCTGCTTCTGCCACAAATTTCTTTAAAATGTCCACAACAGACCTATTGCTTCTTTCAACTGTACCTGAAGACGCCGCCCGATATGCGATATGTAGTTTCCTTTTCACACCTAGTATTTGCCATACCTTACTCATTAGAGTACTTGTGAAATGACTTCCTCTGTCTGACTCAATTCTTTGTGGCAACCCAAACCTTGAGAACACATGGTTCACCAGCAATGTGGCTGCTGTTTGCGCACTACAATCTGGTGCGGGAATGCACTCAATCCACTTTGACATCAAACATACCACACTCAAAATATAGCGGTGTCCCCTGCTCGACCTTTTTAAAGGACCTACATAGTCTATTTGCAAATCTGACCATGGGAGAGTTAGGCCTCTTTTCATCAATGGTGCTCTATGCATTGGTGAAGCAGGTTTAAATTGGGCGCATACTAGACATCCTCTAGTATATAATTCCACATCTTGGGACATATGTGGCCAGTAAGCATAATCTTTTAGTATTTCTAATGTCTTTTGTGAACCTCTATGGCCTGCAGTTATGGCATCGTGTGCATGGTGTAGCATTAGTCCTCTGAATGAAAGGGGTACTACCCACTGTATTTGCCCTGTTATGGACTCTCTAATCATGAGTCCATCCTGTAATCTAATTCGTGTTTTGTTCTTTAATAACACCCTCAACTCTTCTTTTCCCATACAATCATTTTCTGTTAAAGGATTTTGTTCAGGATCTATCAAATGATTATAATAGATTCCTAAAATTTGATCATTCTTTTGTGCCTCAATCAAATCTTGGTCTGGCGTGTCATGACTCCACTGCACCACCGGTTGATCTACCTCCTTTGGTGCTTTAGAACGTGTGACTGCATCAATTTGTATTTCACCCATTAAATAATCAATAGGTAGCAATTCTCCCATCACAGCCCCAATCTTAGCCAGATGGTCTGCCTTATCATTTCCCTCCTTATCCTCTCCTGGTGTTTTTAAATGCCCACGAATTTTTCTCCAGTATATTGTTAAATTATTTTCCGACACCAATTTGTCTATGGCTTGTATTATTTTTCCATGTTTAAGTGGCTTTTTGTTGTATGTAACCATGCCTCTTGCTTTCCAACCAGGCAAATACTCCACAAAGCTATTCCGTGCATAGTCAGAATCAGTCACCAGGACAATTTCACTGAACTTTTTATCAACTGCAGTAGCAATTGCTTTATAGATGGCTGCCAATTCCGCCACCTGACTGCTCCTATCTCCAATCCTCATCCCTATACTAGGAACGCCTTCACATTTCAACCAGACATTTCCTATTCCTGCCACTAATTGTTTATTACTGTCATTTTCAATGTGAAAAGCACAACCATCCACATATACAGTTGGCAAATCCTTGCATGTTTTTTCATCAAAAGCTTTGTGTGGTGATTGTTCAAATTCCTGCAAACTAGCTTCCACTTCCATTTCATTTGGTATTTGTTCAGCTGCACAGTCATGTAAGTCAGCTAACCCTTGAGCAATTGGGCTCTTTTTATTTTGTCCATATCTTACTTCTACGGGAAAACCTTGTAATGCCAGCGTCCATGAAGTGATTCTGGATTGCGCTAGATTGCCTGATCTAATTCTTTTACTCTCTAAAAATTGCAAAGGTTGATGATTTGTTTCAATAATCACCTTTTCTCCCTGAATAATGGGGCGGAAATGTTGTAGCGCCCACACAGTGGTTAATAGGGCCTTCTCGCATTCATTAAATTTCATTTCAACTTGGGAAAATGCCTTACTTGCATATGCAATGGTTTTGTGATTCAAATCGTGTTTTTGTGATAACACTGCTGACATACAATGTTCAGAAAAGCCTATTTCTATAAAGAAATCCCTGTCCTTTATGGGGTATGCTAAACATGGTGCCTTTACAAGACATTCCTTCAATCTAGCCACTGCATCAGATTGCTCTCTTTCCCATCTCCAGGGAGTATTTAGTTTAAGCAGTTTAGTCAATGGTTGAGTGATTTCTGCATAATTCTCAATGAACTTTCTGTTATAGCCTGTCATCCCTAATAAACTTTTTACTCCTTTCACATTTTTAGGATCTTTTAATCTTTGTATGGCCTCTATTTTCTTCCTTTGTGGATTTAGCCCATGTTCAGTCACTTCATGCCCTAGAAAGTTCACTTTTTTCTTGCACCATTGTGCTTTTTGCAAAGATACTTGGCGCCTGCTTTCTGCAATTGGCCAAGCACATGTCTTATTTCATCAAAATGGCTTTTAAGGTTTTCATTTTTTATCAAGACATCATCCACATAAACTATTGTCCCTCTTTCCGCTGCATCCGGCATGGCCTTTCTCAAAAATATGCCAAATTCACTCCCACTATTGATGTACCCGAACGGAGCTCTAAGCCAGGCATATTGAGTCCTGTCAAATGTAAAGGAAAATAGGTGTTGTATCTCCTCTGCCAATGGCACACACCAATATCCAGATGTGAGATCTAACGTGGTAAATACATTTGAACCATGTATCTGAGCTAGGCCCTGATCAATGAATGGTAGTGGCCATCTAGATACTGGTACTCTTTTATTTAACTCTCTTAAGTCTGCACACAGCCGCCATTGACCATTTGGCTTTAACACACCTAAAATAGGCGTATTGGATGTGCTATGAATGGGCCTAATTATTCCCCGTGATTCCAAATTTTTAATAATCTCTGCCAATGATTCTAAACATGCCAGCGGTAGTCTATACTGGCGTACAAACACTGGATTTCTGCTACAACCTTCTGGTAGTGTGGCCACATGTAAATCAGTTAAACCACAATCATAAGCATCTTTTGCAAATACATCCTTAAACTCCATAAATATTTCCCTCAGATTGCGTCGATCCTCATCGCTGTTACATGCATCCGCTAAGGAGATCTGCTCTTCTACCATTCTGGAAAATTCTGGAAACTCTTCTGGTAAAGGAATCTCAGCGCTTTCCTCTAACTGTGTGGCTGTGTCTTTTTGTAGAGCTGCCACTTTCAAATATTTTGGCATATCAGCTTCCACTTCAATGGGCTGATTTCCTGTTTCATTTTCATTTAAATTAAATATTATGCAATCCTCTTGATGGCAGCACACTGTCTCATTTGAATCATAAGGATACACAGAGTGAATTTTAAATATTCCTTTGGGCTGAGAGTCCAGGTGTTCTGGCAACTCGCCCTTGGCATCTACATATTTTTCAGGAATATTCCCAATCACCATGTTATTTAAATCTGCCGTATAATGTGATTTTTGTATGGCCATTCCTAATGGGGAGTTTTCCTCTAAATGAACGTCCTGACAACCTTTATTATTTACCATGATTTTTACAGATCCCTCACCAATGTCTACCAATGGAATGTATTCATAATCCAGGCCTTGCTGTTTTATGGATTCATTCAGGCATACAAATGCATCAGAGCCTTTCATCTGCTGTCCATTTTTGCATTGCAGTGTTATTGCAAACTGTTTTGTAAATGCAGGAACAATAGTATTTTTCCTCATTTGTAATTCGACTGCATAAGGAACTAGTTGTGCACAATGATAAGCCCTTCTTTTGTCTTCAAATTCAGGCGCCGGCCCACCTAGGCGTGACCATATTTTTTGATTAAGGAAATCTAACACCATACACATTCTGTGCATGATGTCATTGCCCATGTAAAATTCATTTTGTGCTCCATTCACTATCCATACATTATGGTAAATTGTTTTCTGCCCAATGCTAATTTTAAGCATGCATCTGCCTGTAATTCGGTTTTCAAAGTCTGGACTGTCCAACCCAGAAACATATTGGTTTTTAATCCTAAATTTCGGGATTTCTTCCCTCTCCATAATTTTTTGCAACAATTTCTCATTAATGAAACTCCTTTCATGTTCAAGCGCTAAAGTGGCTTTTATTGTTTTAAGATAATCATTTATACCAGCGTGAACCCATGGTTGCTCATCTTCCATGTGTATCTCTGCCAGAGTGGTAATGTGTTTTTCTGAATCTGTTTTAGGAACAATATTCTGTTTGCATGTATTCTCTTTTAAGTAAAAACGTAATGTGTGTTCATCTATAGCAGTCTGCCAATCTTTCCTTGGGTCCAAGTATATTTGTACAGGTAATTTTTCATTGTCGCTCTGATCTTTGTCTTGACACATTAATATAACAGTGACACTAGGTATGCAGCTATTCTGGAGATATACCTCCACAGCATCATTTGTTTTGGCAACGGTGTGACATTCTTTTATATTGCTGTTTTGTGATTTTAGTTTCTTAGGCCTCAATGGTTTTTTGGTTAAGGACCACAGCACTCCATTCACCCCATCTATGAGAGGAGACAATCTTTTCAGGCAATCTGTCCCCATCAGAAATGGAATTTCACAAATAGATGTGATCAATACCTCTTGTTTCATTCTGTGCTTTCCTATTTTTATGTCAACCTCAGTTACACCTATGATGGGCACCTCCTCCCCATTAAAGTTATGCACTGGGCCTTGATTTGCCTTCACTGTGATCTGACTCTGTGGAGGCCTCCCTTCATTGATACTCTTTACCAGCTCCTTGGACATAATTGTGGCCTGTGCGCCAGTGTCAATCATAGCAAAGGTGTGGCATTTTTCTTCTACAGTGATGGGTGCATAATATCTGTCCTCAACTTCCTCTAATACACATAAGAAATGTGAATTCTTACTGATTTCAGGGCTCACCTTTCTCAGGTCTTTTTCACTTTTGGCTAAGCACATTGGTAAATGAAAAGACATTTTTCCCTCCTTTTTACCCATTTCTGTGCGAGGTATTTTATTCATTTCTCCATGTTCAGAGGTTTTTTGGAGTGTGGCCACCATTCGCCCATCCATCTGGGTAACATCAGAGACCACATTACAACCTTCCAACTGAACATGTGTCACAACATCATTCAGCAATTTGTCATTTTTTAATTCTGTGCATTTGTGATCATTTAGTGTAATACCAGCCCTTTCAGCCTCTTCAAAAATATGTGGCTCAATGAATTTTTCAGGTGATTGACTTGTACCCTCCTTGTGAGTATTTCCTTTTTCTGTCTGTGTTTGGTCATTGTTTTGCTTGCCCAGGGAAGGAGCCATGGCATCCCCACTTACTCCCTGTTCACTGGTATTCCCCATGCATGAGTCATTTTTCTTAAATCTGTCCCTTTGTTCTTTTGGAATTCCTAATGTTTCTTTTTCATTTGTGCAAATCTTTACTGTTTTATTTAGCTCTAAGTTAAACCGTACCTCTTTTTTAGAAGTATTTACACTTTCCATCACAATTTCATTTACTGGTACTTTCATTTTTAATCCATTAGTCATCTCAGAGTCGTTATGCAAAGTTATATCAGAGCAATCTGTCATTTTGGCACTGCAGTTATCATGAGTACTTAGTCACTTTTCGGAAGCCCCCCGGTCATTGCTATGGCCATCAGCCCCCTCTTTGGAAGGTTGTTTTTGCGCTGTATAGAGCTTTCCTATTTGCTCAGCTAACATTTTCACTTGGGCCTCAAGGCATTGGAACCTTTCCACCTCTCTAGGATCCTCTTTCTGTGGCCTAGGTCGATATTGGTTGTTTTCCCCCTGATTGGATCTATTCTGATACCTCTCAGGTGATTGATACCGGTTGGGATGGTTTCTGAACTCTTGATTCATTTGTGGAGGGGAGCGGGTTGCACCCATC
The DNA here is from genome assembly GCF_040938575.1 of Ambystoma mexicanum. NCBI lineage: Eukaryota > Metazoa > Chordata > Amphibia > Caudata > Ambystomatidae > Ambystoma > Ambystoma mexicanum. The sequence goes on along the minus strand of NC_090934.1, from coordinate 1,444,695,176 downwards.
CTTTGATTATAGTCCCCTGGTGGGGAATCATTGTACTGGCGTGGACTGTAGTTCACGTTTTGCTTCATGTCCTGTCTCTCAGATTGTGGGTACTGGCCCCTATATTGATTTCCATTATCAGTAAATCGATCCACATATCGGGGCCTATCCTGATTACCATATATCATGGTGCTGGGATCAAATCTGCTCTGTGTCCCCAATGACTGGTAGGGACCATCATTTCTTTGATCTTGATTTTGTCTCTGGTTATTGTTCATACCTGCCATATCAGACCGGTACCTTACCCGGGGTCTATCTCCTAAATATCTAGGGCTGATGTAGCTCTCTCTATTACTAGGATCATGTGATTGGAACATTGGTACAGGAAATGGCGATCTTTGTTGATTACCCCTTTGTTCAGGTGTCACATTATTTTTACCTTGGCTTTGAGCAGACTCAAGGGACATTTTGGCTGACCTGATTTCCATTATTGTGGCTGAGGGTTCTTTAGATTTAGGCCTAGTATCTTTCATTTTATCACTTTCTCTACCCTGACAATAGAGTACCTCATATAGCTTGGTGCTTTGATGTACAATCCATTCAAGGGACTTGTCACGGTCAAATTCACGGACCAATTGGGATATGATGTCTTTCTGTAGCCCATAGAAGTATGCGGTTTTAAACTCATTGGAATTTGAGTCAAAAGATACATCAAAGCGAGAGAATGCTCTTTTTAAGTCTTGTAAAAATTGGCGAGGTGATGTATTAGGTCCAGCAGTAATAGTGTACGCGACTTTCTTTGCCTCCTGCAATGACTGAAAAGGAGAAAAATGACGCCTAATTTCTTTTTCAAACTCCAGCCATGTCATATTCTGCTGTTCATTTAATCCCCTTATGATGCTGGCCGTCGGGGCATCTAAAGTTAAATGAAAATATTGTCTGTACTGTTCCTTAGGTATCTGGAGCGCTTTAAAAATGTCATGCACCGCTTCTAAGTGATCCTCAATGCAGCATTCACCTCCCTTTTTAAATGGTTTGATCAGGGCTTTAATGGATTTCATTATTTTTATGGGGCTACTTGTTGCAATGCATGGAATTGCACTATTTTGTGATTCAATCCTGTTTTCAGGTGTATGAGATTGGTGGCTGCCCCCAATGGGAGTATCAAATCCCCCAAGGGCGCTGCAACCAAGTTCAGTCACCGGTCCTGTCACTGGGGCACTAGCTCTTTGGGCAGAGCTAGAATTCACCTCCACTCCATTGAATGTGGTACCCTGCCGCCTCTCCTGGGACCTGGGAATGCACATTTGCTGTTCTAAGTCCTTACACTTTTTAAGGAGTCTGTTGGCTTCATCATGCAAATAATTATTTTCATCACTCATTTTATTAATTGCCTCCTGCATATCGCACATTTGCATTTGGCATTCATTGAACTCTTTATTTCTCTTGTCTCTTTCTTGGATCATTTTAATCATTTCTTGTTCTGCACTCTGGAGATCACCTTCTTTTTCGCAATGTTCTTTTTGTAAAATCTGCATTTCTGAAACAACCTCATCTTTATCCTGCCTAATGTGATCCACTAAGGCTTTTAAGTGTGTCAATTCTTGCTCACTATCTTCAAATTGTTTCTTGCTTTTGGATAACTGAGTATCAAAGTCTCTGCGTTTTAATTGCATGTCTTTTTGGCATACATCCAATTCTGCTCTCAACATTTCCTGATTTTTACTTGCCCCATCTAATTCAGTCTTTAACCTATTAATTAGCTGAGTATCATTCTCTTGCATTCGCAGGGACTTGTTTAAAATAAACCATATTTTGCCGCATAGCCGTATTAAACAGTCTTTCTCTGCACTTTTATCGGCTGCATTCAATAATCTTGTAAGGCAGACCTGAATTATGCTGCCTTCTGCAAAAATATTGTCTAGTTTTTCTTTCTGCACCTCACCTTGAATGCGGTTACTCCATTCTAACGTGGTATTCGAAGACCAATTCCCATGTGCAAATAACTTTGCCTCTAAATATTGCACTAGATCTGAGAATGTGGTTTCCCTTTGTGACATTCTGAAATTCGTTTTTAGTGGCACACTGCTATTATAAAATGGGTTCCCTTTAATGTGCAAATGGCAGTGTGAGACACGCTTGCCACGCCCAGTAGGTACTCTATGATCACTTTCCCGGCCTGCAACGCACCATAAATATGTAGGGTATTTTGTGGAGATTTGGGGCCTGACGGTATTTTATTACCGCCGAAAAATAACTTAGCAATAATCACTCTTTGTATTCAGATTTGGCCATGTGCAACAATAATACAATGGACATGCATTATTTCAGCACCCAGACCTGCATATTTGGTATACGTGGTTGGTGGTATTTTGGTGAGCATAATTCCCTTGTTTTATTTGTGGCCCCAATGTCCAGAATCCCTTATCTTCGCTTAGATTTTTCGTGTGATCACTAGAGAGACCTCAGACCTGCATTCTAGAGATACCACAATTTCCAGTGATAGTGTTGGTGCGCCACCATGGGCAAACTCACTGACTTATTTACGACAGAGAGCTATATGTGGTAGTCTTGTGGTAATTTCCACTACCTTATATACGGTAGGGAGCTATGTTCAGAGAGTCTCTCTTCCCGTTGGCTCATGTACCTCCAACAAGTTATACTACAGTCACTCACAATTATTCATACTGATTCTGACATACACACATCTGTCTTAAAATGACCATTGCACTGTTTAAAAATCTCCCCACATCATTGGCATTGTAATGGTAAATAGAAAATAAACCACCTGTCTGTTTTCAAATATTTTCTGTATTATAAAAGTTGCATTTAGACATGATCTCATTCTTTACAGCAATAAAATGGAACAATCAAAGCATTTTCAATGACACACTGCAATTATAGTGGCGGAGAACAGAACTTAAATTGCAACATTAGCACTTGATTAAGACACGCACGGGACTTTCATTTTTCTACACTGACTGCATACTTTCGTGCACACACACAGCTCCCCCAGTTAGGTAATTACCTTATCTGTTCAGAGGCTTCTCTCTGTGAATGTGGCTCTCTTGGCTTAATTCCAGCAAAAAGGAACGCTTGCCTTCTCAAGCCGGGGTCATTGCCTGGAATTCTCAGCTTTTTCAGATAGGACTGCCTCTGCCAGTGGAAAGGTAATTCTTTCAGCTTTCCCCAGTCTCGACTGCAGCAGGACACCCCCACAGCCAGGTCTTCTCCCCAGTAGTGCAGAAAGATGTCTCTCTCTCTTTTTCCCTGCTACTGCCCACTAAAACTTTCCTCTCAGCCCTCTTTATGACGTGTCCCAATGAAATCCATCATCTCTCATTCTCCTACTCTTCAACAATAGCTTCGCTTATACATTTGCAATTGTTGCAAATCTGACTTCCTCCTTCCTGCCGTTACTGTGCACAACAACACGGATAATCAGGCAGAGAAGAGAAGAAAAAAAAATCTGCACACTCATTTAACTGGTTTTCAGAGTATGCCTAATTCTGCAGTAGAGAACACATTTTATTAGTGGGTTATATTAAAATAAGGTTTTATTAGTCAGGTTAATGGTTAATAGGTTAGTTGTTAATTTTCAAATGTGTCTCTAGCAATTTAGGCATTTCAGGTGAAAAATAGTGTGCATTTTTAAATGAACACGTGTGCTTTTAACTGTAAAAATAGCTTTGCATCTTATATGTTAAAATCGTTTTTGACTGAATAGCCTGTCTTTCCTTGTTAATCTGCTAACCCATATAGCAATGCACCGCACCATTGTGGTGGTGGTGCTGCAAAAAAAATTGTGCTACTTGTGCAGTATTGCTGTACTGTGTACTGTAACACGCCAAATATCCTTACAGAAGTAAGTGTAGCTCATAAGCAGTTCAATGCAGGAATCCGGGTCCAACGCTGTTCCTTGACACTCTACTGGGTCTCCACAGGCTAGGGTGAGTCCTTATTTTCTGCACCTTCCAGCCAGATGGGTATAGAGCACAATTGCAGGGTTCTGCCACCTTCAGTAAGCAGGATCAAGAGTGCCAATGCCTACCCGTGAAGAAGGCCTGGTTCACCCAGCTGGTCATCTAAAATGTGCCCTTGAGAGTGGCTAGGGATGCTTTGTAGCCTTACTTCTTCACCTCTATGGCAGAGGACTTTGAAATAGACTATGTTCCAGTGACCCCTTAAGTGTTTCATAGATAAATTAACTAAGAACAGCATTTCCTCTCATTATAGTGGCACATTTCCACAGGGGACTGGTCCAAAGAAAGCCTGCTGTCACTGGCCTAGTCTAGGCTTTTGTAATAAGGGTAATTTGCCTTCTATCATCATAACCAAAGTACTTTGACTGCAGGAAATGGAGTGGGAAAGAAGTTGTAGAGAGGGAAAGTGGAAAACGAGATGGTGGAACCACTCTCCCAACCTACCTCTCTCCTTTGGATACGCTAACTCGGCCCCCTCCCATGTCTGCTGACTTCAAAAGGACTTCAAAAGGACTACTGTAGTCAGCGCCCTTGTATACTAGGGTCTTTGTTATATCATTGTGGCCTTTAAAGCACTGGTGCCCAGGAGAACTCGCAGAAGGTGTTGGCCTTCCTCCATGAGGATTGAAAGGCAGTTCACTGGCCATTTTCCCACATGTCCACCAGGCCAGACAGCTAATACGCATCTCTGTCATAGCTGAGCATCAATCATCAAACTGACACTAGTATGATATCAAATTGCTGTGACTGTATTATTGTGTGGTCCTAGTAGCCATCATGCCATAGCCTATGTTTATAGTTTAATATTCCTCCAGGCTGACTCACATAAACACCTAATCAGCGCTGCAGAAGATTAAAAAGCCAACGCTGCCTGTTTTGGAACTTTGTGATCCAGAGCTATCAGGAATGCCCATTTGACCTTTGAACCTGCTCTGCTGTCACTGCAGAGCAATCGCTGGAAATACCAGATATTTCACTAAATACATATGCCATCACCATTTTTGAAGCAATTCAGACATCTACCAACGCTGACAATAATGCGGTCTGCATTAAGAGATGACGTCACCCGCGCATGTGCTGTCATGAATCACAGAGTGCGCCCCTTTTGGGCTTCTTGGTCCCTGTAACAGCAGGCTTACACTCATTAATACTCCCAACATGGCCGTCCAGCGTAATCCCTTCTCGCTCCATGCGCTGGACGTAGCCTTTTGTACTAATAGACCACGCCTTCCGCGACTCCGCGCGTCTCAATGCTATTGCGAAGTAGCGACCAGACGTATGCTCCGTAGCTCGCGGTTCTTCTCCTTTTCCAATCCCGCTAACCATTCCTAGTCCTCCCCCTTCTACTTACCTCCTGGATTCCTGGCTGGCGTGTTTCCACTGCCTCCTGGATTCCTGGATTCGGCGTCCCGGAAACTGAACGCATTCTGGATTCGGAAGAGAATCGGGCAGCCTTCTTCAAGACCCGGTCCGTCCGCAAGAAGGCATCGACCAAGGACACCAGTAAAGAACGGACTCAGGTAAGAAGGGGGGAGCTCCTTGACAGTTTGAGATGCCACCCGACCGAACTTGATATTGATATGGAGGCTGCCGTGCAGGACCTGATGCGTAGTATGCAGGAATTATCAACCGAGGTACAGAATTTAAAGGCGGAGAACGCCGCTCTCAAACAGTTGGTCCTATCCCGGGATTCTGCTACAAAAGAAAGTGTCTTATTGGGCGGCATCATGGACAAATATGACGGCTCAGCAAAGACCCTTTGTGCATTCCTGGATTCGTGCTTGGTCCACTTTACCTTCAAGCCCTATTACTTTTCGACCCTCAGGGCCAAGGTGGGTTTTATAATCTCTCACCTTTCCGGGAATGCCTTAACTTGGGCGACTCCCCTCGTTAACTCTAGCGATGCCCTCTTGGACGACTATCATGGGTTTATACAGGCCCTTAAAAACATGTTTGACCGCCCTGAGCAGGTTTACAGCGCCCAGGAACGCCTGTCAGACTTTCAGCAAGGTTCCCAGGATATGCTCACGTATGTGACCCGATTTTAACAGTTGGCTAAGGAAGCTGACTGGTCCGCTGAGGCGAGCTTTACCCTGTTAAGGAGAGGATTGAACAAAGAGATTAAGGATGAGCTGGCCAGAGTGGCACGACCAAGCTCGTTCCAGGCCCTAATGGATCTTGCCATGCAAATTGACTTCCGTATCAAGGAAAGGAAGACAGAAAAGAAAGAAAAACAGGGGAATCCCTCCCAAGGTATAATTTGAGAGTACCGTCAGAACGGACACCAACCCAAGCCCAGTCATGGAACCAGAGCCCATGCAGTTTGGGGCCTTTCGTGGACCCATATCCCCGCAAGAGAGAATGAGAAGAATTCATACGGGCCTATGCATGTATTGTGCCTCGGATAAGCATTTGGTTAGGGAATGCCCTCTAGCACCCCCTCGGCGTTCGGGAAACGGCAGCTCCCGATCCTAGATGGAGCAGAGCTTTGGGAGAGAGATGTTTGCTCCACATCAATTCCATCCTTGAACTCTCCTGGACAAAACAATTTGGTGATATTACAGGCCTTTCTATCACCCTCCAAGAAGAAAACCTATTCCATTTTGGGCCTGGTAGACTGCGGAGCTATGGGGATATTCATCGATCAAGAATGGGTTACTAAACATCGAATTCCGTACGAGACACGTAGCACTATTCAACCTGTGGAAGCTATTGACGGAAGACCCCTCGCATCAGGGCCCAAAAGCCGGCAGACCAAAGAGATCCAGCTTTCAATAAATCACCATCAGGAGCTGATTAAGTTTGACATCATTAAGTCAGCTCATTACCCCATGGTTTTGGGTATGCCCTGGCTACAGAAACACAATCCATATATCAACTGGACAGCAAGTTCTCTATTCCTAGGCTCAGAGTTTTGCATGTCTCACTGCCTAACCCTGGAACCTCCGTTAACACACCCAAAGGAACCAACAAGGGAACAACAGACATCACTCATGGTGTCTAATGTCAATACATGTTCCTGAGGCCTATCAAGGATATGCTGATGTGTTTTCAACTGCCATAGTCCAGGCCTTACCCCCACACAGACCTGAAGACTGCGCAATAGATACAGAACCCTCCACAGTGATTCCCTTCGGCAGGATGTTCATCCTTTCCGAACCCGAGAAAAAGGCCCTAAGAGAATACCTGGATACCAACCTTGAAAATGGCACCATAAGACCTTCAAAATCTCCTGCTGGTGCTTCCCTATTCTTTGTTCCCCAGAAGGATACCAAAAAACTCAGACCCTGCCTCGATTATCACGGCCTAAATCAATGCACCCTCAAGGACCGATACCCGTTAGCCTTGATTTCGGAGATCCTGGAAGCCGTGAGAGGCGCGATAATATTCACCAAGTTGGATCTCAGGGGCGCCTATCATTTGATTCGTGTCCGGGAAGGGGACGAATGGAAAACCGCCTTCAGAACACCCTTTGGCCATTATGAATATCTAGTTATGCCATTTGGACTAGCTAATGGCCCTGGCAATTTTCCAACGCTTTATGGACAGGGTGTTTTCTGACATGTTGTTTCTCTTCGTCATTGTACATCTGGATGACATATTGATCTTCTCCAAGGACCCTATACAACATGAAGAGCATGTGAAGGCAGTCTTGCAGAGACTTAGAGAACACAAACTCCTAACCAAACCCAAAAAATGTTTGTTCCATGTAACCTCCGTTCATTACCTAGGATTTATCCTTAGCCCAGAAGGAATCGGTATGGATCCTTCAAAGGTAAAGACCATACTGACCTGGCCTGCTCCTGCTTCCGTGAAACAAGTTCAATCATTTCTGGGTCTTGCCAATTTCTACCGCACATTCATATCTAACTTCTCCGAGATAGTGCAACCGATTGTTGCTCTCCTGAAGAAAGACGCTCCCTTCCTCTGGTCTACACAACAAGAAACGGCGTTCCAGCGTCTGAAGACAGAATTTACACAAGCTCCTATCTTGGCCCAACCCGATACTAGTCGACCCTTCCTAGTAGAAACGGATGCCTCTAATTACGCCATAGGTGCGGTCCTGAAGCAAGAATTAGGAGATAAACTGGAACACCCAATTGCTTATCTTTCACGAAGGATATATCTAAGAAAAATCAATGGAATCTAAGGGTCCGGGAAGGGTATCTATTCAAGGACAATGTATTGGTCATCCCTACAAAAAGGCTACAACAAAGAATAATAAATCTCTGTCATGATACCCTACACTCCGGACATCGTGGCATCGCCAATACCCTCCGTCTTGTACAAAGACAATTCTGGTGGCCTAGGATGAGATTCGACGTACAGCAGTACATTCAATCCTGTATTGTCTGCAGTCAAAACAAACATGATAACAAGAGACCGGCGGACCTTCTACTGCAACCTACACTGACAACCAGGCCATGGGAGATTATTGCTACAGACTTCATTGTGGAACTACCACCTTCCCGTGGATACACTACCATTATGGTTACCATAGACTTGTTCACTCATATAGCTCATTTACACCCCTGCATAAACTGCCATCCTCCTCTGAACTAGAAGGAATCTTCCTGGAACACATATTCCGTTTGCATGGACTTCCCTCCAAGATCATATTGGATCGTGGACCTCAATACATCTTACAATTCTGGAAAAGTCTCTGTCAATGCTTAGGAATTCAATGCACCATTTCTTCAGGATATCACCCTCAAACCAACGGAGCCACAGAACGTGTCAATCAAATCCTGGAACAGTATCTTCGATGCTTCGCGACCAAGGTTCAGGATGACTGGTCCCTCCTGATACCCGTGGCTGAATTCGCCTATAACAATTCTGACCATTCGGCACTTAAGACCAGCCCCTTTTATTGCAGTCAAGGGTTCCATCCATCGGTCCTGCCTTCTGTTCTTCCTCAACCTACACCAGTACCTACAGTTGACTCCTGGATCGAAACCCTTGTCAATATCCATAAGCAGGCCAAGGAATTCTTGGAGAAGGCCAGAGAACAGGCCAAGAAATATGCAGATTCCAAAAGAAGACCAGGCCCTTCTTATGCAATCGGTGACCAGGTCTGGTTGTCCTCAAAATTACTACCCGGACATCTACGGCCGAGTAAATTGACCCCTCGATACTATGGACCATTTCCCATCAAAGAAGTTATAAATCCCGTTCCTTATCGGATCAAATTGCCAGACTCCTGGAAGAAAATACACCCAGTCTTTCACACATCTTTGCTGAAGCCCTACTATCCATCCTCCCGGAAACCCTGCAAACCTCCTCGTATACTGGTCGACAACCAATTGGAAAACGAGGTGTCCTGGATTTGTGATTCCAGGTATAGAAGGGGCCAGCTTCAGTATCTGGTTCAATGGAAAGGATATCCCCCTAGTGAAAGAACCTGGGAGCCTCTGTCAAACATCAAGCCCCCTCGACTGCTCAGAAGATTTCATCTCATTCACCCGGGCAAACCTGGAGGGAAAGGTCTTTGGAGGAGGCATGCTTTCATGAATCACAGAGTGCGCCCCTTTGTATGCTTCTTGGTCTCTGTCACAGCAGGATTACACTCATTAATACTCCCAATATGGCCAACCAGCGTAATCCCTTCTCGCTCCATGCGCTGGATGTAGCCTTTTCTACTAATAGACCACGCCTTCCGTGGATCTGCGCGTCTCAATGCTATTGCGAAGTAGCGACCAGACGTGTGCTCCGTAGCTCGCGGTTCTTCTCCTTTTCCAATCCCGCTAACCCTTCCCAGTCCTTCCCCTTCTACTTACCTCCTGGATTCCTGGCTAGCGTGCTTCCACTGTCTCCTGGATTCCTGGATTCGGCGTCCCGGAAACTGAACGCATTCTGGATTCGGAAGAGAATCGGGCAGCGTTCTTCAAGACCCGGTCCATCCGCAAGAAGGCATCAACCAAGGACACCAGTAAAGAACGGACTCAGGTGAGAAGGGGGGAACTCCTTGACATGCGCGGGATGACGTCACCAGGAGATGTTGATATAAATAAACGCTGTCCTTACAATAGCTGCAGGTGTTCTTTTGGAGATCCCACAGA